>NC_090192.1:1899036-2251536 GCF_024679245.1 Pseudorasbora parva
AATGATGTTTTTTTGAGAAAGTAAAAATTCAGAATGTTTCCTGTGATGGGTAGGTTTAGGGGCAGTGTGTGTGTGTGTGTGTGTGTGTGTGTGTGTGTGTGTGTGTGTGTGTGTGTGTGTGTGTGTGTGTGTGTGTGTGTGTGTGTGTGTGTGTGTGTGTGTGTGTGTGTGTGTGTGTGTGTGTGTGTGTGTGTGTGTGTGTGTGTGTGTGTGTGTGTGTGTGTGTGTGTGATGGGTAGGTTTAGGGGCAGTGTAAGGGGATAGAAAATACGGTTTGTACAGTATAAAAACCATTACGCCTATGGAGAGTCCCTGTAAACCACATAGACCAACATGTGTGTGTGTGTGTGTGTGTGTGTGTGTGTGTGTGTGTGTGTGTGTGTGTGTGTGTGTGTGTGTGTGAGCCTGTTTATGTGGTTTATGAGGACACAAATTTGTATAACTACATGGGTATTACACTGGTATTACACTATAAATGTGGTTTATGAGGACATATCAAATGTCCTCATAATTCAAATGGCCTTAAAAACATACTAAATGATGTTTTTTTGAGAAAATAAAAATGCAGAATGTTTCCTGTGATGGGTAGGTTTAGGGGCTGTGCGTGCGTGTGTGCGTGCGTACGTACGTGTGTGTGTGTGTGTGTGTGTGTGTGTGTGTGTGTGTGTGTGTGTGTGTGTGTGTGTGTGTGTGTGTGTGTGTGTGTGTGTGTGTGTGTGTGTGTGTGTGTGTGTGTGTGTGTGTGTGTGTGTGTGTGTGTGTGTGTGTGTGTGTGTGTGTGCGCGCGCGCTCTGAATTTACCTTCCCTGTTGGTCAGATAGTGTCACACTCAGGGAACGTTCTGACAGGCTAAGAACAAACATTCTTCCAGTAACATTAATATAATGATAATAAATAAAAATAATAAAAAATCTAACTCTTCCTCCTCTATTTTTCTCTTTTCCCTTCCTATTCTAGTTTTTGCTACTCTAAGTAATGTCCAAATCTTTGTATTTAGGGCACGTTTTGCGTTTCTTTGCCTCTTCAGTTGTAAGTCGCTTTGGATAAAAGCATCTGCTACATGCAGAAATGGAAATAATGTTCGTTCCGTTATCTGGTCTTGCATCCTCAAAACGTTTGTACTGAGAACATTCAGAAATAACGCTTTCATAACTTATGTGCAATAGCATTTGTATACTGTAAATGTCATGCTATAATAAAAGCATTACCAAAACGAGAAGAACCGGAGTAATATGATCATACTTCCAGTAAGAACTGGAGCTGCTGCGTTTTGGACCAGCTGGAGTTTGTTTATTAAGCGAGCAGGGCAACCACCCAGTAGAGCATTACAATAATCTAGCCTTGAGCTCATGAACGAACGACTGTTCAGCATTTTGCATTGAAAGCATGTGCCGTAATTTAGATATATTTTTAAAGGGGTGGTTGCATGCGATTGGACGTGTTTAACTTTAGTTAGTGTGTAATGTTGCTGCTTGAGCAAAGTTACAGCGCTGAAAGTTCACTGCAAACGGAGATATTGTCTTTTAAAGTTACGGCAGTTTATTGCCTACAAAAATGGCTGGTTTGGACTACAACGAGCTTCTTCCTGGGTTGGTGACATCATAAACCCTCGCTAGTCTCCGCAGATGTGACTTCTGCCCGTAATGGGAAGGGGCGTGGCCTTAACCTGTGCTTGGCCCTTCAGCCAATAAAAATACAAGAAACTACATTTGGCCATCTGACCAATCTAAGACCATTGCGTTTTTCAGAGGGAGGGGCTTCATAGAAGCAGGAAGCAGACGAGCCGTTCAAAGCACAGACAGCGGTGTGGAATAAAGGAGAATAGAAGAGAAATACGGCGTTTAAAAAGAAGAAGTATTAAGACATGTTATACTGCGCCCCATAAACACAACCAAGCCTAGAAAAAACCACAGAACCACCGCTATAAGATGGTAGAATGCAGTTTTACAGATGCTGAAATGTAGCTTTCAAATGAAAGATTGGTATCAGAGAGCACACCCAGGTTAACTGGCGACGAGGACTTCACAGAGCAGCCATCAAGTGTTCGACGGTATTACGTGCAGAGGGTTTTGGTCCAATAATTAGAATCTTATTTTTTCAGTCAGGAGAATAAGAGTCGTGCTGTTGACATGTATTGTGCTGATAATGATGCCCTGATGAGGTGTGAGCTTAATTGCAACTGTGTGATATTTGCATAATCAAACCTAAAAAGCAATTTCATCTTCGTGGCAGTTTCCAGTCGTGTAATTTCATGGATTTAGGAAATGACTAGCACCAGTATCATGACATTAAATCAGAATCCTTTTAGAAAACTGAGGACTGAAGAGCTGCGATGTGTGTGTCTTTCATCCAGTGCTTTAATTCAGCTCTAGCCTGAGGGAGACGGGATTAGAACAAAGCTGCGCTTCCCTAATTGGACACGACAAGTGCTGGTCAGTCAGATAAGGTGAGGACTTCAGGCCGGCTGTGGATGAACTTCAAAAAGACGTCCTGTCCTTCTGTCATGATGCACATTCATTCGCCTCCAAATGGAGAATTTCCCAGATGACAAAAATATGTTTTGGTAATGCTATGAAAACGTTATTTCTGAATGGTCCCACTTTATATTAGATGGCCTTAAAGGGTTAATTCACCCAAAAATGAAATGTCTGTCATTAACTCCTCTCCCTAATGTCGTTCCACACCCGTAAGACCTCCGTTCATCTTCACACACAGTTTAAGATATTTTATATTTAGTCCGAGAGCGTATGCAAGTGTATGCACACTATACTGTCCATGTCCAGAAAGGGAATAAAAACATCATCACAGTAGTCCATATGAGACATCAGTGGGTTAATTAGAGTCTCTTGAAGCATCCAAAATACATTTGGGTCCAAAAATAACAAAAACTACGACTTTATTCAGCATTGGCTTCTCTTCGGGGTTTGTGTTCAATCCTCAAATAAAGATTCAAACGGTTATGAATCAGTGAATCGATTCATTGATTCATGACGTTTGACTCTTTATTTGAGGAACCCCGAAGAGAAGCCAATGCTGAATAAAGTCGTAGTTTTTGTTATTTTTGGACCCAAATGTATTTTGGATGCTTCAAGAGACTCTAATTAACCCACTGATGTCTCATATGGACTACTGTGATGATGTTTTTATTCCCTTTCTGGACATGGACAGTATAGTGTGCATACACTTGCATACGCTCTCGGACTAAATATAAAATATCTTAAACTGTGTGTGAAGATGAACGGAGGTCTTACGGGTGTGGAGCGACATTAGGGAGAGGAGTTAATGACAGACATTTCACTTTTGGCTGAATTATCTCTAAGTCGTGACGTAAGGAACGGCGTTTCTGGGTCCAAGCCTCAACTCGTTTCACTTGAGAATGCCATCGACAGCCGCTTATGAGCGCTATTTATCCATATTTAACATCAAACATTTTCAGTACTTACAGTCTACACGATAGTGTCTGTGCTCACAGCATCACAGACATTACACCGCAAAAAAATAAAAAAAATAATCATTTAATTTTTGTCTTGTTTCTCTAAATATCTAAAAATTCTTACATTAAGAAACATTTACTAAACAAGTACAAATTATTGTCTTGTTTTGTGAAAAAATAACTCAAAATGAAGAGAGTTTTTGCTTAAAATAAGATAAATAATCTGCCAATGGGGTGAGAAAAATAATCTTGTTTTCTGTTTGAATTAAGATTATTTTTCTCACCCCATTGGCAGATTATTTATCTTATTTTAAGCAAAAACTCTCTTCATTTTGAGTTATTTTTTCCCAAAACAAGACGATTACTTTTGCTTGTCTAGTAAATACTTCTTGTTTTAAGAATGTTTAGATGTTTGGACTAGAAACAAGACAAAAATACTAAGTAAGAAAAGCATTTTTTGCAGTGTAATATTTTAACGATTTATAAAATATGAATCACTGTCTGGCCAGCTGGAATTTTGGTTTGGAGATTAATTTTTTGTAGTATTACACCACATTGTGTGTGTATTGGCACCGTTTGTGCTAACGTTTGGACCCGGAAGCGCTGCCACGTGACGTCAGACTTAACAACCGGATTCAAACGTAAGGGATTCAATAATCTGGAGTCGGAGAAGGTTTCTCATGCTCCAGAATAGGCCTCTTTAAAGGGGTTTCCAGCATGGTGGTGATTATTATCTGCGGTCTTTTCTCAACAGTCCTTCAGCGACCTCAGCCCTCTTTCTGACTGATCGCTGGACCAAGAGAGTTGAAGTATGTGCCTACTATTGACTGAGGCTGAGCAGTCATGGCCACCGCACAGGAATGAAAGGCGAGTGTTGAATAGTGACGCTTAGCCCGTAATTCATCCTGCTTGAACTGCTGCCAGGTATTCGGCTCCAGTTCTCACACACACCCAAGGACGCCCTGGGAGCAAATGGGGAAAAAAAACACAGGAGACACTCAGCAACATATACAGACCAAAAGATTATGTGTTGCAGATATTCCGTTTTTTCAGCATATCAACATACACTATATTGCCGAAAGTGTTGTGACGCCTGCCTTTACACACACATGAGCTCCCCATTGTTAACCCGTGGGGTTTAATCTGGAGTCGGCCCACCCTCTCTAACCGCTCCAGCTCTTCTGGGAAGGCTTTCCTCAAGGTTTAGGAGTGTGTTTATGGGGATTTTTGCCCATTCTTCTAGAAGCTCATTTGTGAGGTCAGGCACTGATGTTGGACGAGAAGGCCTGGCTCTCAGTCTCCGCTCTAATTCATCCCAAAGCTGTTCTATCGGGTTGAGCTCAGGACTCTGTGCAGGCCAGTCCAGTTCCTCCACACCAAACTCCTCATCCATGTCTTTATGGAGCGACGCTTTGTGCACTGGAGCGCAGTCATGCTGGGACAGGAAGGGGCCGTCCACAAACTGAGCCCACAAAGTTGGGAGCATGAAATTGTCCAAAATGTCTCGGTGAAGCATTAAGAGTTCCTTTCACTGGAACTAAGAGGCCAACCCCTGAAAAACAGCCCATCCCATAATCCCCCCTCCACCGAACTTTACACTTGGCACAATGCAGTCAGGCGAGTCCCGTTCTCCTGGCGACGGCCAAACCCAGACTCGTCCATGGGATCGTCAGACTGAAGCGTAATTGGTCGCTCAGAGAACACGTCTCACTGCTCTAGAGTCCAGTGGCGGCTGCTTTACTCCACTGCATCCCACGCTTTGCATTGCTCTTGGTGATGTAAGGCTTGGATGAGCTGCTCGGCCATGGAAACCCATTCCATGAAGCTCTCTCCGCTGTTCTTGAGCTCATCTGAAGGCCACAGAAGTCTGAAGGTCTGGAGCTGTTGACTCTGCAGAAAGTTGGAGACTTCTGCGCACTGTGACCCTCAGCATGCGCTGACCCCGCTCTGGGATTTAACACTTCGTGGCTGAGTTGCTGTTGTTCCCAATGGCTTCCACTTTGTTCTAATCCCACTAACAGTTGAGCGTGGAATATTTAGTAGTGAGGAAATGTCAGGAATGGACTTATTGCACAGGTGTCAGCCTATCACGGCCCCACGCTTGAGTTCACTGAGCTCCTGAGAGCGACCCATTCTTTCGCTAATGTGTGTAGAAACAGTTGTTAACATGACTTAACATGATTAGCATCTTGCTAGCCTTATGTTGTTAACATTATTGAACAGATTGCTAACATGATTTAACATTTTATTAACATGAATTAACACATTACTAACACAATTTAACATGTTTTGCTATCATGATTTAACACATTTCTAACATGATTAGCATGTTGCTAGAATTTCTTTGTTACCATGATTTAACACATTGCAAGATTAGCATGTTGTTAGCTTTATTTTGCTAGCATGATGTAACATTTTTAACATGATTAACATGTTGCTAGCATTATATTGATAGCAATCTTTAATGTTGCTAACATGATTTAACATTTTTTGCTAGCTTGATTTAACATTGCTTACATCATTTAACATTTTGCTAGCATTATTTTGCTAGCATGATTTAACATATTGCTAACATGATTTAGCATGTTAGCTTGATTTAACACATTGCTAACATGATTTAACTATTGGATAGCATTTTTTGCTAGCATGATTTAACAAATTGTTAACATGATTAGCATGTTGTTAGCATCATTTTGATATCATTATTTTAATAGCATTATTTAATGTTTGCTAACATGATTTAACATGTTTTGCTAGCTTGATTTAACACTGCTTAGATGGTTTAACATTTGGATAGCATTATTTTCCTAGCATGATTTAACACATTGCTAACATGATTTAGCATGTTGTTAGCATGATTTAATGCACATACTGACAGATTGCTCCTTAAAACTCATGAATGATTGTGCGTTTTGTACCTGTGTTTGAACGAGTCATGAGTGCTGTGAATGAGAAAGACTGTGAAAGTGTGTATCATTTTTAACGGGGGATGTTTAAAGTTGGCACGATATCTGTTTCTTCTCTTTCAGGAGAAGCCAAAGAAGACTCATGGATTTTTCCATCCTAATATGACCTTTATTGAACATCATACAGCTCGTCATCAGAGAGTCCTTCACTTTCTCTGCTGCTGAATAATTCAGTCGAGCTCGCTGGATCCCAGGAAGACTCTGCAAAAATGCTTTTCTTACTTAGTATTTTTGTCTTGTTTCTAGTCCAAACATCTACAAATTCTTAAAACAAGAAGTATTTACTAGACAAGCAAAAGTAATTGTCTTGTTTTTGGAAAAAATAACTCAAAATGAAGAGAGTTTTTGCTTAAAGGGGGGGTGAAACACTCAGTTTTCATGTCAATCTTGAGTACCTATAGAGTAGTATTGCATCCTTCATATCTCCGAAAAGTCTTTAGTTTTATTATATTTATAAAAGAAATATGGGCTGTACCGAGTCTTTCCGGAAAAAAACGTGCGGCTGGAGGCGTATCGTGTGGGCGGAGCTAAAGAATGACGAGCGCAAAGCGGTGACGTCCTCAAGCGTGGAGAAACCCATCTATCTCAGCTAATAGATATGATCCACAATCAAATCTGAGGCTGAAATAAACTGAACAGGAGAAACGGCAACAGCAGGACGTCCGTCTCTGTGGTATGGACTGTATTTAGTGGCCTGTCAACATTTGTGTGTGTTTACTCGCAGTTTATGAGGACATGATTCGGTTTATGGACTATTGTATGCGACTAAACCTTAGCAGTAGCAAGCAAAACGGTTTTGCACGTCAGACTAGTGTAACGTTATACAGAGAACAGCAATGGAGTAACCGTTAGCGCATTTGAATGACGAAGCACGCGATCGTGTCGTTTACTGATGTTTACTCACGCGACGATAGCCGACAGCACAGACATCTGAAGCAGTTTAACTCACCAGCTGCTTCCAAAGCACGACCGAACCTTTATCGCTGAGACGGCTCCGTCAAAAACACACTTCTTTGGTATGATTTGGTGAAGTCCTGACAGCAGTGAAGTCGCTTGATGTCACCCATAGGAATAAAGTGGAGCGCGGCGGGAGTGTATGGGCGTGCGTTTCCTCTCGCGCGCACCCTACCGGGAGAAGAGCCCGTACGGCCCATACAAGGACCTTCCGCTCTATTAACGTCAAGCCGACCCATACTCGAAAAAAACTCTCCGAAACTTGTGAGAAACCGGAAGGAGTATTTTTGACACAGAAATACTCCATCAAACGTCCAACATTAGTTTTTGAAACTTTGTCTATGTTTAGGATGGGAATCCAAGTCTTTAACAGTGTAAAGCTCAGTATGCATGAAACAGCATTTCACCCCCCCCCCCCCCCCCCCCCTTTAAAATAAGATCAATAATCTGCCAATGGGGTGAGAAAAATAATCTTAATTCAAACAGAAAACAAGATTATTTTTCTCACCCCATTGGCAGATTATTTATCTTATTTTAAGCAGAAACTCTCTTCATTTTGAGTTATTTTTCCCCAAAACAAGACAATCATTCATACTTGTCTAGTAAATGTTTCTTTATATAAGAATTTTTAGATATTTTGACTTGAAACAAGACAAAAATACTAAGTATGAAAAGCATTTTTTGCATGTATGAGCTTTCTCACGCTATCTCTGAGAAACCGAGGCAGAACAAGGCCCTCCGGCTGAGAAAAGCCGTATTCCAGCATGTGATCTTGCGTGTGTTTCAGCATCATGTGATCTTGCGTGTGTTTCAGCATCACAGGCCACCTGACTGGGATTCCTTTGCGTTGAATCAGAGAGGAATTCCTGCGTGTGACGTTTGGGGTGTTTGCACACGCCTGAGCTGATGACTCAAGGACAGACCAAACGCCTTCTTATTAACATGCTTGACACTTTAAACGTGTGGATTGCCAAACTACACTCAAAAAAATGACTTGTTGAATTTACTTTAAAAATATGTGGTAAGTGGTTGCACAACTATATTGAACAATTTTTACAAATAACAATTTAGTTATATGAACAAAAAAAATTCAAGTAAAGCTGGCACAATTTCTTTGAGTAAATACAGACCATTTGAATTTGTCACTGTTACATAATATTTATATGTGCCGTTTACCTAATGATGTTATGTTACATTTATAAAAGTTTATTATGTAAGGTGAGCACTGTTATCAATTTAATTTGCTTTTAAAAAAAATAATAACAAGCATATTTTTAAAAAACAAAGTGCTAAATTAACTCATTGAACAAACTAAAAATATTAAATTGAGAGCAGGAGTTTGTGCTCATGCACACACACACAAAACAGCCCTGACCTGTCGAGGCATGGACTCCCTGAAGGTGTGCTGTGGTATCTGGCACCAAGATGTTAGCAGCAGATCCTTTGAGTCCTGTAAGTTGTGAGATGGGGCTGCCATGGCTCAAACTGAGCTGCTCTGTGTATTCTGACAGCTTTCTATCAGAACCAGCATTAACTTCTGGAGCAGTTTGAGCTCCAGTAGCTCGTCTGTTTGATCGGACCCCACGGGCCAGCCTTCGCTCCCCACGGTCATCAATGAGCCTTGGCCGCCCATGACCCTGTGGCCGGTTCTCCACTGGTCCTTCCTTGGAGCACTTTTGATAGATACTGACCACTGCAGACCGGGAACAGCCCACAAGAGCTGCAGTTTTGGAGTCATAATGTTATGCCTGAGCAGTGAATAAAGTCAAGCCAAGCTATTATAAAAAAGTATTCAGCCATAGGCCTTGACATGACTAAATAAATTGCGGAAATACGTTCTTATAATTTAAAAATATGAACTATTCTGTATATTTAATCAGAGCTGTATCCCAAAGGTTATTATTTTATTTTTAATTTAATTAATTATTGTATTAGTTATTTTATTTATTTATTACTACTATTATTATAGATTTTCTGTAATGGTTTTTTAATTTATTTTACTCTTTTGTTTTATTTAATTTATTTAATTTTGTTGATTTATTAATTATTTATTTTTATTATTTATTAGCTGTTTATTTATTTATTGTTTTATTTATTTTATTTTATTATTTTGTTTTGTTTTATTATTATTACAGTTTTCAGTCAATGATTGAATATTAGATAGGTTAACATGTCAAACTTAAACAAATAAATGTATAAGAAATACAAAATATTATATTAAAATAAGTAATATATTATTTTTTGTATATATATTTTTTAAGACACACACACACACACACACACACACACACACACACACACACACACACACACACACACACACACACACACACACACACACACACACACACACACACACACACACACACACACACACACACACACACACACACACACACACACACACACACACACACACACACACACACACACACACACACACACACACACACACACACACACACACACACACACACACACACACACACACACACACACACACACACACACACACACACACACACACACACACACACACACACACACACACACACACACACACACACACACACACACACACACACACACACACACACACACACACACACACACACACACACACACACACACACACACACACACACACACACACACACACACACACACACACACACACACACACACACACACACACACACACACACACACACACACACACACACACACACACACACACACACACACACACACACACACACACACACACACACACACACACACACACACACACACACACACACACACACACACACACACACACACACACACACACACACACACACACACACACACACACACACACACACACACACACACACACACACACACACACACACACACACAATCAGATTCACAAAATAATTTGCCAACCTATTCTATGTACTATTTAAATTAATCACTTAAATGAACAAATTTACTAGGAATAATTGGACTTTCTGGTTCTACGTGACAGAAAAGGACCAATAAGGGGACGTTTACACGACACATTTTCAACTAAAACGTAAAACTTTGTAAAGTGTTTTGGCCGATAAATTACATGACAAGTGTTTTGGTGGCCTGAAAACTCAAACTTTTTACGTTTTTGATAACGATACCGTGACCATCTCCATGTAAACTACAAAAACATGATTTTGTGAGGTTATGCGCATGCGTGTTACGTGTTCAGGAGCGTAGTTTCTTTACAGAGAGACATTGCCATCTACTGGCCTGGCAGCAGAATACGGTATAGATTATAGTAGATGTCGTTATCGTGTAAACGCACCCTAAATGTACATTTTTTGCTAGTTACTTCTAAGACTTCTGCTCTTGTAATAAAATCTAACAGGCGTGAATATCCGTGATCAGCACTTGGTTCTGATGTAATCAGGGCTGCTCTCAGAACACACTACAGCTAATGTGGAAGTTACTGCGAGCTCTCAAATGCCAAAACAAACCGTTGTCTTATCTCTCTCGAGTCACGAATGCTAGATTAGAGAGGGAATTGTGTTGCCGCTTCCTACTATAAGTGCAAATGTTTATGTGTGAGAGCTGCAGGGAGGCATTGGAGATGAAATTACACAGGCCAGGAACATCGAACACCTCAGGGATGAAGAGAAACGGCCACAGATGCACCACAGAGGCCTGCAAACAGAATCCATCAGCCTGCCAATGCTGCTTGTCATTCACTG
This sequence comes from Pseudorasbora parva, assembly GCF_024679245.1. NCBI lineage: Eukaryota > Metazoa > Chordata > Actinopteri > Cypriniformes > Gobionidae > Pseudorasbora > Pseudorasbora parva. The sequence continues at coordinate 1,910,118 of NC_090192.1, forward strand.
TGTAAGAGGGTTTGTCGTAAATGCAATATCTCAGAGCCATTTCCAGCTCTACTATTGTGCCCTATTACCGACTGAGCGCTATGAGCTGAGCTATAAGCCATCTGTAGGAATGAATGATGCTTGCGTCACGACATAAACTGCTTTAATCGGGCCTGAAATTTGTGTGGGAGTGTTTTGAGAAAGGTCTAGTTATGTGTTTATTGCAGAGATGACTCATTATTAAAATGAAGTGTTTGAAGGACCTACAAGACCTTGGCTCTGATCGTCGACATGAAATCAAAATGGACTCTATTTAGTTCCTCAATACATGTTCTTGTTGTTGTTTTTAAAGTAAAATGTAGCTGTTTGTTTCAAATAGCTATAATATCTCTATATAATATATCTATATATATAATATATTTAGAATATCTTCAAACCCTAGTCACATTTAGCAGATTAGAGCTGAACGATAGTCACGTTTTGTGATGATATAAACACTTAAGCAGTTGAGATTTGCTATATATCAATTTATCTGACTATACTATGAAAGCTTGTTTTGCCACATAATTAAAAAGAAATTGTGGGTTTATATCTCGCAGTGTAAACTTGGAATTATGAAAAAAATAGTGTCAGACATAAACAAGCAATTGCGAGAAAAATAGTCCAAAGTGTCAGATATAAACTCGGAATTGCAAGAAAAATAGTCCAAAATGTCAGATATAAACTCGGAATTACGAGAAAAATAGTCCAAAATGTCAGATATAAACTCGGAATTGCGAGAAAAATTGTCCAAAATGTCCGATATAAATTCGGATTGTGAGAAAAATAGTCCAAAATGTCAGATATAAACTCGGAATTGCGAGAAAAATAGTTCAAAATGTCAGATATAAACTCGGAATTGCGAGAAAAATGGTCCAAAATGTCAGATATAAACTCGGAATTGCGAGAAAAATAGTCCAAAATGTCAGATATAAACTCGGAATTGCGAGAAAAATAGTCCAAAATGTCAGATATAAACTCGGAATTGCGAGAAAAATAGTTCAAAATGTCAGATATAAATTCGGAATTGCGAGAAAAATTGTCCAAAATGTCAGATATAAACTCGGAATTGCGAGAAAAATTGTCCAAAATGCCAGATATAAACTCGGAATTGCGAGAAAAATAGTCCAAAATGTCAGATATAAATTCGGAATTGCGAGAAAAATAGTCCAAAATGTCAGATATAAACTCGGAATTGCGAGAAAAATAGTTCAAAATGTCAGATATAAATTCGGAATTGCGAGAAAAATTGTCCAAAATGCCAGATATAAACTCGGAATTGCGAGAAAAATAGTCCAAAATGTCAGATATAAATTCGGAATTGCGAGAAAAATAGTCCAAAATGTCAGATATAAACTCGGAATTGCGAGAAAAATAGTCCAAAATGTCAGATATAAACTCGGAATTGCGAGAAAAATAGTTCAAAATGTCAGATATAAACTCGGAATTGCGAGAAAAATAGTCCAAAATGTCAGATATAAACTCGGAATTGCAAGAAAAATTGTCCAAAATGTCAAATATAAACTCGGAATTGCGAGAAAAAATAGTCCAAAATGTCAGATATAAATTCGGAATTGCGGAAAAAAAATAGTCCAAAATGTCAGATATAAACTCGGAATTGCGAAAAAAAAATAGTCCAAAATGTCAGATATAAACTTGGAATTGCGAAAAAAAATAGTCAAAAATGTCAGATATAAACTCAGAATTACGAGAAAAATTGTCCAAAATGTCAGATATAAACTCGGATTTGCAAGAAAAATAGTCCAAAATGTCAGATATAAACTCGGAATTGCGAGAAAAATTGTCCAAAATGTCAGATATAAACTCGGCATTGCAAGAAAAATAGTCCAAAATGTCAGATATAAATTCGGAATTGCGGAAAAAAAATAGTCCAATATGTCAGATATAAACTCGGAATTGCGAAAAAAAAATAGTCCAAAATGTCAGATATAAACTTGGAATTGCGAAAAAAAATAGTCAAAAATGTCAGATATAAACTCAGAATTACGAGAAAAATTGTCCAAAATGTCAGATATAAACTCGGATTTGCAAGAAAAATAGTCCAAAATGTCCGATATAAACTCGGAATTGCGAGAAAAATTGTCCAAAATGTCAGATATAAACTCGGCATTGCAAGAAAAATAGTCCAAAATGTCAGATATAAACTCGGAATTGCGAAAAAAAATTGTCCAAAATGTCAGATATAAACTCGGAATTGCGAGAAAAATTGTCCAAAATGTCCGATATAAACTCGGAATTGCGAGAAAAATTGTCCAAAATGTCAGATATAAATTCGGAATTGCGAGAAAAATAGTTCAAAATTTCAGATATAAGTTCGGAATTGCGAGAAAAATAGTTCAAAATGTCCGATATAAATTCGGAATTGCGAGAAAAATAGTCCAAAATGTCAGATATAAACTCGGAATTGCGAGAAAAATAGTTCAAAATGTCAGATATAAAATCGGAATTGCGAGAAAAATTGTCCAAAATGCCAGATATAAACTCGGAATTGCGAGAAAAATAGTCCAAAATGTCAGATATAAATTCGGAATTGCGAGAAAAATAGTCCAAAATGTCAGATATAAACTCGGAATTGCGAGAAAAATAGTCCAAAATGTCAGATATAAACTCGGAATTGCGAGAAAAATAGTTCAAAATGTCAGATATAAACTCGGAATTGCGAGAAAAATAGTCCAAAATGTCAGATATAAACTCGGAATTGCAAGAAAAATTGTCCAAAATGTCAAATATAAACTCGGAATTGCGAGAAAAAATAGTCCAAAATGTCAGATATAAATTCGGAATTGCGGAAAAAAAATAGTCCAAAATGTCAGATATAAACTCGGAATTGCGAAAAAAAAAAAAATAGTCCAAAATGTCAGATATAAACTTGGAATTGCGAAAAAAAATAGTCAAAAATGTCAGATATAAACTCAGAATTACGAGAAAAATTGTCCAAAATGTCAGATATAAACTCGGATTTGCAAGAAAAATAGTCCAAAATGTCAGATATAAACTCGGAATTGCGAGAAAAATTGTCCAAAATGTCAGATATAAACTCGGCATTGCAAGAAAAATAGTCCAAAATGTCAGATATAAATTCGGAATTGCGGAAAAAAAATAGTCCAATATGTCAGATATAAACTCGGAATTGCGAAAAAAAAATAGTCCAAAATGTCAGATATAAACTTGGAATTGCGAAAAAAAATAGTCAAAAATGTCAGATATAAACTCAGAATTACGAGAAAAATTGTCCAAAATGTCAGATATAAACTCGGATTTGCAAGAAAAATAGTCCAAAATGTCCGATATAAACTCGGAATTGCGAGAAAAATTGTCCAAAATGTCAGATATAAACTCGGCATTGCAAGAAAAATAGTCCAAAATGTCAGATATAAACTCGGAATTGCGAAAAAAAATTGTCCAAAATGTCAGATATAAACTCGGAATTGCGAGAAAAATTGTCCAAAATGTCCGATATAAACTCGGAATTGCGAGAAAAATTGTCCAAAATGTCAGATATAAATTCGGAATTGCGAGAAAAATAGTTCAAAATTTCAGATATAAGTTCGGAATTGCGAGAAAAATAGTTCAAAATGTCAGATATAAACTCGGAATTGCGAGAAAAATTGTCCAAAATGCCAGATATAAACTCGGAATTGCGAGAAAAATAGTCCAAAATGTCAGATATAAACTCGGAATTGCGAGAAAAATAGTTCAAAATGTCAGATATAAATTCGGAATTGCGAGAAAAATAGTCCAAAATGCCAGATATAAACTCGGAATTGCGAGAAAAATTGTCCAAAATGTCAGATATAAACTCGGAATTGCGAGAAAAATAGTCCAAAATGTCAGATATAAATTTGGAATTGCGAAAAAAATTGTCCAAAATGTCAGATTTAAACTCGGAATTGCGAGAAAAATAGTCCAAAAAGTCAGATATAAACTCGGAATTACGAGAAAAATAGTTCAAAATGTCAGATATAAACTCGGAATTGCGAGAATTTTTTTCCAAAATGTCAGATATAAACTCGGAATTACGAGAAAAAATTGTCCAAAATGTCAGATATAAACTCGGAATTGCGAGAAAAATAGTCCAAAAAGTCAGATATAAACTCGGAATTGCGAGAAAAATTGTCCAAAATGCCAGATATAAACTCGGAATTGCGAGAAAAATTGTCCAAAATGTCAGATATAAACTCGGAATTACGAGAAAAATAGTCCAAAAAGTCAGACATAAACTCGGAATTGCGAGAAAAATTGTCCAAAATGTCAGATATAAATTTGGAATTGCGAAAAAAATTGTCCAAAATGTCAGATTTAAACTCGGAATTGCGAGAAAAATAGTCCAAAAAGTCAGATATAAACTCGGAATTGCGAAAAAAATTGTCCAAAATGTCAGATATAAACTCGGAATTGCGAGAATTTTTTTCCAAAATGTCAGATATAAACTCGGAATTACGAGAAAAAATTGTCCAAAATGTCAGATATAAACTCGGAATTGCGAGAAAAATAGTCCAAAAAGTCAGATATAAACTCGGAATTGCGAGAATTTTTTTCCAAAATGTCAGATATAAACTCGGAATTACGAGAAAAAATTGTCCAAAATGTCAGATATAAACTCAGAATTACGAAAAAATAGTCCAAAATGTCAGATATAAACTCGGAATTGCGAGAAAAATTGTCCAAAATGTCAGATATAAACTCGGAATTGCGAGAAAAATTGTCCAAAATGCCAGATATAAACTCGGAATTGCGAGAAAAATTGTCCAAAATGTCAGATATAAACTCGGAATTACGAGAAAAATAGTCCAAAAAGTCAGACATAAACTCGGAATTGCGAGAAAAATTGTCCAAAATGTCAGATATAAACTCGGAATTGCGAGAAAAATTGTCCAAAATGTCAGATATAAACTCGGAATTACGAGAAAAATAGTCCAAAAAGTCAGATATAAACTCGGAATTGCGAATTTTTTTTTCCAAAATGTCAGATATAAACTCGGAATTACGAGAAAAAATTGTCCAAAATGTCAGATATAAACTCGGAATTACGAGAAAAATTGTCCAAAATGTCAGATATAAACTCGGAATTACGAGAAAAAATTGTCCAAAATGTCAGATATAAACTCGGAATTACGAGAAAAATTGTCCAAAATGTCCGATATAAATTCGGAATTGCGAGAAAAATTGTCCAAAATGTCAGATATAAACTCGGAATTGCGAGAAAAATTGTCCAAAATGTCCGATATAAATTCGGAATTGCGAGAAAAATTGTCCAAAATGTCAGATATAAATTCGGAATTGCGAGAAAAATTGTCCAGAATGTCAGATATAAACTCGGAATTGCGAAAAAAAATAGTCCAAAATGTCAGATATAAACTCGGAATTGCAAGAAAAATTGTCCAGAATGTCAGATATAAACTCGGAATTGCGAAAAAAAATAGTCCAAAATGTCAGATATAAACTCGGAATTGCGAAAAAAATTGTCCAAAATGTCAGATATAAATTTGGAATTGCGAAAAAAATTGTCCAAAATGTCAGATTTAAACTCGGAATTGCGAGAAAAATAGTCCAAAAAGTCAGATATAAACTCGGAATTGCGAAAAAAATTGTCCAAAATGTCAGATATAAACTCGGAATTGCGAGAATTTTTTTCCAAAATGTCAGATATAAACTCGGAATTACGAGAAAAAATTGTCCAAAATGTCAGATATAAACTCGGAATTGCGAGAAAAATAGTCCAAAAAGTCAGATATAAACTCGGAATTGCGAGAATTTTTTTCCAAAATGTCAGATATAAACTCGGAATTACGAGAAAAATAGTCCAAAAAGTCAGACATAAACTCGGAATTGCGAGAAAAATTGTCCAAAATGTCAGATATAAACTCAGAATTACGAAAAAATAGTCCAAAATGTCAGATATAAACTCGGAATTGCGAGAAAAATTGTCCAAAATGTCAGATATAAACTCGGAATTGCGAGAAAAATTGTCCAAAATGCCAGATATAAACTCGGAATTGCAAGAAAAATTGTCCAAAATGTCAGATATAAACTCGGAATTACGAGAAAAATAGTCCAAAAAGTCAGACATAAACTCGGAATTGCGAGAAAAATTGTCCAAAATGTCAGATATAAACTCGGAATTGCGAGAAAAATTGTCCAAAATGTCAGATATAAACTCGGAATTACGAGAAAAATAGTCCAAAAAGTCAGATATAAACTCGGAATTGCGAAAATTTTTTTCCAAAATGTCAGATATAAACTCGGAATTACGAGAAAAAATTGTCCAAAATGTCAGATATAAACTCGAAATTACGAGAAAAATTGTCCAAAATGTCCGATATAAATTCGGAATTGCGAGAAAAATTGTCCAAAATGTCAGATATAAACTCGGAATTGCGAGAAAAATTGTCCAAAATGTCCGATATAAATTCGGAATTGCGAGAAAAATTGTCCAAAATGTCAGATATAAACTCGGAATTGCGAGAAAAATAGTTCAAAATGCCAGATATAAACTCGGAATTGCGAGAAAAATTGTCCAGAATGTCAGATATAAACTCGGAATTGCGAAAAAAAATAGTCCAGAATGTCAGATATAAACTCGGAATTGCAAGAAAAATTGTCCAGAATGTCAGATATAAACTCGGAATTGCGAAAAAAAATAGTCCAAAATGTCAGATATAAGTTCGAAATTGCAAGAAAAATAGTCCAGAATGTCAGATATAAACTCGGAATTACGAGAAAAATACTTAATTGTGAGATATATAACACAAGCCAATCAATTCTAATTGGATAAAACTACGTCCGGTCCTACATTATTTCTCATTGAATATGTCACATAAAATTAAAGAGAGAAAAAAGTTAAGAAAATAGCTAAAGCAAATTGAAAATTGTCATTTCCACCATCAGCGCAATATTTAAGAAGCTCCAATCAAATATAGTCCTAATGCACGGCAAGGAGGAGATTTTTTGAGTGGACAAAGACATGGATCACAGATCGGACCACACGGGCCAGCCTTCGCTCCCCACGTGCATCAATGAGCCTTGGCCGCCCATGACCCTGTGGCCGGTTCTCCACTGGTCCTTCCTTGGAGCACTTTTGATAGATACTGACCACTGCAGACCGGGAACAGCCCACAAGAGCTGCAGTTTTGGAGATGCTCTGACCCAGTCGTCTAGCCGTCACATTCTGGCCAAACTCGCTCAAATCCTTACGCTTGCCCATTTCTCCTGCTTCACACACATCAACTCTGAGGACACAAATGTTCACTTGCTGCCTAATATATCCCACCCACTAACAGGAGCCGTAAAGAAGAGATCATCAGTTATTCACATGTCATAATGTTATGCCTGATTGATTGATCCAGATCTAGTCCACCAAGACCAAATACATTAACATTGCCCTATTCCATAAAATGCTCAAACCATTCAGCGAGTTGTCATGAGTGAACTATATATCATTATCTGAGATGAGCATGAACATATAATGGCGGATAACATGCTCTTTTTTTCAGATTACAAATGGAATTTAGTGAATGCAAGTTTACAAAAAGAAATCCAGTATTTTAACCAGATGTTCCTGACTTTCAAGCTCTTCCTCGTGCAGATGCCACACATTTTTACTGAGGGTGTTGAACTTCACGCAGATAAGAGCAAGACTCCACCTAAGACGAGAGGAAAAACAAAGAACACTTCACGTGTCCGAGTGTTTATTCATCTGCAGTGGACACTGGTGAGGAACAGATATATGTGGATCCGACTTTGCCCAAATTCTGACCTCGCTACTGTACACAGATACAGAGTTAAGAACATTGCTGTTGATTAAAGTTGAAACTATGATGGAAACGTGTTGTGTTTGGGGTTGCGCCGTCAGATATACAGCAGAAGGTGAAGGATTGCATCGATTTCCTTCAGAAAGAAGTAAATATATCCAGCTTAACCTGTGGGTGAGGAGGCTAAAGCGAGGGGACGGCGTCAGAAGTGGCGCTACAGAGAAGTATTCTCCAAACGGTCCATCAACAAAATCACAGCAGAGCATAATTATCTTCAGCTGGGGAACTTCGAGACTAATATTAGTAAATTTTAGATCTCTTTTAAAGATCGAACTCATTGCCCGTCACTGCCTGAAGTAAAAGGAAGAGACTGAACCTCTAGTGTCATGTAGGCTACTGATCGAATGGCAATGGAAGAAAAAGGAACAGCAGAACATGGTTGCCGGCTGACGGATGATTGATGCGTGAACCACACTGGCTTCATCATCACCGCGAGTTTAGTTTGAGTGAACGCCTAACGTTAGCGGAGTAGCGCTAGTCTACAGCACGCTATCCTTTTGACCGTCAGAAGCTCACGTCTGTGCCATCTGATCCGACTCAGAGCAACAGAAAACCATCACAGCCGTTTGAGTTAGATAACAGGGAACAGACCATCTACGATAGCCTAACATATTGTAAGTCAAACAGCAACAGTCACTAAAATAACTACTCTGTGTAGGCTGAGGCTCATTTAAACATGATGGTATTAGACTAGCGCTACATCTACTGGAGCAAGGTTAGGCATTTCATGTATTGCCGTCTCCTGAATTAGTTAATCAGTCCCTCAATAATCATGTTAACTATGTCTGAATCCCAAGCAATTTACTAGCATTGCCATAGGAACGCTTCGGCTTTTGCCACCCGGGAGAACCCCAAACGCTGGGTTGTTACGTCTGACCCAGGATATGAGTTACACAAAAACTACCCAAACACTGGGTTGTTACGTCTGACCCAGGATCTGAGTAAGACAAAAACTACCCAAACGCTGGGTTGTTACGTCTGACCCATGATCTGAGTAACACAAAAACTACCCAAACACTGGGTTGTTACGTCCGGCCCAGGATCTGAGTAACACAAAAACTACCCAAACACTGGGTTGTTACGTCCGGCCCAGGATCTGAGTAACACAAAAACTACCCAAACACTGGGTTGTTACGTCTGACCCAGGATCTGAGTAACACAAAAACTACCCAAACGCTGGGTTGTTACGTCTGACCCAGGATCTGAGTTACACAAAAACTACCCAAACACTGGGTTGTTACGTCTGACCCAGGATCTGAGTAACACAAAAACTACCCAAACACTGGGTTGTTACGTCTGACCCAGGACCTGAGTAACACAAAAACTACCCAAACACTGGGTTGTTATGTCTGACCCAGGATCTGAGTTACACAAAAACTACCCAAACACTGGGTTGTTACGTCTGACCCAGGATCTGAGTTACACAAAAACTACCCAAACACTGGGTTGTTACGTCTGACCCAGGATCTGAGTAACACAAAAACTACCCAAACACTGGGTTGTTACGTCTGACCCAGGATCTGAGTTACACAAAAACTACCCAAACACTGGGTTGTTACGTCTGACCCAGGATCTGAGTAACACAAAAACTACCCAAACACTGGGTTGTTACGTCTGACCCAGGATCTGAGTAACACTAAAACTACCCAAACACTGGGTTGTTACGTCTGACCCTGGATCTGAGTGACACAAAAACTACCCAAACACTGGGTTGTTACGTCCGGCCCAGGATCTGAGTTACACAAAAACTACCCAAACACTGGGTTGTTACGTCCGGCCCAGGATCTGAGTTACACAAAAACTACCCAAACACTGGGTTGTTACGTCTGACCCAGGATCTGAGTAACACAAAAACTACCCAAACACTGGGTTGTTACGTCTGACCCAGGATCTGAGTAACACAAAAACTACCCAAACACTGGGTTGTTACGTCTGACCCAGGATCTGAGTTACACAAAAACTACCCAAACACTGGGTTGTTACGTCTGACCCAGGACCTGAGTAACACAAAAACTACCCAAACACTGGGTTGTTACGTCTGACCCAGGATCTGAGTAACACTAAAACTACCCAAACACTGGGTTGTTACGTCTGACCCAGGACCTGAGTAACACAAAAACTACCCAAACACTGGGTTGTTACGTCTGACCCAGGATCTGAGTGACTCAAAAACTACCCAAACACTGGGTTGTTACGTCTGACCCAGGATCTGAGTTACACAAAAACTACCCAAACACTGGGTTGTTACATCTGACCCAGGATCTGAGTAACACAAAAACTACCCAAACACTGGGTTGTTACGTCTGACCCAGGATCTGAGTTACACAAAAACTACCCAAACACTGGGTTGTTACGTCTGACCCAGGATCTGAGTGACACAAAAACTACCCAAACACTGGGTTGTTACGTCTGACCCAGGATCTGAGTAACACTGAAAAAATAACCTAAGATATTTTAAATAATTTATCTTGATTTAAGAACGTTTGTACTGTAAAACAAGACAAAATTACAAAGGAACAAAATAATTTTGTGCTTTGTATACATTTACACAAAGGAGATTCTTCCTGCAATCTCAGGAAACACTTTCAATATGGCCTGGAATGCTATAAATCACGCTGGACTTTCCTGCATCTTTTATTCTCTTTTACACATCGTACCCTACAGGTCTGGAGCCACTTCAGACAAAATCAAATCTTCATCGGTCTGCTCATCCCAGAGCGGCCTTAGTACGGCTCGCTGTAAAGAACACACAGTTGTCCATATCTGTTAAACCGAACCTGTCAAACCTAGTACACACTACACAAACACATTATCCATCTCGTAGACAAACATGCGATATGCTTAAGTTGCTACCAAAATAATTCATGCTGCCAAAACATACTTGAGATAAGCAGATGGTGCTCTATCTGTGTCCACGCTGGCATCCGCGAAGGCTCAAACTGCAGAATTAAAAATAAACAAGCGCACATTGTGAAGGCCGTGATCTCAGCGCTCGCTCTCACGGAGGCTTTGCACTTCAGCTGCAAAAACAAAGTGGCCATTTGAAGCTTAATTATTGCGTCCACAACAGCAATAAGCCTCTCACAGCGAGCGGTGGAACGCAATGCAATAAGAGGGAACACAGGGGGTTTGTTTTTAACCTTTAACACATTTGGGATACGAGTTCTAACACAGGGCAGATCGGATCTTTAAAGTCATGCTTGCTGGAGGAAATGCCATCTGATCGTTAGTTTTAGTTATAGATGCAGACGTTAATGTGACAGTGAATCAGCGAAAGCGCTTATTAATCTTTTAAAGGTCACCTGTGCCGCACCTCACCGAGAACACACACACACACACACGCATTCACACGCTGCAATGTTTGGAATGTGCTCAATGTATAGACAGAAAACACAGGGCAGGTTTCATTGTGTCCAAAATAAAGATTGTGCATGGCAACAGTTTGGCTCATCATTTGCTTGCTTTGGTATCTCCAGTATCTGGGAATAAAGGAAGAAAGTCATTTTCAGAAATCAGAGCAAGTTCTTCCTCATTAGAAGCCATTTTGTGCTTTAGATTTGGCACGCATTATGAATCTGATCAAACATTTCGAATCAAATTACTGAGGGAACTAACCTGTAGGTCACCATAATATCACTTAAAGGGTCATCACACACACACACACACACACACACATACTGTACCGATTCTTTCTGAAAACAGCCGAGTCCGTGGAGGCGTGGAGTGGGAGGAGCTAAAGACACACACACACACACACACAGTACCGATTCTTACTGAAAACCGCCGAGTCTGCAGTTGAACTATGTTGACATTTGACAATGCGTCGCTCCACTGCTCTGATTGGTTGTAGGTCTGTCCAATCGAGGTCTTTCCTGGTTGGGTTGAAACACGCCTCATAATCACAGCCCAATGGAGCAGCAGACTCATATTCTGACTAGAGCTGAGGATGACCACGTCAGGCTAAGTAAAATACTCATGTAGTTATACAAATTTGTGTCCTCATAAACAGGCTCACACACACTGTAACGATTCTTTCAGAAAACAGCCGAGTCCGTGGAGGCGAAAACACACACACACACACACACAGTATCGGTTCTTTCTGAAAACAGCTGAGCTCATGGAGGTGTGTAGTGGGCCTAGCTGCACTCTAAAAAATGCTGGGTTAAAAACAACGCAAGTTGAGTTGAAAATGGACAAAACCAGATATTGTGTTGTTTGAACCCAGTGAATGGACCCATTCAAACACAATTTCTGGGTTTGTCCATTTTCAACCCAACTTGCGTTGTTTTTAACCCAGTATTTTTAGAGTGTATAGACACACTATACGTTGGTGTTGTTCACATTATATGCACCGATTGCCAACATAACACATTTGCTGCGGTTTCTACTCATGACCAGGAACAAACACACACAGAACTCCGCGTGTGTTCCCCTAATGCTGGTTATTTGGGAAGCTGAACAAGGTGATCTTTCCCTCACTCACACACACACACACTTCTCTAATGACATTGTTCTTGTGTCTAAACACAACGCCAGCGCCATCAACGGCTCCTTTAACCCGAACCGTGTGTGTGTATGTGTGTACTATGTATGTTTTTCTAGCCTGGTGGGGGACTTCAACCTGAATGCACACAGACTCATGGGGACCTAAATTGAGGTCCCCATGGGTACAAAAGCTTATAAATCATACAGAATTAGTTATTTTGATAATGTAAAAATGCAGAATGTTTCCTGTGATGGGTAGGTTTAGGGGCAGTGTAAGGGGATAGAAAATACAGTTTGTCCAGTATAAAAACCATTACGCATATGGTGAGTCCCCAGAAAGATAGCGAACCAGACATTGTTGAGCTTGTGTCTAAACACACAACGCCAGCACCACCAACGGCTCCTTTAACCCGAACGGTGTGTGTGTGTGTGTGTCCATATAAGGAGTTCCACCCTTTATGACATCATACAGACCAAAATTTAAAAAAAAACTCGTGTGAATCCTGAAGGAGTACATTTGACAGAAATACTCTCACACGTCCACCTCGTGTTTTGAAATGTTGTCCATATTTATCATAAGAATTAAATCTTTAACAGTGTAAATAAGGCAGAATGCATGACATAGCATTAGACATCCCCTTAAAAAAAGAATTGACAGAAAAATAAAAGAACAGCAGACATTTATTCTTGCCTAAATTGTCTTTTTATTGAAAAAGGCCAGGGTGCAAATGTCAAATAAAAAAAGAAAACAAAAATAAGACAAGCATATTTCAAGCATTTTAATACAAACTTAATATAAACTATTTCAGTCCCTCTTGACATGTAAGACACTGACTCAAAATACTTTGTTATACCATATTTTATCAAGTATTGCACAATGTAGGTACAAAATTAATATATACGATTACATTGTCCATAATATAGCAAAAATCTGTTTAACTCTTAACAGAAAATACAACTCTTTTTGTTTCAAAAAAGCAAATATTCCTACACTGAAATTCCAACACTAAGGAATATTCTGTACACAATCTTTAGAATTTGATCTATTTTTTTAAAGATGAATTTCTTTAACAATTTAAAAAAAGAAAAAACAAACAAAATATATTATAATAACATAAAGCTTCTGCAGCCATCACAGATCACTGGAGTAGTAAAAAGATATAAATGCAATACCATGTTGTAGAAACAATATATATACTCTGATATTTTACAAACTCTGTACTCAATTAAATTATACAATTAGAAAAAAGACCACGTAACCCCAGATATATATGCATTAGTGCCAATTTCTTAAAAATCAGCCAAGTCTTACCAACTTTAAAATACTGTAAGAGGTCAGAACTTGAACTTCTGTTTTTTTTTTTTCACCAATGTTTTAAAGTATTTTTCTTTCAAAAGGGTAGTAAAAAAATTGTTTTTTGCTTCATTGGCAAAAAAGGAAAAAGAAAACATTGACGCGTGTTGACCAAGCTGTGTGTGTGTGTGTGTGTGTGTGTGTGTGTGTGTGTGTGTAACGAGCGTTTCAGTACAAACTCAAGGGGGCATAAAGAGATGACACTGCAAAAAATGCTTTTCTTACTCAGTATTTTTGTCTTGTTTCTAGTCAAAATATCTTAAAATTCTTACATTAAGAAACATTTACTAGGCAAGCCAAAATTATTGTCTTGTTTTGGGGAAAAATAACTCAAAATGAAGAGAGTTTTTGCTTAAAATAAGATAAATAATCTGCCAATGGGGTGAGAAAAATAATCTTGTTTTCTGTTTGAATTAAGATTATTTTTCTCACCCCATTGGCAGATTATTTATCTTATTTTAAGCAAAAACTCTCTTCATTTTCAGTTTTTTTTCCCAAAACAAGACAATTTTGGCATGTCTAGTAAACACTTCTTGTTTTAAGAATGTTTAGACTAGAACTGAGAGAAAAATACTAAGTAAGAAAAGCATTTTTTGCATTGTACAGAGATATTAATCAAATCAAATAAACACCCTTGGGCACATGCGCTTATCAGTGACTAATAATAGGGATCTTCGTTTGATTTCCACATCCACAGTTCAGCTAGTGTGCGTCTTTGCCTTCCGTTTTTCCTTCCGCCAACAATCATTGCGTTAGTTAGCCATGACCGGCTGGAATTGCTGGTTTGAATACTGCATGTTGCCGAGACCTAAGCCTAAGCTGTCCATGAGGGACTTGTCGTTGATGCTCCCATAGGCCGAGAAAACGTCGAAGGCGTTGCTGTACGGAAGGCCGTTCTCGCTGGCGAAGTTTCCTTGGGCTTGGAGGTTCGGGAAAACGAACTCCTTGGCGTTTGGAGACAAGGCCGAGGATTTCGGCTGCGAAGCTCCGATGCCGAAACCGTAGAGCGAATGCATGGAGTTGGAGATGGCTTTCTGCTTGATTAGGCTGTTGACATTCAGGCCCAAGTTGGTGGGTGAGCTACGTGCAACTTTGCCGCCGTTGCGGCCGCTGTTCTTCATCTTGGTGGAGCCGAATTTGGTGGCGGCGAATGAGGCTGTGGTGAAGGTTAAAGGCTGAGCGGAGCGTGGCATGAAGGACGGGCTTACGGCCGCAGATTGCCCGAATGGAGGCGGCGACGGCGAACTGGACTCGGAGGAAGCGCCCACAGGCTCCGTAATTGGCATGAAGACCTGAGCCTCCGGGTTAAAACTGTTTCCGATCTCCTTATCCAGCTCAGAGCCGTTTTCACCAGCATCGTCCACGTATAGCACCTTAACCGCGCCTTTTTCGCCAATCTGATAGGACACCTCAAAAGGGTCGATCCAGATGCTGAGGTCCTGAGGCAAGTTATTGCGGACATCCTCGATATCCAACCCGCTTTCTTTGGCTGCTTCCTCCACAACCGGATCTACTTTCTCTCCCACATGTATGCACCTAAACCCGGATCCTTTATATGGCTTATCAGGGTACCAATGTCCTTCGTATTTCTTCTTCAACTGCCTCTCCAGCTCCTCTCCGAAGATGTTGACTCGCCTCCGTGGGAGTTTGTTGTACAGGTACGAAATTATGAAGTTCAGCGCTACTTGGATTTCAAGCTGCATAGCTGTTTTGCCTGTGCCGTCTTATAGTCGAGTGCTGTAAAAACCTCCGAGGCAGTAGTGATCAGTGCTGGTGGATGAAGAAATCTTCTCACGCTCCTTGAAGAGGAAAGAGAGGCAAGGTATTCAGCCGTGAAGACTAATAAACCATGACCTATCCAATCACAGCCTACATAAAAACAACTCGCACAGTGGCAGCCGTTCATTAAAGACCCAAATGCGTCGCATAAATCACTGAGACGCAAAACCAGTCATAAGAGGTGATCTAATTAAGATGGGACATGCATGTACACTGCATAAAACGCTCTTCTTACTTAGTATTTTTGTCTTGTTTCTAGTCAAAAGATCAAAATATTCTTACATTAAGAAACATTTACTAGACAAGTACAAATTATTGTCTTGTTTTGGGGACAAATAACTCAAAATGAAGAGAGTTTTTGCTTAAAATAAGATAAATAATCTGCCAATGGGGTGAGAAAAATAATCTTGTTTTCTGTTTGAATTAAGATTATTTCTCTCCCCACATTGGCAGATTATTTATCTTATTTTAAGCAAAAACTCTCTTCATTTTGAGTTATTTTTCCCCAAAACAAGACAATAACTTTTACTTGTCTAGTAAATACTTCTTGTTTTAAGAATTTTTAGATGTTTGGACTAAAAACAAGACAAAAACTGTTTGTGTATTTGACCATTTTTACTTTCTAATTATCTTTACAACGGTTTTAATTGTCCTCGTTTTTAATTCTTACACATGGTATTCTTATTTCTCATGCATACGTTACCACTATTTTAATTATTTTCTATGTAAAGCACTTTGAATTGCAATTGGGTATGAAATGTGCTATATAAATAGCCTTGCCTATAAGAATCACGTTTTTGAAACTCAGACTTATCAATCACTGAGTAAATAATCTTTCCACTGATGTATGGTTTGTAATGATGGGACAAGCCGAGATGCAACGTTTGTATAAATCTGGAATCTGAGGCTGCAAAAAAAACTAAATATTGAGAAAAATCACCTAAAATGGTCGAAATGAAATCCTTACCAATGCATATATATATATATTTACGATAGGACATATACAAAATATCTTCATGGAACATGATCTTAATATCCTAATGATTTTTGGCATAAAATAAATATCAATAATTCTGAGCCATACAATGTGTTGTTGGCTATCGCCACAGATATACCCGTGAGACGCAGGACTGAGTGTGTGTTCGAGGGTCACAAACGGTTTAGAGCAATACAATCGTTTCCATATCATAGGCCTGGGGTTTAAACCACAAATGAGTGCTGGGGGTTTAGAGTAAAACTAATTTGATTAAAGCCACCCGAGGTGTATGGCACTCCTCTTTCAGCCAAACACAATTGGAGTTAAATGGGTGATTCTCACGAAACCATTAAAAGACCATGGCACTAATATAAATATGTAAAATGTGTAATAAAGTAATATTAAAAAGCATCAGAATAAAGACAATACTGTTCTCTACCTTGCACAATGTGTGATTTCATGATAAGAATTTATTATTATTTTATTTTATAGCATTTTCTGCTGAAATTCTCATTACCGCAATGCATCCCGCTGTGTTTGAATGTGTGTTATGTTGTAATTTAAACAAATTAACATAAAAATATTTAGAAAAAATTAAGTAAAACATCCATTTATTTATTTCAGATGACAAAAATAATTTGCTGAAGATTCATGTATAACAATAATGAAGAAAAATTAGGAAAGTTATGCGTCCATGCCTGATGTTCTCATCCGCCGCAACACTTTTTGAGGACTAAGTGCACAAAAATAAATTAAATACAGTTTGGTTTTAAGTGACCGAGCACATGGACCAGTTAACTTCAAGATGGCTACCAGGTAAGATCATCTCTTTAGATCTCTACAGTTAAATGTTAAATATTCAAATATTCAATATTCAAAATCTCAGACTAGTATACGTATTATCATTACCGAAATAATTAACCTCATTTCCGCAACAGACGTTCATTCAATATTAATTTAATTAATAGAAACATAGTACTTTGATTTTAAATGCATGTGCAGAATCTCCAAATTATGTTCTTTCAGGTTTGTCATGTCATTTTGAAAATATGTCAGGTTTCATCGAAATATATTAAAAAAATTGTTGTAAATTTTGGAAGGTGTTGCGGTAATGAGAGAAATTAATAAAAATTAAAAAAAAAAAACTGTTAAATTAAAAATAAAAATTATTTTAGAATTTCAAGTAACTTTGCATAACTATTAATACTCAATTTTTGAAAATGTGAAAATATATTAGCTTTTCTAACAGTGTTGATGTTTTCAGACTGTTGCGGTAATGAGATTTGAGGACTTATTTTCAAAATTATGTTAAAAAAAAAAATTAAATACTAAGTAAAAGTTTTAAAATTAATTTTCTGTCTAATGTCTGAAGGAAAAAAAAAGTAAATTTAAGCATGTTTTAAATTTTCATGCTTGACATTTTTAAAACCAAGTTTGTGAGAATCACCCATATTGAATATGCTGGCTCTTCCAAGCCTTTTAATGGCAGTTAATGGGGGATGAGATTTAAGCCCAAAAAAAGTGCATAAATCCATCATTAGTGCATCTATCCATCATAAAAGTACATCCATCCCTCATAAAAGTCCTCCATACATGGCCATATGCATCAAGTTACATTAAAACAGTGACCCTACGTATTGACAACCCGTGGAAGCGCAAAACGAAACACTGTTTTAGAAATCCAAAACGAGAATTATTAAAGAGAAATGTGGGAGGAGCTTGAGTTTGTTGCCCAGCCCTATTGGTCACGCATGGGAAGGCTTCGCTTCAGAAAGCCTTTATTAACCCCAGGAGTCGATGGAGTACTTTTATGATGGATGGATGGATGCACTTTTGTTAGGCATCACGCGATAAGCAAATTTGTCAGAAATAAAGTATTTCCTTCAGCTGTGCACAGTTTGCCATGATGGTTATGATTTGCTTGAAATAACATTTTTCAAAAAAGGAAAATACAGTTAATATATGCAAGTCGGCTACATAAAAGTATGAGATTTGCAATAATTGTGTGTTTGGAACAAGCATTTAATGGGGAGACCTGTTTTTGCAATCAGGCTCTCAGAAATTAAATACAAATTCAGATGTAGGTCTATCAGTGAATATAATCAGAGAATTATCGATCGAGTTTCATATAGGAGCTTTTTGGCCTTTAGGATGCGTTTCAATATAACTCTGTTTGGCTGAAAGCTATATACACACGATGGCTTGAGGGCAAGTAAATGAAGGGGTAGTTTGTTTTGGGGTTAACTGGCCCTTTAAATTAAAATTAAAAATATACATTTTATTCAAATAAACAGTATTGAAAATGATACAAATGTTTTTAATTTACATTTATGAGACATGTTTTATACATCAGACATGCATAGAGCCTTTTAAATGGTAGGATGGGGGTCCCTTGATCATGTTTGGCATCTGGCTTGGATTCAAGGGAGATGAGATTACATAGCACGGATTCTCTTTCCCACTTTATTCCGTCAACTGTTGCGTAAAAACGCCTTAATGTGAATAAAGGGCGTTAGAACACAATGCGACACATTGCGCAACAGATCGGCGATCGGATTTCTCGAAGAGCGCGACCAATAGCGTGTCGCCGTGCACGGGGTGTGTAGCCTGGGGCGAACTAATAGGCTATTGTACACAAATAATTATAAAGCATAGGCATATATTCGACAACACAAGCAGGAGCTTGGATATTCGGTGGATGAGACATAAATAAAGCGAAAAATGTGCGTAAAGTAGTGCGTTTTTCTCGCGTAGGGGGTCGAATTCTGACAAAAACAGACGTCGGTTGCGTTTTCAAACCTAGTCAAATGAGACACGGCCATGATTATTATGAATATAGATGGGACGCCTACAAAACATAAAACAATCGCTTTGAAAACGCACCATAAGCCTCCAGCAAAATAAACGACGACTCAAAATGTGTATCGGAATGAACTTTGACACTGTAAATGTTTTGGGATTCATGACACGGGAGAGACAGACGAGCTCACATGATCGCACGGTTTTACAAATGCTAGAATTAAAAGAATTCACTATAATAACAACCGTTTATCAAGCACATCTCCATTCAACCAGCATCTGAATTAATCGGTTCTCTTAAAGCGATAGCGCACTTTAATAAAAACAAACGTTACCTTCTTCCCAAACGACGTTTTATTTCCCTGGAGCACACAACGATTATTTTTAGAGACTGACAGCCTCGGCCATTACCTTTCAATGCAGTTTCTGTTCATACAATACAAGCGAATGCTGTCATTCTGCCTCATTTTGTGTTTAAACAACATCATTTGAGTTAAACTACATCATTAAGGCGGTGACATTGAGATACAACAATATATTATTTATTAACCACAGCAAACGACACATTACGAATGTTCAATGGCAGAGCTACTTACATTCAACGCCCGTGTTTTTCTTCTCCCGCTTCACTTATCGGAAAGATTATTCCAGTTAGGTTGCATTAATATGATTACTTGTTTGTTCTTCGAGTAAATGTGTTATTTTTTGGAGTCTGTCGTCAGGCAATCCGACTCCCCACTGCCTGGGAGTTTTTACAACTCTGCCCTTTAAACTCCTGACTGGATCTCCTTTATAGCGCTCCTCCGCCACGGACATGTTGGGGGCGGTGATGCGGTTTTCAGAGGTCAAAACCCCAGCGGCGCTTCCGATTGGACGAACGCGCCTTCGTCATATATTTGCCTCCGAATTCTCCGTGCTGATTGGCTTCGCTCCAACGTCAATAATCAAAGTGTCCCGCCTCTCGACCAATATGCGAAAGTACATTTATGGCTGGCGTTCCTAGTTATGTATTAAGTGTTTTCCTCCCACACGTTGGAGATTTATACACAACAATACACTGCCTACTTTATTATGTTAATTTGATTTATCGAGACCTCATTATCGCTAAAACAGTCTCAGCGCTGCAGCTTCTAATCAGATTAAAGGTCCTAAATAACGTTAATAATTTCAGACATATTAAGCAGATAAGAGGGTATATATTGAATAAAATAAATAAATAGGCTACTAAATTAAGTGCAAAGCACACGGACAGAGCGGAGTGACTCTGGTCATTTGTCCACTGAGGTGTAATCTGCCCTTGTGTGTTTTGCGTGAAAAAAATACTCCGCATGCTATTGGCTGGCCGTGCTTTCGTCATCATCTATCTAAATACAATACTAACATTGTTAATTTATTTATGCTACTGGCAAAATTTCATATACATAAACAAAAGTATTTCAATTCATCCCCAAACTTTAAGGTTTTTATAGTGGAATTTGACTCATTTATATCATCTTTGAAATTGTTAAATAATAAATTTAACAATAGTAGTAAAAATAATAGAAATAATAAAAAGTCATTTACATGTTTAAAATATTATGATAGAACTATTGGATCCCCTGATACGAATTAATTCTACACTATTGTGATCTTTGTGTGTGTATTTACAAAGTGTGTAACACAACCTAACTTATTTTATAGTATCTCAGTCAGTGAAAAAGTCATTAATGCCGTGTGTGTGTGTGTGTGTGTGTGTTTGTGTGTGTGTGTGTGTGTGTGTGTGTGTGTGTGTGTGTGTGTGTGTGTGTGTGTGTGTGTGTGTGTGTGTGTGTTTTGAAGTAATATAGCCTACTCATTTCTCTAGTCATATCTTTTTACGTTATGTAATATGCGTAATTCGTGAATGATAAGTGCATGTGATCAAAAAAACTGGCATGTAACAAAGTTATTTATTAATAGAGAATCGTCTGGTGCTAATAGAGTGTAAATCAAAACCCAGTTATTCTTCTGTGCTGCATATATTGTAATGTGATACAGCCGTGTTGTGTTGCTTTTTCTATAGTATCAGGAATAGTATGTTGATCTCATATTTCTTTCATCGGGTAAGCAAATCTCCCATACGCGAGGGGTTTAAGGTTTAAGGTTTTTGTCGTCATCATGAATTGTTATAAGCTGTGCACACAATAAGCTTTGTACCATATGGCAGAGGGTTGGCAATGCTAAAGCAGGAGAATATTACACTCTTCAGTCATCCTATCTTCAGATATTTAGCTTAAGATGTTTGGGAAATGATTGCAGGCTCACAATACAGCTTAACATTAATTCTGAGCTGTGTACCGATGAGATGATTCTGTTTTATAAGCACGTTTTGCTCTGGGGTTAAGCAGAAATGAAGACAGTCCCATCTCTGCTGTTTGTCTAAGCAACATTTTCTTATTGGCCTAATTACAGAGCGAGAGGAACATGCTAATGACTGCAGAAATCTAAACTGGGCAGTCAGGATAAGCTAATTTGCTTAGCAGGGATATTGTGAGCGTTCAAAGTTCAGAGAAAGGCAGAGTGGGAGGAGAAAAGACCGACTCAGCCAATCACAGGCCGGCTTATTGCAACCTTCTTTGGGTTTTAGGGCTGAACCTGAAATGTGACCTGAGGGCCTTTCTCTAAGGTTGTTGTGGAACCAAAAACAACGCATGTCACTTAGGAACCCAAACACTGTCATCTGAGCTCTATGGTGAGACTTTCTGTTTCATTTAAAGGGTTAGTTCACCCAAAAATGAAGTGTATGTCATTAACTCCTCACACCCGTAAGACCTCCGTTCATCTTCACACACAGTTTAAGATATTTTATATTTAGTCCGAGAGCGTATGCAAGTGTATGCACACTATACTGTCCATGTCCAGAAAGGGAATAAAAACATCATCACAGTAGTCCATATGAGACATCAGTGGGTTAATTAGAGTCTCTTGAAGCATCCAAAATACATTTGGGTCCAAAAATAACAAAAACTACGACTTTATTCAGCATTGGCTTCTCTTCCGCGTTTGTGTTCAATCCTCAAATAAAGATTCAAATGGTTATGAATCAGTGAATTGATTCATGATTCGGATCGCGTGTCAAACTGCTGAAATCACGAGACATTGGCGATCCGAATCATGAATCAATTCGCTGATTCATAACCGTTTGAATCTTTATTTGAGGATTGAACACAAACCCGGAAGAGTTAATGACAGACATTTCATTTTTGGGTCAACTAACCCTTTAAGGAAGGCTTTCCTTATCCAACATTAATATTTTGTTCCGGTGTATTCTTGCTTAGTGGAATGTTTGGGCCTCTTCAGTCGAAAAATGTACGTTTTGAATTTGTTTATGTTTATGCTTCACCGGAATGGGATGTAATTTGGTGGATTTTGTTGTGTGATCACCAATAAATGATGTTCTTCCTCTGTATTTCTGTTTTGTTTTTCAGTTCAATTACCTAAAAATTCTTTAGTCAAAGACACAATTACTTGAGGAATGACTTGAGGAATCGAGTCTTGTTTTCTGATCTAAATGAAGTGAGTTTGTAGCCTGACAAGCCGGACCCACATCAAGATGTTTGGTCTGGAAACTCTCCATTGACAGCTCAATCTGAGCGGCGGATAAACGGCTGTCTGTCAAACTCCCTCTGCACGCGATAGGATAGCGCTACACCAACCAGAGCAACGAAGGTGAAGCAGAGCTCGCTGATAGATTAAACATTCGCCGTATCCGGTCGGCTAAACTCCGAACACATCTTCCCTTCTTCAGAATGACTTCAGTGCCGTTCTTTGTTCTTTTCTCAGAGAAAAGCTGAACTCAAGTCTTCCAGAGTCGCGGTCAAAGCTGATTCGAAAGACCGCCGCCGTTCGCCAGTTTCTGTGTTTACTAGAAGCACGCAAACGCAACTCGGTCGTCATTATGGCCCCGCCCACCGACTCTACACACGATGTGATTGGTCCGGCAAGAGTTAGGCGAATACAGCTCAGAAGGGTATTGAGAGTTGCTAGACGACACTCGCGGCAGATTAGATTTGCTGCCGCTAGGGTGCGTCTAGATTTCTAGGCTAGTGAGTTTGTGCTTGAAGCAGGAAGAAATATCTGCCAATGGGGTCAGAAAAATCAACGTAATTCATAGAGAAAACAAGATTATTATTCTGACTCCACTAGCAGATATTTCTTCCTGTTTTACGCACAAACTCATTGGGATCAGAAAACAAGACTCCAAATTTTCCTTCTCCAGTAAATGTACATTAATTTATGAACGTTTTCCCTGGAAAACAAGACAGAAATACAGAACAAGTGCATGACTTTCTTTCTCCTGTGAAACACAAAAGAAGGTATTTCTTGAGTTTTACAATGAAAGTCAATGGTCACCAAAACCAAATACAGATTCCAGAGGAGAGAATGTCACACACACGGCAAAAAAGCGTTTCTTACTCAGTATTTTTGTCTTGTTTCTAGTCCAAATATCTAAAAATTCTTACATTAAGAAACATTTACTAGACAAGTACAAATTATTGTCTTGTTTTGGGGGGAAAATAACTCAAAATGAAGAGAGTTTTTGCTTAAAATAAGATAAATAATCTGCCAATGGGGTGAGAAAAATAATCTTGTTTTCTGTTTGAATTAAGATTATATCTCTCACCCCATTGGCAGATTATTTATCTTATTTTAAGCAAAAACTCTCTTCATTTTAAATGATTTATTCCCAAAACAAGACAATTACTTTAGCTTGTCTAGTAAATACTTCTTGTTTTAAGAATTTGTAGATGTTTGGACTAGAAACAAGACAAAAATACAAAGTAAGAAGAGGTTTGTTACGGTAATACCTGTATGAATCTTTATTTTGGTCTATGACATCAAAACGAAACACCTTAAGTGTGATGTGGAAGCTGTCGCATAGCAACGATCATAACAAACAGGGCTCCTCCCATATCATGATGTCACTGGCCCACACCCTCGTCTTTCAACACACACTCCATTATTTCAGGAACGGGTGTAAAGAAAGAGCGGCTGTTCTGCATTCCAGCCTCAGTGTGTTTTTATTCAGACCTACGCACATCTGTTTACATCTGTGTCTGTCACTGCAGTACAATGAGCAAAGCCCACATGGCTCCAGTGTGTGTGTCATGGTTCAGGTATAAAGAATAAAGACACACATGAGCATTACTCAATGTAGGTGGATCAGGCCGTTTATCCGAGGATGATGATGTGAGGAGAGTATTTTGGGCAGAGCGCATCATCAACACAACACTGTTTCAGCAAAGGGAGGCCATAATGCACACATACGTCAATTAAACTCACCATTAAATCAAAACTGGACATTAATCAGGTCCTTTCTTTCAGCTCTGAGGCTTTCTGCATGCTATAGAGACTCCAAAGGTTATCAAAACAATATTTTACACACATGTACTTTACTAATTTCCTTAGTAAGGGAAAATTAATTGAAAATATTGGTGACTCATTATGCAATTAGCTATATACACCGATCAGACATAACATTATGACCTGGTCTCCTTTTGCTGACCCGTCTCTGGACTCCTCTAGACCCCTGAAGGTGTGCTGTGGTATCTGGCACTAAGATGTAAACAGCAGATCCTTTAAGTCCTGTAAGTTGCGAGGTCAGGCCTCCATGGATCGGACTTGTTTGTTCGGCTCATCCCACAGATGCTCGATTGGATTGAGATCTGGGGAATCTGGAGGCCGAGTCGACGCCTCAAACTGGTTGTTGTGCTCCTCAAACCATTCCTGAAGCATTTGTGCTTTGTGTCAGGAGCATTATCCTGCTGGAAGAGCCACAGCCACCAGAATACCGTTTCCATCAAAGGCTGAACATGGTCTCAGCAATGCTTAGGTAGGTGGAGCGTGTCAAAGTAACATCCACATGGATGGAGGACCCAAGGTTTCCCAGCAGAACATTGGCCAAAGCATCGCACTGCCTCCGCCGGCTCGCCTTCTTCCCATAGTGCATCCTGGGGCCATGTGTTCCCCAGGTAAGCCACACACACACACACACACACCCGGCCATCCACGTGATGTAAAAGAACACGTGATTCCTCAGACCAGGCCACCTTCTTCCATTGCTCCGTGGTCCAGATCTGATGCTCACGTGCCACTGTTGGTGCTTTCGGCGGGGTCAGGGGTCAGAGGTCACCCTGACTGGTCCATACGCCACAAACTGAGCTGCTCTGTGTATTCTGACAGCTTTCTATCAGAACCAGCATTAACTTCTGGAGCAGTTTGAGCTCCAGTAGCTCGTCTGTTTGATCGGACCCCACGGGCCAGCCTTCGCTCCCCACGTGCATCAATGAGCCTTGCCACAGCACACCGGCCCATTACTTTCATTAAAGCATTTTTAAATCATTTTTCCTATTTGAAAACTCGTCATGTTTGATGTAAAATGAACCTATCAATCATGCACTGTAAAAAAAAATGTTGGTTTAACTTAAAAAAAGTAAGTAACCTGGCTGCCTTAAAATGTTGAGTTTATTGAAATAAAAAATTTGAGTTGATACAATGAAGGAAATTTTTTTAATAAATAGAAACTCAAAATATTATTGTATCTGAACCACATAAAAAGTGTGATAAATCATGAAAATAGCACAATTTGGCTGCGTCATCACAAATAAAATACACAATTACCCAATATGCTTACAGCATCTTTTAAAAATATTTTAATAAAGGTTGTCGAATCTCAAAAATGTTCATTGTATTAACTCAAAATTTTAATTTCAATGAACTCAACATTTTAAGGCAACCAGGAAACTTTTTTCTAAATAATATTTGGAAAGCTGTGTGGAAAGCTACTTTTATACACAGCATGTTTGTTGTATTTTGCTGTCCCACATTTGAAACCTATATGTGGTTAACTAAAACTAAAGCTTTAAAAAAATAAACAAAAATAATTAAAACTGAAATTAAAATGTATTGACATATTATCTATTATTAACATAATTATCAAAACTTTAACTAAAATTAAAATGGACAATCTAAAAAAAAAAAACAATTTCAAACTATTAATAAAAATAATGATGCTAAAATATCACTGACACAATTTCCCTTATTATAAAAATATTACATTAAATTAAATAATATAATTCAGTTTTCTCTATTTTTTATTATTTAAAAAATAATAAAACCCTTTAACTATAAGGAAAAAAGAGATCATATTACTAATTTTCTTTAAATTATGGGAAATACAAGAGGCAAGAGACAAATCAAATTTTGCTTCAAACTAATCAAAACACAACAGAATATGTCTAGGCCATCGAATAAAACCTATTCAAAAAACCCATTGACTGAGGAACCGGAAGTGTTTTGAGTCCCTATCACACACTCGGCACAATATGACACAAGTGTGTTCTGCTCGCTTTAGCCAATGTGGACAGATGATCAACAGAAACTGACCAATGAGATCATCAGGGCGGGCTTTAGCCAATGTGGACAGATGATCAACAGCAACTGACCAATGAGATCATCAGGGCGGGCTTTAGCCGATGATGGACAGATGACCAAGAGCAACTAACCAATCAGATCTCCGGTAAAAAAAAGAAGTAGTTTGTGGGGTAAAATGTGTGTTATTTTGGCGAGGTTGCTGCACAAATTGCCATTCCTGGGTCTATATATGCCATAATTGAGGTCGCGGACATGGAAAACAACCGGTGGGGAAACCGCAGACTTGGCAACACAGTGCAGTTGAGCTCTGTTGACAACTAACGTTATGCGTCGCTCCGCTGCTCTGAATGGTTGTCCGTCTGTCCAATCGAGACCTTTCCTGGTTGGGTTAAAACGCCCTATAATCACAGCCCAATGAGCATCAGACTCATATTCTGACTAGAGCAGAGGATGACCACAGCAGGCTAGATAATAGGCTTAGTTGAACCAGATCCTCATTTGTTCCTCAGCGAGCTCTGAATATCTGCATGATAAGAGCGGTCAGTGTGGTCTGACCTGCATGTCTGTTGCTCATATCATGTCCGGCCAAAAGTTCTGCTGGTGATAAGAGTTTAACGTCCTCCACAAGAATGACCCAACCTCCAGAAATGAGTTAATTCACTCAGCAATCCTTATCTGAATCTGGAGTCAACAGAGCCCGATCCTCCCGAAACACCGTTCATGATCTAAAATAAATGCCAAAGGGGAGCGTGTTTAAAGGGTTAGCTCACACAAAAATGAACATTATGTCATTAATGACTCTCCCTCATGTGGTTGGACACCCGTCAGACCTTCGTTCATCTTCAGAACACAAATGAAGATATTTTAGTGTAAAGCTGAGAAAGGCTTCAGATAGGCCTCCATTGGCATTCAGTCCATTCCCACTCACAAGACCCATAAAGGCCCTAAACACATCGACACACAGCCCATCTCACTACAGCGGCTGGACAATCATTTGATGAAGCGATGAAAATAGTTATTGTGCGCAAAAATCAAAATAACGACTTTATCCGCCAAGTTATTGACGTGAACTCGACGCACGCGTGAGAATATCAGTTTCAGTTCAGTTTCAGTTTATTATTATTCATCCGTTCAGGAAATTTAATTTGCACAAGTGTCCAAACACATAATTTATACAATCACACACATCATTACAATTACAATTGGTTTAACATAGAAACGGCAGTCGGTATGAATGAGTGTTTAAATCTCTTCGTTCTCCCTCATATTGCTCTATATCTACAACCTGATGGAAGTACCACAAACTCTCTGTGTAATGGATGGGAAGAGGAATTAATTATCACATTGGCTTTTTTAACAATGCGCTCTTTAAAAATGTCTTGCACTGATATCTGTGTAACTCCAATAATCCGAGATGCAGTCTTAATTAACCTCATCAATCTATTCCTGCTAGACAACGTAATACAGTCAAACCATACAATGACGCAATAAGAAATAACAGATTCAATAAAACTCATTAGCACTCTACAGACCTTAAAATAATTAATTTTCTTTAGGAAAAACAAGCGTTGTTGGACCTTTTTACAAATGGCATCAGTATTAGCATTATAGTTTAATTTATTATCAATCACTGTACCCAAGTATCTATACTCATCCACCAGTTCAAGAGCTCTACCATTAATAACAGTAGGAGAGACAGGAATAACAGACTTTCCAAAGTCTATAATCATATCCTTGGTCTTAGCTAAATTTAAGTTTAGGCCACAATTTGTACACCAAGAAACGAAATATGAAAGAATAAGAAAGAAATAAGAAAAGAATATGACGCAGATCCGCCGTTCATGACCAGAAGAGGAGGAGCGAGACCGACACGGAAGACAATAACTCGGCGGATAAAGTCGTTATTTTGATTTTTTGCGCACAATAACTATTCTCGTTGCGTTGTAAAATGATTGTCCAGCCGCTGTAGTGAGAACCAAATATGGTTCCCCAATCGTTTTATAGAACTCCACATCAGGACCATCTTGGAGCGTTCTGGGAACATCGACCCTGCGTCCCAATTCGCATACTATCCATCCTAAATAGTATTCGAAAATAGAATTAGTATGTCCCAAATCGTAGTATGTTGAAAAGAGTATTCCAAAGATTCCCGGATGGTTTACTATTTCCGGTCCGAATTCACAGTATGGATCGATGGGCACTCTAACGGCTGATATTGCCCACAACCCATTGCGAGTTGGACGAGGATTCGATAAAAAAGCGTTAAAAAAAACTACAAACATGGCGGATGTGCGAGTTCGACGGTTAAGTAGAGAAGTTTAGATAAAGGGGTTTGAGTGACCAACTATCAATATTTAACCTGACAAAAATATATTTATTCAGTGTTGTCCACATTATATTTCACCCGCAGCAGCATTGAGAACTTTTGAAATGACACGTTTGGCCTTTAACTTTTAAATGCATCATTATATTTAAACTGTAAACACACGCGTAGAGTCTCTGCATTAAAGACCAACACATGGCAGATCGACGAGCAGCTACATTTCTCTCCGATTCGGTAGGAGATTAAACTGAATGTGGAGGATTTGAACTGTGACGAATCTGACGATGATTGACAGGGCAGATAAACGGTGACGGGATGCACGTCACTAAGCGACAGAGTCCGTTAAAGATGGCGAAGTAGTCCCGAAGCTTGCATACTTTTCTGCTACACACTCAAAAGTATATACCTTTTCTTCACAAAAAGAGTACATACTTTTAGGACGTAGTATAAGTAGGCGAATTGGGACACAGCACGAATTTCCCCCAAAAAATATGGTTCCCTAAACATTCCGAGATTGTCCTGAATGTTCCGTGAAGGTCCGCCAAATAACGTTCCCCAATCCTTAAAAGAACTCCACATCATGACCATCTCGGAACGCTCTGGGAACATCAAATGTCTAGTGCCGCAGTGCCTCAATGATACTAAAATGACTCTACTAAAATGATTTCAGAGACATGCGTGCTGAACACAGGCTGAAATCATAAGCTAGAGCTACAGCTCTGACGTCTGATATGAAGTGGCTGTTCTCTGTAGAGATGAGCTAAGCTGGGAATGTCGCGGGACGGCGCTAAATGCTTCTGAGTCGGTGTGAAAAGCCATTCATCACCAATTCCACAGATTGAACCCTAGAAAGAATCACTTTAAGCCTTTCCTTTTCTTCATGGGAACTCTGTTTAGTTTCAGCCCAGAGTAAACACGACGTGTGCAAATATAGACTGACTCTTCTTCTCATGAACCATCATCCAAACCAGAAGTGAATATCCTTTCAGGCAGTTCAAAAAAGACTTGCTAAAAGTAGAAGTGTGTAGGAGAAACTGTGTGTGTGTGTGTGTGTTGGTTAGGTTTAGGGGCAGTGTAAGGAGATAGAAAATATGGTTTGTACAGTATAAAACCATTACGCCTGGAATGTCCCCATATGTCACAAACACAAGTGTGTGTATGTGTGTGTGTGTGTGTGTGTGTGTGTGTGTGTGTGTGTGTGTGTGTGTGTGTGTGTGTGTGTGTGTGTGTGTGTGTGTGTGTGTGTGTGTGTGTGTGTGTGTGTGTGTGTGTGTGTGTGTGTGTGTGTGTGTGTGTGTGTGTGTTGCTGTATTTGCATTGTGAGAGTGTGCATATATTTCCCCTTTAGGACAACTTCTCTCATTTCCAGTCTCTCTTTTAGTTTCGCCCTATTTCAGAGTCCGCTAATTAAGCATGCATTATTGAGAGCCGTGCTGGATGAGGTTTTACCCTTGTTTCAGTCACACACACACACACACACACACACACACACACACACACACATACACACTGCTTTAAAGACGGCTCTGTAATCTTCCCCCAGCTGAGGGATGCAGCTCGACTGAAAGGACACCAGGGTCACGTACGCTTGTGTAACGTTACGTGTACGAACGCTTTACAAATCTCATCCGCTCTCGTCATGTTCACTTAAATGAGACGCAGTTTGCAATCTGGCCACGATGACCTCTTATGAATGACCTCCGTCTGAGTGCAGGTCAGAGGTCACGCGTTATATATACTCACAGGAAATACAGACGACTGTGTATCTAAAGCTATTCTGGGAAATCACACATTAATTGCTGAGTTTGAGGAATGGGGTCCGGGTTACCGTTCGGGGTAAAGTTAACAGTTAAACAACATGATACGTTAACATGTTAATTAAATGCAAGTACTGTAATCACAATGCACCGACATGTACATATTTAATAAGTATATCGTATCAAATATATTATATATACAGTAATACTTAAGGCCACCTATTATATATGTGATGACCGACCAGGTTTATTAGAGTTAATAAAACAAAGAACCATTATATGGTGTAGCTCCAGAATATTCGCTGCTCTCCCCGGGCCCAGATGACCGATACGGGGAGCAGCAGCTCGGCTTCACCGCGGGTCATCTGCACTTCCTCTGCCCACAACGGCTCTCCACTAACTCTCCGTCTGCTCACACACACACACACACACACACACACACACACACACACACACACACACACACACACACACACACACACACACACACACACACACACATGTCGTGTTTCCATGTTTTATAGGGACTTTCCATAGGTGTAATGGATTTCATACTGTACAAACTGTAGATCCTATCCCCCTACACTGCCCCTAAACCTACCCATCACAGGAAACATTCTGCATTTTTACTTTCTCAAAAAATCTCCTTCTGTGTGATTTATAAGATGTTTTCCTCATGGGGACCTAAAAATGTCCCCACAAGGACAAGGATTTCGGATATTGCCATCTTTGTGGGGACATTTTGTCCCCATAACGTAGGGATTACCAGGCCACACACACACACACACACACACACACACACACACACACACACACACACACACACACACACACACACACACACACACACTGACTGTACTGACTTTTTTTTTTTTTACAGTGTACCGTCTCTAATTCAGCGCATGTCCGTTTACCGACCCCTAACTGATAAACACTCATTAAACACGTTAGATGCTTTATTTCCACTTTTCTAATATTTTCTTTTAATTTTTATTGAAAATAAATGCTTTTCCGATCTGATATGTGTTGGGAAAAGGGAATAAACCTCGGGTCGAATTACGTCAAAACGTTCTGCCATGTGTCTTACGGTAAGACACGGAAAAATCCGCATTTTTCACTCGGACACAAGCGTTACAACGCCACGGATGACGACGTTCCCTGCCGCCCTCTACATGATCTCATTTCATTACAGCAGCTCCACTATCACCATGGCGACTTCACTCCAATAATCGCAACTAATCATAATGCCTTGAAATAGCAAAAGTACGAAATATTAATAATAAAATATATATGAAATAACTAAAAAATCTTGTTGGGGCGGGGGCTCATTGACGCCCCCCAGCTGTTGGCGCCCTAGGCGACCGCCTAGTTTGCCTATGCCTAGAAACGGCACTCCTGACTCTTACCCTGCACTATAGCCGATGTAAATGATTTGGTGTTTGCCGTAATTTTGTCTGTCCCAAACAGACCTTCAGTAAGCAAGGCAGAATATTTGTACTTAAAGGGTTACTTCAGCGGTTTAGCATGTGGCTTTGCATCAGTAGAAATCCAGTTGTATATTCGGATGATAGTGAATGATCGAGATTTATGTATTTTATTTCTGGAAAAAAAGACTCTCGTGTGGCTCACTGACATTATATTGAACACACACGTTCAGTTTTTAATTGTAGTGTCTGTTCTCTTAAGCCCCTTTCACACTGCGATTCCGGCAAATACACAGATAATGTGACCCGGCATTTGTTCCCGGGCCGCTAGATTTGGTCCATTCACACTGCCAGCGAAATACCGTAATATGTGCGCTTTCACACACAACCCGTAACGGTCCCGGGTCGAGTTGACACGTGACATCCGGATGTGACGTATAACGGCGAGCGATCTCCGCTTCAGCGCGGATAGTAAGGAGCTCCGTGGTCTCGACTTGTGTCCAGTTTGCGCTCATTTCTGCTTGTTTAATTTTAGTTTCTTTTGTATACGAACACTCTCTGCGTTTAAAACACCGACGAGCTCTTCTGGCACTGCAGGGTTGTGTTATTGAAGAAACAAGCTCTAGGAGTCGCACGATAACTACGTACATGTTGCGGCATTAGTTTCGGCTCTTGTTCACACAGCGCTCGTCCCGGGTCGAACCCCGCAATGTTACTAGGTCCCCGACCCGGGTCGAATTCGGTAATCATTTCCGGGACGTGGTCTCACAGAAGTCGACCCGGCAATGCTCCGGGAAGATTGCGGGTCCGACGTGCAGTGTGAAAGGGGCTTAAGTGAACTGATTTTATGAAGATGAATGCGGTGGGAAAGTGATCCAGTAGCGCTGGCTGTGGGAGTGGCCTCATAGGGCAGCAATGCATTCTGGGAGTTGTGGTCTTTCATCCCCATGAGACAAAAATACATTTTCTGTCTAGAAGGCACCAAATTCAAAAAAAAAAATCACATTTCTACTACATTAATGACCCAGTTTAAATACGCATTCATCTTCCCAGCGCTGACGTAGCCCTTTAATGTCAATGGCATCTCTTCCAGAACTAAATCAAGAAACATTTAATGACATGCAAAATGAAGAAATTACGTGAGTTTATGCTTTAAAACAAGAACAAATATCTGTCATTGGGTATGAAAATTACTCACATTTGAATTAAGGTGATGTTTATGAACACAGTGGCAGAATTTTGCTCTTGTTTTAATCATAAAATCACTTTCACAAGATTTTTCATCCCACACTTTAAGCTGTTTTTTATAAAGTTAATTAAAAACTAATTGAGATCTGTTGGAAATTATATTCTCAAACTTTGAAGTGTCCCTAATAAAACTCAATCTGTGCTCAGATGTTTATACACCATTAAAAATAAAGGTGCCAGGAAGAACCAAATATTGGATCACAGTGATGCCATGGAAGAACCATTTTTTTGGTTCCCCAAAGAACCTTTTAGTGAAACTTTCTTTTTTCTAACCATTTTATAGTCTAGAACCTTGAAAAGGTTATTTGGATATTAAAGGTTCGTTGTGGAACCACACACCCTGCCAAAGAACCGGTTAAGAACCGTTATTTTTACGAGTGTATTTGGAGAACGTGTGTTGTGTCCCTTCGTTTATTCCTTAAAGAGGTCTTAAACTGACCTTCATAAACCTGCAGAAAGCCTGCTTACTGTTGTGTGATTGCTGGACCTGACAGAATGTGATTTTGCTCGTTTTTTTTTACATATTGAGAATCTGCCAATGAAACAAAGTGTCCAAAATACACCAGAAAACACAACTGAGAGCAAAGCCTGTCAGCCGTGAACTTTTCACCTTCGTTAGTCATCAGTGACTCTCTCTGGTTATTTGCATATTCATCGACTTCATTTGTGTGGCTCGAGACGGACGTCACACACACTCAAAACACCTTGAACGTTTCAGAAAGTGTTTAATCTCACTCACACGCATGAAGCCTGCTGCAAAACTTAATTATGCTGCCTTTTAAGATACATCGCGTTGGCCAAGACAGATTTATTTGATTAAAAATACATTAAAAATAGTGGAATATTATTAATATAATTTAAAACAGCTGTATGTAAATACATAGTAAGATTTAATGTATTCATGGGATCAACACTGAATTTATTGGATTATTTATTGGAAAATAGTGGAATATTATTACCATTTAAAACAGCTGTTTTTATGTGAATATACCATAAAATGTATTTTATTCCTGTGATCAAAGCCGAATTTATTTTGTTGAAAATACAGTAAAAATTGAGAAATATTATTAGAATTTAAAACAGCATTTTTTAATACGAATATATATTAAAATGTATTTTCTTTTAATGATGAAATCTGAATGTATTTGATTAAAAATACAGTAATTAAAAAAATATGGTTAGAATTTAAAACAGCTGTTTTTATGTGAATAACCCTGTGATCAAAGCTGAATTTATTTATAAAAAATACAGTAAAAATTCTGAAATATTATTATAGTGTAAAACACCTGTTTTATGTAAATTTATTTGAAAATATAATTTATTCCTGAGATCAGATCTGAATTTATATATTAAAAATATAGTAAAAATTCTGAAATATTATTACAATGTAAAACAGCTGTTTTTAAAGTGAATTTACCTTAAAATGTCATTTATTCCTGTGATCAAATCTGAATTTATTTAATCAAAAATACAGTAGAACTTCTGAAATATTATTACAATTTAAAATTGACAGTATAAGTAACAGTAAAGACATTTATAATGTTACAAAAGATTATATTTCAGATCAATACTGTTCTTTTGAACTTTCTATTCGTCAAAGAATCCTGAGAAATAAATTCATGTTTTCAACACTGATAATAATCATAAATATGTGTTGAGCATCAAATCCAAATTTTCTAATTTTGTTAAAATATATATTTTTTCATTTAGTCCTGCCCTTCAGAAGCAACAGAAGATACGTAGATGTTTCCCGTAAGACAAATTAAGTTTAATTTACCTTGATCATCAAATTCAGAAAGTGTTCACCCCCGGCTCGTGTTGAGTTTCCTTCCGGAGCACCAGTGAACGTGTGAGCCTTATTCAATATTTTTCGCAACTTTATTTATTGCATTTCTGAGTTTTTCCTCAGAGTTCCGAGTTAATTTCTTACAAATTAAACAAATGTGGATGAAATCTTCATCCTGTGCAAAAGTGTTCACCCCCGGCTCTGAATGTGTCGTGTTTCCTTCTGGAGCGTCAGTGCATGTGTGAAGCTTTTTAAATGGTTGCGATTGAGTCCCTCAATCATCCTAAGATCTCAGAAACACACACACACACACACACACACACACACACACACACACACACACACACACACACACACACACACACACACACACACACACACACACACACACACACACACACACACACACACACACACAACATTCTTCCTTTTTACTTTCTAAAAAAACTCCTCCTGTGTGATTTATAAGCCTTTTGTAAAGTGGGGCCATGGGTAATGTCCTCATATTTCACCCTCTCCTGTAATACCTGTGTCATACCCATGGCATTATACACATTTGAGTCCTCATATGTCACAAAAACATGCCCACACACACACACACACACACACACACACACACACACACACACACACACACACACACACACACACACACACACACACACACACACACACTGCCCCTAAACCTACCCATCACAGGAAACATTCTGCATTTTTACTTTCTCATAAAAACTCCTCCTGTGTGATTTATAAGCCTTTTGTAAAGTGGGGCCATTGGTAATGTCCTCATATTTCACCCTCTCCTGTAATACCTGTGTCATACCCATGGCATTATACACATTTGTGTCCTCATATGTCACAAAAATAAACACACACACACACACACAGCTGGAGAGGCTCAAACATACAGAAGATGCTTGAAAACTGAAGAGTTTTCTCATTTTTCTGAAGAATGTTGGTCAGTTTAATTGCTCAGGACAAACAAGAGACTGAACAATATTACAAAACACACAGCCGTGGGAATGACAGGGAACGACACAGACACACACACACACACACACACATGCACGCACGCACGCACGCACGCACTCACACACACACACTTAAACACATGGATCATCAGGGAACGACACACAGGATTGAGTATCAAGGGTGTGTAAACATTTGCACGGGTCATTTTAATAAATTCAGCTGTTTTTTTGTCTTGTGGACTATAATAAGCATCTGGTATGTAGAATATCTTATTCAGGACAGCACTAAATAAAACATAACATGATCCCTCTTATTATGTTCAAATTATTCACAGATTCTGCAAGCGGTTCACATATTCTTTCCTGCAACTGTATCTAAACGTCTCATGTTTATGAACTGCTTGTTGTGTTCCTCGTTTGTTAGTACATGCACATATATGCAGCAACAAAAGATCTGTGGATGTATAGTCTCTGGCCTCCTCTTCGAGAAGTCTTGTGATGTAACTTGAGAGATTGCATTCTGCTGATCCTAAGTCTTCAGCCGGCTATAAAAAGCGTTTGTTTGTGGCATGGAGTGAAGCGCTGAATTCATCTTCTCCTCCAGACCTGAGCTCTACAGAGCAAACACCAGCCCGAGCCACAGAATGGATCAAATGTTGAGGACGAGAGCGTTTATTGGGGCTTGTGTGTTAGCCAGTCATGTGAGAGGGGCTATTTTCCATGTGTGTGTGTGTGTGTGTGTGTGTGTGTGTGTGTGTGTGTGTGTGTGTGTGTGTGTGTGTGTGTGTGTGTGTGTGTGTGTGTGTGTGTGTGTGTGTGTGTGTGTGTGTGTGTGTGTGTGTGTGGACACACACATGGAAAATAGCCCCTCTCACATGACTGGCTAACAAACAAGCCCCAATAAACGCTCTCGTGCTCAACATTTGACACGCACACACGCACACATTTTGTTTCTATGTTTTATGGGGACTTTCCATAGGCATAATGGTTTTTATACTGTATAAACTGTGTATGTTACACCCCTACACCTAAACCTACCCATCACATGCACACAAACACACACACACACACGCACGCATGCACGCACGCACGCACACACACACCCTAAACCTACCCATCACACACACACACACACTGCCCCTAAACCTACCCATCACACACACACACTGCCCCTAAACCTACCCATCATACACACACACACACACAACACTGCCCCTGCCCGTAAACCTACCCACAGACACACACACACACACACACACAAACACTGCCCCTAAAGCTACCCATCACACACACAAACTGCCCCTAAACCTACCCATCACACACACACACACATCCTGCCCCTAAGCATACCCATCACACACACACACGCACAAACACTGCCCCTAAACCTACCCATCACACACACACACACACACTGCCCCTAAACCTACCCATCACACACACACACACACATTTTGCATTTGTTACATTTTCAAAAAGCATCACTTAGTGTGATTTATAAGATGTTTTCCTCATGGGGACCAAAAAATGTCTCCACAAGGACAAGGATTTCAGATATTCCCATCTTTGTGGGGACATTTTCTCCCCATAACGTAGGGTTTACACACACACACACACACACACACACACACACACACACACACACACACACACACACAGCCATGGATCATCAGGGAACGACACACAGGATTGAGAATCAAGCGTGTGTAAACTTTTGCATGGGGCATTTTAATAAATTCAGCTGTTTTTGTCTTTTATGTAAAACTCCTCTAGAATATGTTATTCAGGACAGCACTGAATAAAACACATTTTGTGTGATTCCTTTTATTTTGTTCAAATTATTCACATTCTGCAAGCGGTTCACACACTGTTTCATGCAGATTTGTACTGGAAAACAAGAGAGAAACACTGAGGAAGAACGTCATATTTGATCTCAGATTTGCATAAGCGGTGCATGTACAAACAGCACATCTCTTTTCTGAATGTGTCTGAATCTCAAACTCCTGCGCTGGTGGAAAATAACCTCAGGCTGAACTGTTAAATATTTGGGGCTTACAGTTAGAGTGTTATTTATCGCATGCAAGATAATTGAAATTGATTCATCATACTGGTCCAAACCTGGTCTGTCTGCTGGCAGGAATTATTGTTTTTGAAAGCAATGTAATCTCCAAGCCAGTTACAATATGAGCAATTTCAATACGGCTCAGAGGAACGAGGAAAAATCAATGCGTGGATCTGACCTCTGACCTTCAGCACTGCATGTGTCAGACTCACTTTCAGAGGCAGTCGGATGACTAGAGAGAATTATTTGAGGATATGACACAAATGAGATTGAGTTGATCACAGTAATATCTCAAACTGTGCTCAAAGGACAGAGATCTCAATATGAACTCAACATTTGCCATACAAATTATTTTCCATCTTTGAGCGGCATCGGCGTTCGTCTGTATTCGTGTTTTGTGTTGCCCACTTTGCAATAAGGTCTTATTTCCTAATGCATTATTGGTAACATGAACCAGCAATATCATTGTTTTACAGCATGAAAGTTTTAACAATATTTGTCTTGGCTATATCTACTCATCATGCAACAAAACACTTTATTACAGTGAAATGTGTAAGAATATGCACATTAATAATTTGACATCTTAGGCTTTTACAGATTTTACTCTTTTGATGGAAAGAACAAATGCACCGTTTGTGTGTGTGTGTGTGTGTGTGTGTGTGTGTGTGTGTGTGTGTGTGTGTGTGTGTGTGTGTGTGTGTGTGTGTGTGGTTTTAGCTCAAAATACCCCACAAATCATTTTTATAGTATGTTAAAATTGTCACTTTTTGAGGGTGAGCAAAAATGTCCCATCCCTTTAAATGCAAATGAGCTTTCAAGAAGAGGGAGGAGCTTCAAGAGCTCATGTTAGCAGCTCTGATTAGCTCTCTCACACACACACACACACATACACACACACACACAGAGATAATATCAGAAACTGTTCAGCCTTTTATGGTCAAACTGGAGTCAACAATGATGGAGAGACTCCAGGAGAAGAGACGACATGTAGAATGAGACAGGACGCTTCTGAAAGGATAGAGGATGAGTTTATGAGTTAACGATCTTCAGTCATTGATTTGCATATTCTGTCACGATAATCTCTAAACCGCTGTGAGAGGAGCCAGAAAATATCTGCTGATGAAGAGAGAACAGGGATAGTTTAGTTTAATTACGGTTATAATATCTGCTGATGAAGAGAGAACAGGGATAGTTTAGTTTAATTACGGTTATAATATCTGCAGATGAAGAGAGAACAGGGATAGTTTAGTTTAATTACGGTTATAATATCTGCTGATGAAGAGAGAACAGGGATAGTTTAGTTTAATTACGGTTATAATATCTGCTGATGAAGAGAGAACAGGGATAGTTTAGTTTAATTACGGTTATAATATCTGCCGATGAAGAGAGAACAGGGATAGTTTAGTTTAATTACGGTTATAATATCTGCAGATGAAGAGAGAACAGGGATAGTTTAGTTTAATTACGGTTATAATATCTGCCGATGAAGAGAGAACAGGGATAGTTTAGTTTAATTACGGTTATAATATCTGCTGATGAAGAGAGAACAGGGATAGTTTAGTTTAATTACGGTTATAATATCTGCTGATGAAGAGAGAACAGGGATAGTTTAGTTTAATTACGGTTATAATATCTGCTGATGAAGAGAGAACAGGGATAGTTTAGTTTAATTACGGTTATAATATCTGCTGATGAAGAGAGAACAGGGATAGTTTAGTTTAATTACGGTTATAATATCTGCTGATGAAGAGAGAACAGGGATAGTTTAGTTTAATTACGGTTATAATATCTGCTGATGAAGAGAGAACAGGGATAGTTTAGTTTAATTACGGTTATAATATCTGCTGATGAAGAGAGAACAGGGATAGTTTAGTTTAATTACGGTTATAATATCTGCTGATGAAGAGAGAACAGGGATAGTTTAGTTTAATTACGGTTATAATATCTGCCGATGAAGAGAGAACAGGGATAGTTTAGTTTAATTACGGTTATAATATCTGCCGATGAAGAGAGAACAGGGATAGTTTAGTTTAATTACGGTTATAATATCTGCCGATGAAGAGAGAACAGGGATAGTTTAGTTTAATTACGGTTATAATATCTGCCGATGAAGAGAGAACAGGGATAGTTTAGTTTAATTACGGTTATAATATCTGCCGATGAAGAGAGAACAGGGATAGTTTAGTTTAATTACGGTTATAATATCTGCCGATGAAGAGAGAACAGGGATAGTTTAGTTTAATTACGGTTATAATATCTGCTGATGAAGAGAGAACAGGGATAGTTTAGTTTAATTACGGTTATAATATCTGCCGATGAAGAGAGAACAGGGATAGTTTAGTTTAATTACGGTTATAATATCTGCTGATGAAGAGAGAACAGGGATAGTTTAGTTTAATTACGGTTATAATATGGTCTCTCTGGATCAGACTCTATTCCTCTGGGATCATCAGAGTCTCTGAAGATCTTCCTCTTTGATTTGGACCTTCAACCGTTGGTTGCCATTGAAGTCCATTATGTGGAGAAAAGTCCTGGAATGTTTTCCTCAAAAAACTTCATTTATTTTTCACTGAAGAAAGGAAGACATGAACATTTCGGATGAGATGGGGGTGAGGAAATTATCAGGAGATTTTCATTTTGAAGTGAACTAATCCTTTAATGATGTTCTATTTCAAATAATCCTGGAAAATAATCCATTATCAAAGAATCCTCTCGAAAATGCATGATGGTTTCCACAAAAAATATTAAACAGCAAACACTGATAATAATAAGACCCATTATTAATAATTTATCATAAATCCTCATGTGAGAATGATTAGTGACGGATCATGTGACTCTGAAGACTGGAGTAATGATGATAAACTCAGCTTTGATCACAGGAATAAATCACACTTTACTATATATTCACATTGAACTGATGATTTACACTGGAGGAATATTTCAATGCTTTACTGCATTTATGATCAGATAAATGAGCGGAAGAGACTCATTACAATGTTCTTTCCAAATAAAGGAGAGGAATAAAAACAGAGGGAGGGAAAGAAAGGAAATCACAAAGCTTTAAAGCTGTTCGTCTGTCACCGTTCTCATCATCTGAAATATTAGAGGAACAAATGCTTTTAATCTGAATCTGGCGACCGCTTTAACTTCTGCTGGACCGACAAATCCTGTTTTAAAAGTGTGTGGAAGAGCGAGCGCTTATGTAACCATCTCTTCTGGACCGAGGGAAGGATTATGGGTAACACTGCATGTACACACACACTGCAAAAATGCTTTTCTTACTTAGTATTTTTGTCTTGTTTCTAGTCACAATATCTAAAAATTCTTACGTTAAGAAACAATAGTAAAAATCATGGGCGTCGGAACCATTGTGTGTGTGTGTGTGTGTGTGTGGGACGAGACCCACACGCTTTTTAAGACCAATGCTATTTGACCCACTCACTTTTATCGTCTCCAATTCAGCACATGTCTGTTTATCTACCCCTATCCGATAAACACTTATTATTAAACACGTTAGATGCTTTATTTCCACTTTTCTAATATTTTCTAAGTTTTTATTTAAAATAAATACCTTTTCGATCTGATAAGTGATGGGAAAAGGGAGTGGAGCGAGTTTGGCAAAAGGCGGATTCGAACCTCTTATCGATTAGCGTTAAAACTTGATGACTTACCCCTAAACTATAGCCATGGTTAATAACTCAGTGATTTCTGTCATTTTGTCTGGCCCAATCAATCGTTTTGTAAACTACATGCAACTTGTTCATTATCATTATCTGTGAAACTGTTGATTTCTATGGCAGTTAAATTAATATTGTCTTTTTATTAGACTATTGGTATTGACTGGTTTGAGGTCTTTTATTGCAACCCAGGGACATGGCCTAAAACTCACCATAATGCAGGAAATCACATCTACATAAAATAAAAAAATAAAAATATTTCGGGGGGAGAACCCCCAGACCCCCCGCAAAAAATATTGCCCCACCCATAAAATGTATCACCAGCCGCTACTGGGACCCACCCACTTTTTATTTGCTTCCGACGCCCATAGTAAAAAATTATTGTCTTGTTTTGGGGAAAAATAACTCAAAATTAGGAGAGTTTTTGCTTAAAATAAGATAAATAATCTGCCAATGGGGTGAGAAAAATAATCTTGTTTTCTGTTTGAATTAAGATTATTTTTCTCACCCCATTGGCAGATTATTTATCTTATTTTAAGCAAAAACTCTCTTCATTTTGAGTTATTTTCCCCCGAAAACAAGACAATTACTTTTGCTTGTCTAGTAAATACTTCATGTTTTAACAGTTTTTAGATGTTTGGACTAGAAACAAGACAAAAACACTAGGGAATAAAAGCATTTTTTGCAGTGCAGCATGGCCAGATGCATTTTATTGTCACTGTGACCTCAGTGAAGGTGGAGGTAAAGGTGACGCTGATATAAGACATTAGCATGTGCAGCGGGTCAGTCAGACGCGAGGCCAACATTGATCTGTCTCAAAGCAGAAGCGTGTATGATCTCTGAGCTCAATCGTTCCACAGACGGCCTTTAATTCATTCTTGGATCCACAGACTGGATCTGTGTGATAAGAGTTCATTAGAATTTGGTGCGCAAAGTTCTGATGCAAGGTTCTGCAAGACGGAAGATGTTAGGAAAAATTCATGCACTCGTTCTAACTTCAGACACTAACTATAGTGCATCCATTATTAATGCATTTAAATAGGCCTACTACTGAAGGAATAGTGTGTGAAATGTACATATACGGCCATTAGATGCATCAAAACTGGCTTATCTAGAAGGGGATTCTTATCTGTTCTTGGTCTAAAATTACAATTTATGATAAAGAAATCATGTTTGGTGGAGGTGGATGTCTTTTTAAATGTCTTTAAACCCTCAGATGTGCATTATGGTGACATAAACGGCAAAAAAAATATATATATTTTTGACTTGTCTTCCAGTGCAAATATCTAAACATTCATAAAGCAAGATACATTTACTGGAGAGTCCTAAGATATTAAGTCTTATTTCCTGAAAAATGGATAAAAAGGACGAGAGTTTGTGCTTAAAAGAAGAAGAAATATCTGTCAATGGAGTCAGAAAAATCTGTCTGTCTGTCTGTCCGTCCGTCCGTCCGGCCCAAGCCTTGTTGGGACCCTAAGCATAATTTAATTTGGAGGCCCCTCGGTGTCACCAATAACTATTGTCAATTCTTGATAATTCGCACACCCTTTTTATTAGTTGTAACGGTTTTGCTTGCATTATGTCTGCCAGTCATGTTTTTACTCTTATATGATTTTTAATTGTAACACCGTGTTCTAACTACACGCGACGCGATAAGATTCCAGCAAAAAGCATCTTGTCTGTCCACACCAGACACAACGTGACTACGAGATGCAACAAATCAATCAAAAACCACAGCCAATCAGAACAGGGTGTGGGCGGGCTCTATAAACCACAGCCAATCAGAACAGAGTGTGGGCAGGCTCTATAAACCACAGCCAATCAGAACAGAGTGTGGGCAGGCTCTATAAACCACAGCGTGTGGGCGGACTCTATAAACCACAGCCAATCAGAACAGCGTGTGGGCGGGCTCTATAAACCACAGCCAATCAGAACAGCGTGTGGGCGAGCTCTATAAACCACAGCCAATCAGAACAGCATGTGGGCGGGCTCTATAAACCACAGCCAATCAGAACAGAGTGTGGGCGAGCTCTATAAACCACAGCCAATCAGAACAGAGTGTGGGCGGGCTCTATAAACCACAGCCAATCAGAACAGCGTGTGGGCGGGCTCTATAAACCACAGCCAATCAGAACAGAGTGTGGGCGGGCTCTATAAACCACAGCCAATCAGAACAGCGTGTGGGCGGGCTCTATAAACCACAGCCAATCAGAACAGCGTGTGGGCGGGCTCTATAAACCACAGCCAATCAGAACAGAGTGTGGGCGGGCTCTATAAACCACAGCCAATCAGAACAGCGTGTGGGCGGGCTCTATAAACCACAGCCAATCAGAACAGCGT
Organism: Pseudorasbora parva; assembly: GCF_024679245.1. Classification (NCBI taxonomy): domain Eukaryota; kingdom Metazoa; phylum Chordata; class Actinopteri; order Cypriniformes; family Gobionidae; genus Pseudorasbora; species Pseudorasbora parva. The sequence continues at coordinate 1,954,341 of NC_090192.1, forward strand.
GTGGGCGGGCTCTATAAACCACAGCCAATCAGAACAGCGTGTGGGCGGGCTCTATAAACCACAGCCAATCAGAACAGAGTGTGGGCGGGCTCTATAAACCACAGCCAATCAGAACAGCATGTGGGCGGGCTCTATAAACCACAGCCAATCAGAACAGCGTGTGGGCGGGCTCTATAAACCACAGCCAATCAGAACAGCATGTGGGCGGGTTCTATAAACCACAGCCAATCAGAACAGCATGTGGGCGGGTTCTAGCGGCAAGAGCACCAGAAATTAATCTTGACGGCACTCGCAAGCAAATTAATTAACCTACGTTATCAAATTCACAAATATTACACAAATAAATACTGAGTTACTAAAACAATGTCATAGAATATACTTGTTTGTTCTTTCGTTTCATCAGATCTGAGGTGAATTATCCTTTAGTATGACAAAGCTGGGAGCGCTAAATGATATTCAAAGTAACATTACACACTTTTAACATTAAATAAAGCACATAAACACTACCTGAGATGAACATTGCCATGTTTTGTGTTGTTCCAGCCGCGACGTCGCACAAAAATAGAAACCGTTTCTATAATAGACTCATCGCGTGTCGCCGTCGTGGCTGGTATGGACATAAAGACTATTAACATGGAGAAGATGCCTTTTATCACGTGTCACGGCATCATGTCGCGTGTAGTTAGGACACGATGTAACGTAACTGCTCTGAGACAGATAAAGACAGCTTTATTTTAAAGAGTAATCCACAATCGTCGTTAACAAAAAAACAGAAAAAAAAACGCTCAGAAATGTAGCCGTTACACTAAACAAGACTTCGCAATGAATGACTGCGATAACCAGGCGTATATAGGGTGAGGTAAACAGGGTCATGAGACACAGGTGTAAACAGTGAGTGCTAATGAGTCCGGGCAAAGGATTATGGGTAATGTAGTCTAAGGTGATATGGCAATAGTCTGAGATTGAGTGCCCTTTGTTGGACTACACGGGCACTGATCATGACAGTTAGACACGTACACATCATCAATAGATATCAAATGTCAAAATCAAATGAAATCAATGTCTTCCCCACGTGAGCTCGATCTTCATTCAAAGTAAAGTTCAACTGCATTCCTAATATTGGAGTCTGAAGGAAGCTTATGTTCTTCCATAGCCAGACACTCCACACTATTGTGTAATCTTCAACGGCATATATTGCTTGGTAGCTCGATCCGGTTTAGCTCCATGCAGGCCTGTGCTATTGACCTATCACGTGTCATGAGCGAATCGGTGGGCGGGGCTACAGAATTAGGCGTTCCTCTTCTTCGGTTGAGGCGGGGTTTCACTAAAACATTCGCAGATCAACCTTCGCAGATCTCTCGTTTGCTGAGCCAGCTGTCAATAAAGGCTTTTATTGGACTAACAAGGATGTTTTCAGTTCTGAAACTTGCAGGATATTCTTATATCACGATCAGTGTTGCCACAGTTACTTTGAAAAAGTATTCTGATTACTGATTACTCCTTTAAAAAGTAACTTAGTTACTTTACAGATTACTTTATTTTAAAAGTAACTAAGTAAGATTACAAGTTACTTTATTAGTTACATTTAGCAGTTTCCGACAACACCGCTGCCGCCTCAACACGGAAATGACGACCGTTTTTGCCAACACTCACTTTATTGGAAGTGCATTTTTCACTGTAACGCCATTAATGTATCTCCTGACATTTTAAGTTGAAAGTAAAAACATTTCCTGAAAAAATACTCTCCCCGAGTTGCAAGAAGAAAGCAAAAGTATATATTTTTTTATTTTTTACTAAGAATAAAATAGTAACTCACAGTGCCTTGGATAAATTACTTTAATCTGATTACTGGTTTGGAAATAGTAAAGCGTTAGATTACTCATTAATGGAAAAAAGACGTCAAATTAGAGTAACGCGTTACTGGCATCACTGATCACGATGACCTTTTATATATCAAAGGCTCAAGGGAAAGTTGATTTCTCAATTTATGACCCCTTTGATTTCTGCCTCTTTTGGACTGGGAAGAAATTCTGAAAATTATGTTTTTCATAGTCAGAGACGGACAGTAGTGGAGTATTTTTACTTTCTACTCAAGTAAATTTTTAAGTATATACTTTATCAGTGCTTTTCTTTACTTCACTACATTGCAAAGCATAATATATAATGTCATACTTTTACTACATTTCATAAATAAAAGTTGTTGTTTTCTTACCTTTAATACTTAGTTACATAAAAATGTAGTACTTTTTTACTTGTACTCAAGTAAAACTTTGAATACTTTACAGTACAGTATACAGTACTACATTTTTTATGTAATTAAGTATTAAATGATATTTAATATGAAATGTATTGCTGTGAAAAGTACAATATTATGTTTTGGAACGTTGTGAAGTAAAAGTTTTCCACTGATACACTGATAAAGTACATATACTTAAGAAACAAAATTACTTGTAAAGTAAAAAATTTTCAATACTGTCCGCCTCTGTCTATAGTGCATGAAGCTCTTTCCTCTCAAAAGGACATTTGAGTCCTCATGATGTGACTTCTTTAACAAGTTTAAAAACGTTGTTAGCCCGGAACGACTGCATGGAACAAATAAGAGCCGCCAACGAACAGATGAACGTGCATTTGAGCAGGTGGCAAACTCAGTCCATGATCACAGAAAAGCTCTTTATTTCTCTCTCGGTCTCGTTCTCTCTCCTTCACCGTCCCTTTTTCATTTAACGTCTGTGGTTAAAGGGTTAGTTCACCCAAAAATGAAATGTCTGTCATTAACTCCTCTCCCTAATGTCGCTCCACACCCGTAAGACCTCCGTTCATCTTCACACACAGTTTAAGATATTTTATATTTAGTCCGAGAGCGTATGCAAGTGTATGCACACTATACTGTCCATGTCCAGAAAGGGAATAAAAACATCATCACAGTAGTCCATATGAGACATCAGTGGGTTAATTAGAGTCTCTTGAAGCATCCAAAATACATTTGGGTCCAAAAATAACAAAAACTACGACTTTATTTAGCATTGTCTTCTCTACTTGGATCCGAATCATGAATCAATTCACTGATTTATAACCATTCAAATCTTTATTTGAGGATTGAAAACAAACGCGGAAGAGAAGCCAATGCTGAATAAAGTCGTAGTTTTTGTTATTTTTGGACCCAAATGTATTTTGGATGCTTCAAGAGACTCTAATTAACCCACTGATGTCTCATATGGACTACTGTGATGATGTTTTTATTCCCTTTCTGGACATGGACAGTATAGTGTGCATACACTTGCATACGCTCTCGGACTAAAATATAAAATATCTTAAACTGTGTCTAAAGATGAACGTGAGTCGTTAATGACATGAATTTCCTTTTTGGCTGAACTAACCCTTTAAATGTTGTATGCTGACGTGCATCGTGTTTTCAGGACATCTACTCGTCCGCTGGTTCGAGACGTGCTGCGTAAACACTTGCCCACTCATAAGACAAAACCCTGCTGAACTGATCAAAGGCAGGATTTGCACATCAATAAAGGGATGATTTAATGGGCGCTAGGCTTGTTTCTCTCTACTTCGCTGAGATAAAAAGGCCTGCTATTCTTGTTGCATTAGCGTGTGTGGAGATCTGACAAAGATATGTGCGTCATTCAGACCCCATTGTGAAGGGGAAAACATGCCCTCTGTGAACCGCCGGCATGTGCATAAAACAGTAGATGTGCATAAAATCGAAAATATGCATAAAAACAGATGCGCTCAATTGAGGCGAATAATTTCTTTATCCGATAAGCAGACATGCACATAAACTGTGATGGAAACACATTTATCGAATAAATCCTTCAATGCCCAATAAAAGGCTCAGCAGAGGCTGTGATTGGATAACTGGCCCAACCAGTGGACCAATGGCGTCGCAGCATCTTAATTGTTGGTTTAGTGGCTCTGAAACGCCGGAGTCAAAGTCTGATCAGAATGATTAGGTTTATTTCCTCCAGAAGCGTCTCACACAATTGAGTGTTTTTGTGTGTGTGTGTGTGTGTGTGTGTGCATGTTTTTGTGACATATGAGGACACAAATGTGTATAATGCCATGGGTATGACACAGGTATTACAGGAGAGGGTGAAATATGAGGACATTACCCATGGCCCCACTTTACAAAAGGCTTATAAATCACACAGGAGGAGTTTTTATGAGAAAGTAAAAATGCAGAATGTTTCCTGTGATGGGTAGGTTTAGGGGCAGTGTGTGTGTGTGTGTGTGTGTGTGTGTGTGTGTGTGTGTGTGTGTGTGTGTGTGTGTGTGTGTGTGTGTGTGTGTGTGTGTTTGTGTGTGTGTGTGTGTGTGTGTGTGTGTGTGTGTGTGTGTGTGTGTGTGTGTGTGTGTGTGTGTGTGTGTGTGTGTGTGTGTGTTCATGTTCAAGGTTTGTTTCGCCTAAAGTCATTCATGATGGAGGGAAACTGAGCCACTTCAATTCTTATTACTGATATTTTGCACCAGGAATATATAACAGGAAATTTCTTGAAAACACACTCAAAAAGATAAACCCAATTTGGGGTCAAATATGGACAAACTCAACCATTGGGTTAAAAATGTAATTAAAACATGTAACCTACTGGTAATTGGGTTTGTCCGTATTTGACCCTAAATCGGGTAAAGTAGGCTGAGCCGCACTCATGCGAATATGAAGGATGTTTCGGTAATGACCCTAACGCCTTGTTCATCTCAGGAGGTCAGAGGTCGCTGTAATGATATTGCTGAGCTACTGGCCGTGTCATTTTATTTTGACAAGAAATCATTTTACTTGATTGTAAAAATGGACATTCTGCGGGGAAAAATGTCTGTACCAGTGCATAAATCAAACTCACAATGACGACTATTTCTGACCATTCATATCAATTTCTACATCATATATACAGTATGTTTGAAAACTTCCCATAAAATCAAGAAGAAATAAAGGAAAGTTTATGTGTGCATATGATATTTACTCACCAGAATGACCATGTTTACATATATTTAAGTCAAAAAACTGTAGATACATGTAGATATATACACTCTATTGCCAAAAGTATTGGGCTGCTCCTCCAGATCACTGACTTCAGGTGTTCAATCCGTGTATAACTCCAGCTCTCGGCCTGCAGACGCTTCTACACACATTAGTGAAAGAATGGGTCGCTCTCAGGAGCTCAGTGAACTCAAGCGTGGGGCCGTGATAGGTCGCCACCTGTGCAATAAGTCCATTCCTGACATTTCCTCACTACTAAATATTCCACGCTCAACTGTTAGTGGGATTATAACAAAGTGGAAGCCATTGGGAACAACAGCAACTCAGCCACGAAGTGTTAAATCCCAGAGCGGGGTCAGCGCATGCTGAGGGTCACAGTGCGCAGAAGTCTCCAACTTTCTGCAGAGTCAACAGCTCCAGACCTCCAGACTTCTGTGGCCTTCAGATGAGCTCAAGAACAGCGGAGAGAGCTTCATGGAATGGGTTTCCATGGCCGAGCAGCTCATCCAAGCCTTACATCACCAAGAGCAATGCAAAGCGTGCGATGCAGTGGAGTAAAGCAGCCGCCACTGGATTCTAGAGCAGTGAGACGTGTTCTCTGAGCGACCAATCACGCTTCAGTCTGACAATCACATCGACGAGTCTGGGTTTGGCCGTCGCCAGGAGAACGGGACTTGCCTGACTGCATTGTGCCAAGTGTATAGTTTGGTGGAGGGGGGATTATGGGGTGGGGTTGTTTTTCAGGGGTAGGGCTTTATTCCAAAGTATTTTACTTTTAAATGTGGTTATTTTTTTTTTATTTATAGTATATTTTCTGCAAGTACAGTGTTTTAAAAATATACTTTTAAGATTTGAAGTTCACTACAAATGCACATACAAGCACACTTCTTTCTCACAGGGGTGTTTTAAGAGTGATCATGAATTTGAATAACCTTTCATAACAGGACACATGAAAGGTCACACAACCTATTGAAGTCATGAACTGGACACTGATGGTCCAGTGTGAGAGAGGACGTGGGTCATGTGACCCAGGCAGGTCAGGTAGTTCAGGAAATAAAGCGTTTTAACTTGTTGGCTCTATCGTACAAACCAAGCAGTGATTTTCTCTTGTCTGTTCAAATGGCTGATGGTGGCAGAAAAAAAGGGGGAGACTGTCTTTTCAAAGCTTTCACAAATGTTTCCTTTTCAAAGCACACTTTAATTCAACACTGCCTGGGAGAAGATAATAAGGGACGAGGCATATTGTTATTCAGAGAAGTACATGCAGGGCCTGTAAAAGAAGGATAGAAATCACATTCTGTTCCTCAACTTACATTTAATCAGTTCACTGCGGAAAAACATTTGTCCTCTGTATTTTTGTCTCATTTTCCAGCAGAAATATCTAAACATTTTTAAAATCAAGATAAATTTACTGGAGAAGCAAAATTACTGAAGAGTAAGTCTTGTTTTATAAAACATTAATCAAAATGAAGTGAGTTTATCCTTCAAACAAGGACAAATATCTGCTATGGAGTCAGAAAAATAAACGTAGGAAAACAAGATAATTTTTTCTGACTGCATTTGCATTTCCACATTTTAAAGATGATCAACTAGATTTTAACTTTGAATGCACCCTCTTGATGTTTTATATATAATTTAACAAAAATCCCATGCAGGCCAGTCAAGTTCCTCCACACCAAACTCCTCATCCATGTCTTTATGGACCGACGCTTTGTGCACTGGAGCGCAGTCATGCTGGGACAGGAAGGGGCCGTCCACAAACTGATCCCACAAAGTTGGGAATATTAAATTGTCCAAAATGTCTCGGTGAAGCGTTAAGAGTTCCTTTTACTGGAAACTAATGGGTCAACCCCTGAAAAACAGCCCACCCCATAATCCCCCCTCCACCAAACTTTACACTTGGCACAGAAGAACACTTGCCAGGAGAAGTCCCGTTCTCCTGTCAAGGCAGAAACCCATCGTCGATGGAAACGAAGCTCTCTCCGCTGTTCTTGAGCTCATCTGAAGGCCACAGAAGTCTGGAGGTCTGGAGCTGTTGACTCTGCAGAAAGTTGGAGACTTCTGCGCACTGTGACCCTCAGCATGCGCTGACCCCGCTCTGGGATTTAACACTTCGTGGCTGAGTTGCTGTTGTTCCCAATGGCTTCCACTTTGTTATAATCCCACTAACAGTTGAGCGTGGAATATTTAGTAGTGAGGAAATGTCAGGAATGGACTTATTGCACAGGGGTCAACCTATCACGGCCCCACGCTTGAGTTCACTGAGCTCCTGAGAGCGACCCATTCTTTCACTAATGTGTGTAGAAGCGTCTGAAGGCCGAGAGCTGGAGTTATACACGGATTGAACACCTGAAGTCAGGGATCTGGAGGAGCGGCCCAATACTTTTGGCAAAATAGACAATAGAGTATAACATGCAATTAAGTATATTGTTTCAACACTTCTTTTTCACAAGGGTAAGACTATTTAACGTTGTTTAGAGGTCAAACAGGTAATTCTAGAAGGCTGCTTTGACATATGCATGCTATATCTGTGGCAAACATTTGACATGAGGCCAAGTGATTGGTTAATCATAAAGCCATGTGCTGGAGCGGTAACGCACAGCCTCGCCAAACTCAAGCACCTGCTCCTTGTGTTGTGCTTCAGCTGTGCTGTCTGTCAGATACCAGATACCAGAACGACAGACACATTCAAACCGGTTCACTATTGAATCCCGAACACATATCGGCTTTCATCCCTTCTCTCATGTGTCCTGAACGCAATTACCTCTGCTGTGTGATTCTTCATGAACCGTAGTTCAGCTGCCTCGGGTTAACGCGACGAAACATTCAAACAGACGATATGCAGATCTGCGTTTACTCTGAAGTAAACAGAGCTCTAAACTAGCAGCTCACTGCAAAAAAATGCTTTACTTACTTAGTATTTGTGTCTTGTTTCTAGTCTAAATATCTTACATTAAGAAACATTTACTAGATGAGCAAAAGTAATTGTTTTGTTTTGGAGGAAAATAACTCAAAATGAAGAGAGTTTTTGCTTAAAATAAGATAAATAATATGCCAATGGGGTGAGAAAAATAATCTTGTTTTTGGTTTGAATTAAAGGGTTAGTTCACCCAAAAATTACGTTTATTTCATTAACTCCTCTCCCTAATGTCGTTCCACACCCGTAAGATCTCCGTTCATCTTCACACACAGTTTAAGATATTTTATTTTATTCGAACGGTTATGAATCAGCGAATTGATTCATGATTCGAATCACCAATGTCTCGTGATTTCAGCAGTTTGACACGTGATCTGAATCCTGAATCAATTCGCTGAGTCATAACCGTTTGAATCTTTATTTGAGGATTGAACACAAACGCGGAAGAGAAGCCAATGCTGAATAAAGTCGTAGTTTTTGTTATTTTTGGACCCAAATGTATTTTGGATGCTTCAAGAGACTCTAATTAACCCACTGATGTCTCATATGGACTACTGTGATGATGTTTTTATTCCCTTTCTGGACATGGACAGTATAGTGTGCATACACTTGCATACGCTCTCGGACTAAATATAAAATATCTTAAACTGTGTGTGAAGATGAACGGAGCTCTTACGGGTGTGGAGCGACATTAGGGAGAGGAGTTAATGACAGACATTTCACTTTTGGGGGAACTGACCCTTTAAGATTATTTTTATCACCCCATTGGCAGATTATTTATCTTATTTTAAGCAAAAACTCTCTTCATTTTGAGTTATTTTTTCCCAAAACAAGACAATTACTTTTGCTTGTCTAGTAAATACTTCTTGTTTTAAGAATTTTTTGATGTTTGGACTAGAAACAAGACAAAAATACTGAGGAAGAAAACATTGGTTGCAGTGCCCAAAGCTAATTTGCCTCTCTTCTTGTGCCGGCGCGTTGAGCCAAGTCACACATTTTCAAATCCACAGTTAATTTGTTGAACAGCAGACTGCCTGTTGACACAGAACACACACGCCAAGCTGGATGGGAAACCAAACATGTGTGTTTTCTAGACATCTGCTGAGCTGGAGAGGCAACTGTCGCGGGCAGGTTTGTGCTTTGGGGGATTGTGAAGAAAGACCTTGTTTGTCTCTTTCACATCTTCCCCCTCTCGGCAAAAGACTGGCCTTGTGCCACACGTTCACAAAGCGATCGCTAGTAGGATTTTCTAAAGCCAATTGGTGACTCAAACCACTGACGGCACAAAAGGGAAATTAAAGGCTCACACAGCTGGTGAAGTTATCGGCGTTTCCTCTACACTGTAAAAAATATTTTAAAAATAAGTTACCTGGTTACCTTAACATTTTGAGTTCATTGAAATGAAAATGTTTAGTTTTTTGATGAACATTATTAAAAGATTTTGTAAATTTTTCCAAATTGTGCTATTTTCATGATTTATCAAATTTTTTTATGTGTTTCAGATACAATAATGTGAGTTTCTATTTATTAAACAAATTTCCTTCATTGTATCTACTCAAATTTATAATTTCAATAGACTAAACATTTTAAGGCAGCCAGGTTACTTACTTTTTTAAGTTAAACCAACAATATTTTTTTTTTAGTGGTGTTCAGCTGAGTCACAGTCAGCAGCTCTCAGAAATGACTGATATAGAGTTTCAGTTCACCGTATGGATCGGGAGACATCATGATTATTTCTCAGCCGATGCGCTCAGAGTTATAAGCACTTCTTCTCGGTTGGTGAAATGTTCATGATACGTCTTACGCAAGTAGTCAGAAATACTCCAGGCGTTGCAACAACAGCAGGTGCAAAGAGAAACTGTACAAGCTGACACACACAGCTCAGTCAAACGGTCAGACTGAGTCGAGGGTTTGCCCTCAAACTGCTCTATTAATACACAACGGGCCTTATTAGAGCTGGCACACTCTAAACAATCATGGGGCATTTTTATACCCAAAAACACGAATTTAAACTTTTGGATACATTTTTGTATTTATTTTTTACTCAGATCCTGGGTCAGACGTAACAACCCAGTGTTTGGGTAGTTTTTGTGTTACTCAGATCCTGGGTCAGACGTAACAACCCAGCGTTTGGGTAGTTTTTGTGTTACTCAGATCCTGGGTCAGACGTAACAACCCAGTGTTTGGGTAGTTTTTGTGTTACTCAGATCCTGGGTCAGACGTAACAACCCAGTGTTTGGGTAGTTTTTGTGTTATTCTGATCCTGGGTCAGACGTAACAACCCAGTGTTTGGGTAGTTTTTGTGTTACTCAGATCCTGGGTCAGACGTAACAACCCAGTGTTTGGGTAGTTTTTGTGTTACTCAGATCCTGGGTCAGACGTAACAACCCAGCGTTTGGGTAGTTTTTGTGTTACTCAGATCCTGGGTCAGACGTAACAACCCAGTGTTTGGGTAGTTTTTGTGTTACTCAGATCCCGGGTCGGACGTAACAACCCAGTGTTTGGGTAGTTTTTGTGTTACTCAGATCCCGGGTCAGACGTAACAACCCAGTGTTTGGGTAGTTTTTGTGTTACTCAGATCCTGGGTCAGACGTAACAACCCAGTGTTTGGGTAGTTTTAGTGTTACTCAGATCCCGGGTCAGACGTAACAACCCAGTGTTTGGGTAGTTTTTGTGTTGCTCAGATCCTGGGTCAGACGTAACAACCCAGTGTTTGGGTAGTTTTTGTGTTGCTCAGATCCCGGGTCGGACGTAACAACCCAGTGCTTGGGTAGTTTTTGTGTTACTCAGATCCCGGGTCAGACGTAACAACCCAGTGTTTGGGTAGTTTTTGTGTAACTCAGATCCTGGGTCAGACGTGACAACCCAGTGTTTGGGTAGTTTTAGTGTTACTCAGATCCCGGGTCAGACGTAACAACCCAGTGTTTGGGTAGTTTTAGTGTTACTCAGATCCCGGGTCAGATGTGACAACCCAGTGTTTGGGTAGTTTTTGTGTCACTCAGATCCAGGGTCAGACGTAACAACCCAGTGTTTGGGTAGTTTTTGTGTTACTCAGATCCTGGGTCAGACGTAACAACCCAGTGTTTGGGTAGTTTTTGTGTTACTCAGATCCTGGGTCAGACGTAACAACCCAGTGTTTGGGTAGTTTTTGTGTTACTCAGATCCTGGGTCAGACGTAACAACCCAGTGTTTGGGTAGTTTTTGTGTAACTCAAAATTCCGGGTCAGACGTAACAACCCAGTGTTTGGGTAGTTTTTGTGTCACTCAGATCCTGGGTCAGACGTAACAACCCAGTGTTTGGGTAGTTTTTGTGTAACTCAAAATTCCGGGTCAGACGTAACAACCCAGTGTTTGGGTAGTTTTTGTGTAACTCAGATCCCGGGTCAGACGTAACAACCCAGTGTTTGGGTAGTTTTTGTGTCACTCAGATCCTGGGTCAGACGTAACAACCCAGTGTTTGGGTAGTTTTTGTGTCACTCAGATCCTGGGTCAGACGTAACAACCCAGTGTTTGGGTAGTTTTTGTGTAACTCAGATCCTGGGTCAGACGTATTAACCCAGTGTTTGGGTAGTTTTTGTGTTACTCAGATCCCGGGTCAGACGTAACAACCCAGTGTTTGGGTAGTTTTTGTGTCACTCAGATCCTGGGTCAGACGTAACAACCCAGTGTTTGGGTAGTTTTTGTGTCACTCAGATCCTGGGTCAGACGTAATAACCCAGTGTTTGGGTAGTTTTTGTGTTGCTCAGATCCCGGGTCGGACGTAACAACCCAGTGTTTGGGTAGTTTTTGTGTTACTCAGATCCCGGGTCAGACGTAACAACCCAGTGTTTGGGTAGTTTTTGTGTTACTCAGATCCTGGGTCAGACGTAACAACCCAGTGTTTGGGTAGTTTTTGTGTCACTCAGATCCTGGGTCAGACGTAACAACCCAGTGTTTGGGTAGTTTTTGTGTAACTCAGATCCTGGGTCAGACGTGACAACCCAGTGTTTGGGTAGTTTTAGTGTTACTCAGATCCCGGGTCAGACGTAACAACCCAGTGTTTGGGTAGTTTTAGTGTTACTCAGATCCCGGGTCAGATGTGACAACCCAGTGTTTGGGTAGTTTTTGTGTCACTCAGATCCAGGGTCAGACGTAACAACCCAGTGTTTGGGTAGTTTTAGTGTTACTCAGATCCCGGGTCAGATGTGACAACCCAGTGTTTGGGTAGTTTTTGTGTCACTCAGATCCTGGGTCAGACGTAACAACCCAGTGTTTGGGTAGTTTTTGTGTCACTCAGATCCTGGGTCAGACGTAACAACCCAGTGTTTGGGTAGTTTTTGTGTAACTCAGATCCCGGGTCAGACGTAACAACCCAGTGTTTGGGTAGTTTTTGTGTAACTCAGATCCCGGGTCAGACGTAACAACCCAGTGTTTGGGTAGTTTTTGTGTCACTCAGATCCTGGGTCAGACGTAACAACCCAGTGTTTGGGTAGTTTTTGTGTCACTCAGATCCTGGGTCAGACGTGACAACCCAGTGCTTGGGTAGTTTTTGTGTAACTCAGATCCTGGGTCAGACGTATTAACCCAGTGTTTGGGTAGTTTTTGTGTTATTCAGATCCTGGGTCAGACGTATTAACCCAGTGTTTGGGTAGTTTTTGTGTTGCTCAGATCCTGGGTCAGACGTGACAACCTAGTGTTTGGGTAGTTTTTGTGTTACTCAGATCCCGGGTCAGACGTGACAACCCAGTGTTTGGGTAGTTTTTGTGTCACTCAGATCCTGGGTCAGACGTAACAACCCAGTGTTTGGGTAAGTTTTTGTGTCACTCAGATCCTGGGTCAGACGTGACAACCCAGTGCTTGGGTAGTTTTTGTGTAACTCAGATCCTGGGTCAGACGTATTAACCCAGTGTTTGGGTAGTTTTTGTGTTATTCAGATCCTGGGTCAGACGTATTAACCCAGTGTTTGGGTAGTTTTTGTGTTGCTCAGATCCTGGGTCAGACGTGACAACCCAGTGTTTGGGTAGTTTTTGTGTTACTCAGATCCCGGGTCAGACGTAACAACCCAGTGTTTGGGTAGTTTTTGTGTTGCTCAGATCCTGGGTCAGACGTAACAACCCAGTGTTTGGGTAGTTTTTGTGTTACTCAGATCCCGGGTCAGACGTAACAACCCAGTGTTTGGGTAGTTTTTGTGTTGCTCAGATCCTGGGTCAGACGTAACAACCCAGTGTTTGGGTAGTTTTTGTGTTACTCAGATCCCGGGTCAGACGTAACAACCCAGTGTTTGGGTAGTTTTTGTGTTACTTATATATATATATGTATCGCTTTAGTGTACGGTATGTATGCAGATATGGTATGGATGTAAAGGGCAAAAATAGCTTTTATAGATTTGTTTGACTCTTAAGCAGCTGAGACTATTGCTGACACTGAGCTAATTTATGTTAAAATAGTTTCATATATCCAAGCTTCATTATGGAAGGTTATATGTTTTCTCGAATCCACCCACCTGACATGGCAGCTCTACAGCTGTGTGAGTTTGGGGGCGGGGCTATTTCTTTGCCTGACCAATGGCAGGTAGAAGCAGTATCTGGGGAAATCTGTCTGAACACAGTCATTATTTTTCAGCCCAGGCTGATTCAAAAAGCATGCCTTTGGCGACATATTTCTCATACATGTGAAGTGTGTGTGTTACATATCTAAGGCCATTTTATGAAGATTGCAAACAGAATGACACAGTTTGAGAAACACTGATCAAATATTCTGTTGGAGTTTTCTGAATCTAGGGCAGATGTCCATCTGATAACCCAGAAAACTATGAGTTCTAATGAAAAAATCATGGGCTTTGACAAGAGATATTCTGATTGTTAGTACAGTCAAGCCTCACGTATTTAAATCTGGTCTGGCCTGCTGATGTCTTCTGGGAGACGCTATCATCGTCTTGATTGTGTAATGTAAAATTCTGCTCACATGGATTAAAAGGAATTATGATGACTTCCAAATCACCTCGATTTACATCTTCAGCATGCAAGTTGTGCAATATAAGCAAATCGAGATTTTTCCCGCAAAGTGTTTCACTGTGTCCCACAGAAAAGGCTTTTATTATTATTATTATTATTATTATTATTATTATATACACACACAGTACAGGCCAAAAGTTTGGACATTACTATTTGTAATGTTTTTGAATGAAGTTTCTTCTGCTCATTTAAACCTGCATTTATTTGATCAAAAATACAGAAAAAATATTTTAATATTGTGATATATTATTACAATTTAAAATATTTGGTTTTTAATGTATTCTCCTTTAAATGCTGATTTATTTGTGTGCTCAGAGCTGAATGTTCAGGATGGTTCCTCCAGTCTTCAGTGATCATGATCCTTCAGAAATCATTCTCAGATCAGGATTCATTAGGAGCGTTGGGCACAGTTCTGCTGATTCATATATCTGAGGAATAAAAGGTTCAAAAGAGCTGCATTTATTCAAAATTAAAACATGTTTTCAAATAATATAAATCTCCTTTACTATTAATTTTGATCAATTTAACACATCCTTGCTGAATAAAATTATTGATTTATTTCAAAAAAAGAAGGGAAAAAAATGACTGACCCCAAATTACTGACCAGTAGTGTATATTGTTGTTATAAACGATTTCTATTTTTAAAACATTTGCTTATTTTATTTTATTTTTTATTCATCAAAGTATTATTTTAAAAAAGTATCACAGGTTATGAAAAAATATGAATCAGCAGAACTGTGTCCAACACTCCTAATGAATCCTCATCTGAGAATGATTTCTGAAGGATCATGATCACTGAAGACTGGAGGAACCATCCTGAACATTCAGCTTTATCACAGAAATAAATCAGCATTTAAAGGAGAATACATTGAAAAACAATTATTTTTTAAAATTGTAATAATATATCACAATAAAGAAAAAAAATCTGTATTTTTGATCAAATAAATGCAGGCTTGATGAGCAGAAGAAACTTCAGTAACATTTGGCCTGTACTGTATATATATATACACTGTAAAAAATTATTTAGAAAAAAAGTTACCTGGTTGCCTTAAAATTTTGAGTTAAAACAATGAACATTTTTTGAGATTCGACAACATTTATTAAAATATTATATAAAGATTTTGTAAGCATATTGGGTAATTGTGTGTTTTATTTCTGATGACGCAGTGAAACATGATAAATTGTGCTATTTTCATGATTTTTTCAAAAATTTTTTGTGGTTCAGATACAATAATATTTTGAGTTTCTATTTATTAAACAAATTTCCTTCATTGTATCAACTCAAATTTTTAATTTCAATGAACGCAAAATTTTAAGGCAACCAGGCTACTTACTTTTTTGAGTTAAACCAACAAAAATCAACCAACATTTTTTACAGTGTATATATATATCGCTAAAGCAATCAAAAGTATGAAGTGGCTCATAACTCTTCAGCCGGTGTCCTAACAGTGTTATATCTTTGGAATCCTTGGCCAAGATGAAAACGCATCTCGAAACTGATTGTTGCTCAGACAGAATTCTCCGGTATTATGGATCTTTTCTAATGCTATTTTTAGTGAACTAGTACAATGATGATCTCCCACTCAGACCCAAACCAGTGCAGAAGATTCTCTGGAGTCTGAGTAGAAACACTTCTCCAAAGAAAGGTTGACATTTCCAGTCACGGTCACGATGGCACGGCAAAACCTTCGAAGTGGGCGGGGCTACTTCTACTAAAATGGCTATAACTCTTGAACAGAATGAGATATTTTCACCAATATTGGTGCATGTATGTAAGAACTCAATCTGAGGTCACAGTAAAAAAAATGCAATGTTCAGCCACTTGGTGGCGCTATAACAGGAAAAAAAACTTTAAATGGCTATAAACACACAAACATTAATCCGATTGATTTAAAAACTGGTATGCGGTGTCTTTGTCCAAGGTGCCATGATTGTGTATGAGGACGTTTGCGTATCTTGAAAAACATGGCCGCTATTGGCCAATGAAGTTTGAGCACCTATTAAACCAAGTTAATGGAGGACGACTGGAACAAAACTGTGCCTGTTCGACTCATGGAGCGGGGGACAATATTGCATTTTACACGCATGATTGTATGTCACACAATGTTTTGCACAAACACACAATATTCATATCATACATTAGATCTGCTCATTCTGAACAACTCTGCCTCTAGAAGCACTGCTGTCAAACAAATCGCTTGCTAAATATTTGAGATTATTTAAAAATCGACTTTAGGGAATTAGTCCGAAGTTTTTTCGCTCAATTGTCTGTGCAAATCTCTGGACTCTCTAGGTCGATAATTATCAAAAAATTAAATAAAAGGTTAAAGTTTACCCTTTAGATAGCTATTACAGGGTCATTTAGAAAACGGGCGTGGCCAAGAGTTAAACTAAAGCCTATAAAAATCCTAAACGAAATCTAAGAACTTCCTCAAACTTGGTGAGCACATGCGATAAGTGATTCTAAACAAGCATGCAAACGTTGATGGTAATCGAAGCATAGGTGGCGCTATTACTGTTACAAAAGCTTTTTAAAAAACATATTTCCTTAGTGAATTGCTTGTATTTGTTGTAAATTGTCTTTTACATCTATGATCTAGGTGGTACAACCCTGTTAATTGTTCCTCGCAGTTATATTTATATATTATTATTATGCATTATTGTGTATTATGTTAAAGATCACAACTGCAAAAATTAGTATGGAAAACAGCAGAACAGAAAAGTTCATCATCTGGAGGTTATGATATATGAGTTTAAAGGTACAGTGTGTCATTTTTTTCAGCATCTAGTGGTGAGGTTGTGAATTGCACCCGCTCACCCCTTCCTTTCGGAGCACATAGAGAAGCTACGGTGGCTGACACAGGACAAAGATGTGGTCGTCTGAGACAGCAGAGAGTAGCTAGTGCTCTGTAGAGAAGTTTGTCCCTTTAGGGCTACCGTAGAAACATGGCGGCGCAAAATGGCGACTTCACTGACTTCACTTCACTGACAAACGGCTCATTCTAAGGAAAAAAAAAAAGTAATGCTCTCAAAATATAGATATGTATATTATATTGCATTTCTGTCAATGGCTCCTCATAAATATTACACACTGCACCTTTTCTCTGCTAGTCTTGGATATGTGCGATCATTGGCTCTGCTTGGAGTCTCCTTATGCTTCCAGACAGATGGGAGACATTGAACAATGATAGCCGATAGCCGTCACAGAGGAACACAATTAGCACTTTTTGTGTAGACCTTGATGTTCACCATCTGGACAAACACACTGACCTGCGAGACTCGTTCCCCACAACACTGTGGACATGTGTAATGTATACTCCAGTACGGTCAAAACCAAATGTGTTCGCCGGTCAGAAACACTCCATGGCCGTCAAACTTCAACTTTCTCAAAGTTAGTCTATAAGCTCTACACTGCAAAAAAATGCTTTTCTTACTTAGTATTTTTGTCTTGTTTCGAGTCCAAACATCTAAAAATTCTTAAAACAAGAAGTATTTACTAGACAAGCAAAAGTAATTGTCTTGTTTTGGGAAAAATAACTCAAAATGAAGAGAGTTTTTGCTTAAAATAAGATAAATAATCTGCCAATGGGGTGAGAAAAATAATCTTAATTCAAACAGAAAACAAGATTATTTTTCTCACCCCATTGGCAGATTATTTATCTTATTTTAAGCAAAAACTCTCTTCATTTTGAGTTATTTTCCCCCAAAACAAGACAATTACTTTTACTTGTCTAGTAAATGTTTCTTAATGTAAGAATTTTAAGATATTTAGACTAGAAACAAGACAAAAATACTGAGTAAGAAGAGCATTTTTAGCAGTGAGCCATGTAGTCTGATTACAGGACTCTCTCCTCCTCCTAATGAGAGACAATCTGAGTCCAATGCTAATCGTGCAACTTTCTAAGACGTTCTTTGCCACGGTCACCGCGCGCGCGTGTGTGTGTGTGTGTGTGTGTGTGTGTGTGTGTGTGTGTGTGTGTGTGTGACCTCAATCCCCACAGGTCAATGGCTTTGAGGAGGACTATTCTAGGAGGAGCATCAGCACTCAAAGACAAGCGCTACAGTACAGCAGTTTCTCTGGACCATCTCAGACACTCACACTTACACATTTTGTCTTGTTTTTAGTTTAAATATCTAACCATTTTTAAATCAAGATGCATTTACCACACACTGTCAGAAAAAAAGGGTACATCGCTGGGGCGGTACAAAACTGTAAAGGTACTAATACGCACTCTTAAAGTACTGATATGTACCTTTTCAGTTTTGTACCACTCTAAAAAATGCTGGGTTGAAAACAACTGAAGTTGGGTTGAAAATGGACAAAACCTAGATATTGGGTTGTTTGGATGGGTCCATTCACTTCAAACAACACCATTTCTGGGTTTGTCCATTTTCAACCCAACTTGGGGTGAGAGCACTAAACTTTTTTTCTGAGAGTATTTTTTCTTGTTTTGTTGAAAATAAAAGCAAAGAGAGTTTTTGATTAAAACAGGCAAAATTATCCGCCAATGGGGTGAGAAAAATAATCCTGTTTCTTGTTTCCGTCCCAAACAGAAATCAGATTATTTTTCTCACCCCACTTACTTACTGATCTAGTAAATGCACCTTGATTTAAGAATTGTTAGATATTTAGACTGGAAACGAGACAAAAATACTGAATAAGAAGAGCATTTTTTGCAGTGTATAACTCTGGAAAGCAGGCCGTGCCGCCCCAAACCCGCTCTACTGGTCAAACAGACGGATCAGCAGTTCAGTGTAACGCAGAGATGACCTTAAGGTGCGGTCAGCCATCGCGCGGCCCTTTATAAACGCTTCATCTGCACAGGTTATTAATCTGCACAGGCTATTCATCTGAAGCCGCGCTCATGAACGTTTGATCAGAACGGCTCCAGCACTGCATGAGGAGCTCGAGTCCTGAGACGAGAGGAGGAGCCACTGCTGGATTAAAGAGAGCATTATTATATTATATTATATTATATTATATTATATTATATTATATTATATTATATTATATTATATTATATTATATTATATTATATTATATTATATTATATTATATTACATTAAAGATATTATATATTATATTAAATTATATTTATTATATTACATTAATTATATATTATATTAAATTATATTTATTATATTATATTATATATTATATTAATGATATATTATATTATGTAATATATTTATTATATTATATTAATGATACTATATATTGCATTAATTATATTTATTATATTAATGATATTATATATTAGATTATTGATATTATATTATTTTCATGATATTATATATTATATTATTTTATATTATATTAATTATATTATATTACATTAATGATATTATATTATATAAATCATTTTATATTATATTCACGGTGTTATAGTGATATTATATTATATTATATTATATTATATTATATTATATTATATTATATTATATTATATTATATTATATTATATTATATTAATGATATAATGATAGTTTTGTTCAGTAAATGTCAGGCCTGAAGCAAACACTGAATCCTCTCCCACACAACTGCACATTTACAGAAATCACAGATTTCACACACACACACACACACACACACACACACACACACACACACACACACACACACACACACACACACACACACACACACACACACACACACACACACACACACACACACACACACACACGCACACACACACACGCACACACACACACACAGTCCACCTGTCCAACTGCTCCACCATATGCCCTTTAATGTTGTCATGGTGACCATCTCCATCTAATCACTCAGCCAGCCAATCAGTGTTGGAGATGACCTGTGTGATTAGCGCATCCGTCTGAAGGGTGTGTCGAAAGGTCAAGAGGTCACATCTCGGACCGGCACAACAATAGCTGATGTATTAAAACCCTGAAGAGCGTTCAGAAGAGCAGAAATAAAACCATCTGCTCAGCTCAAGTGGCACACCTGATGGTCATAATCATTCGCTGCAATCCATTCGTCTTCTCAGGGCTAATGCTGACGTGAACAGGAGGAATCTGATGAGCTGCAGAACACGTGCTGAAATGATTTTTAAATATTTGGGATAGTCATAATGTCATAATTAAAGAATCTGTTGGAGTGTCCAGTAAAGATATAGAAAAACTCCTGCAGTGGAGACAGAATCATGTCAAAGAGAACCTCACACACTCACACAGCGTAATCACACGACACACACACTTCAAACACACACTCTCTTTATTTCTGGCCAGCCAATCAGAAGTGGCACTGTGTGTGTGTGTGTGTCTGTGTGTGTGTGTGTGTGTGTGTGTGTGTGTGTGTGTGTGTGTGTGTGTGTGTGTGTGTGTGTGGGCATGTTTTTGTGACATATGAGGACACAAATGTGTATAATGCCATGGGTATGACACAGGTATTACAGGAGAGGGTGAAATATGAGGACATTACCCATGGCCCCACTTTACAAAAGGCTTATAAATCACACAGGAGGAGTTTTTATGAGAAAGTAAAAATGCAGAATGTTTCCTGTGATGGGTAGGTTTAGGGGCAGTGTGTGTGTGTGTGTGTGTGTGTGTGTGTGTGTGTGTGTGTGTGTGTGTGTGTGTGTGTGTGTGTGTGTGTGTGTGTGTGTGTGTGTGTGTGTGTGTGTGTGTGTGTGTGTGTGTGTGTGTGATGGGTAGGTTTAGGGGCAGTGTAAGGGGATAGAAAATACGGTTTGTACAGTATAAAAACCATTACGCCTATGGAGAGTCCCCATATGTCACAAAAACAAACGTGTGTGTGTGTGTGTGTGTGTGTGTGTGTGTGTGTGTGTGTGTGTGTGTGGTCAGACGTCAAACACACGGTCATTCTGTCGTTCAGCATGTCAACATGTAAATGTATGCGTCTGTCCTGTATACACTCGCTCACTGTATCATCCACAGTATTACACAAACACTTCCCGAGAGACGTGTTTTAAAGCACACGGGCGACTTATTACTTACACCTCCTTTAAATGGCTTCATATTCAAATGTTTCAATGTTGCTTCGACTTTCATCGCATGAACTAAACCAGTCGAATCCGGTTTTGAATGAAATGAGGGTGAATGTTAATTTTTGGGTGAACGATCCCTTAAATGCCATATTATGTTGGATAAAGATGACTAAGCACTTGCAGTTCAATCTATATCCCTCATAAAAACGCTGAGCATTATAATAACGCCACATCGACGCCGCTGCTTTTCTCACAGATATCATTTGTGGCGAGCGCTTCTTAACGCACAAACCATCTGAGACCTTGAAATAAGGAGAAGTGACCAAAGAAATCAGATGTTAGTACAAGATCAAATTTAGCCAGTGCATGAGCACGGTTTTAAGTGAAAGGGTCCTTTTTCACAATTATGTGTGTTTGTGTGCTATTGTATTTCACTCGGCAAGCAAGACTAACGCCAACATCAACAGCATCCATTCTGGGTGAAATAGAGAAGACTTGCCATCAGGAGAGGTCAGCGATAGTGTGCAAACTGACAAACACACAGATAATAACTCTCACACTGTTTAACGCAGCTGAGGCTCATGGGAAAACGCACCTGCTTCCTGCACATTTCACAACACTTTCAAAAGTGAAAACACCGGTGAGTGTTCAGTTTCATCTGAAACATGAATGTGACTCTTGCAATGTTTTATTACGTTGCGTGGGATGCAGTGGAGTAAAGCAGCCGCCACTGGACTCTAGAGCAGTGAGACGTGTTCTCTGAGCGACCAATCACGCTTCAGTCTGACAATCCCATGGACGAGTCTAGGTTTGGCCGTCGCCAGGAGAACGGGACTCGCCTGACTGCATTGTGCCAAGTGTAAAGTTTGGTAGAGGAGGGGGTTATGGGGTGGGGTTGTTTTTCAGGGGTTGACCCATTAGTTTCCAGTGAAAGGAACTCTTAACGCTTCACCAAGACATTTTGGACAATTTCATGCTCCCAACTTTGTGGGATCAGTTTGGGGACGGCCCCTTCCTGTCCCAGCATGACTGCGCTCCAGTGCACAAAGCGTCGCTCCATAAAGACATGGATGAGGAGTTTGGTGTGGAGGAACTGGACTGGCCTGCACAGAGTCCTGAGCTCAACCCGATAGAACAGCTTTGGGATGAATTAGAGCGGAGACTGAGAGCCAGGCCTTCTCGTCCAACATCAGTGCCTGACCTCACAAATGAGCTTCTAGAAGAATGGGCAAAAATCCCCATAAACACACTCCTAAACCTTGAGGAAAGCCTTCCAAGAGGAGCTGGAGCTTTTAGAGAGGGTGGGCCGACCCCAGATTAAACTCTATGGATTAACAATGGGATGGCATTAAAGCTCATGTCATGTGAAGGCAGGCATCACAACACTTTCGGCAATATAGTGTAAGGCCCCGTTCACACTGCAGGTAAAAGTGGCCCAAATCTGATTTTTTTGGGGGGTCAAGTGATCAGGTCAGACTTCTTCAGAGGTAGTGTGAACTCTCGAATCTAGCCCAGATTGGATTTTTTCCAATGCAGCCGCAGTGTGAACAACCAAGGCAGATTTGATGTGACTTTTACGTCAATCTATGTCGACATTTGTCACGGTTATGCGCCGGCGAGTTAGCCCTAGACACAACAGACACAGACAGTAACATTAAATACTTGCCTAGATATGGAGAACAGCGATGGAGCGAGTCAGTGGAGGGAGAGTGAGGTGTTAGACCTCATTAGTATATGGGGAGATACTTCAATTCAAGCTAAACTAGAAGGATCCTACCGTAACCGCTCCGCTTTTGAAAGCACACGAAATGGAAGAACGGGACAAACGTGGCTTCAGTGCCAAAGGAAGGCGACAAAAGGCCAAAATAACCAGTTTTGCTCCTTTTCTTTTCGTTCTTCCCCTCTTCAGCACCTGCTCATTAATGTTATGGCTTCCATTACACAAACTTTTATCTCGTCTGGAAAACTGTGTGGGTGTCAGGGGGGCAGCGCTAGAGTGGTTCAGGTCGTACCTGTCTGGGAGATGTTTGCTGTCAGACTGGAGGACTCCACTTCGTCCATCGTCCCCCAGGGATCAATTCTCTTTGCTCTGTACCTTCTCCCACTCAGTGTGATTTTTAAAAAGCACAGTATCTCCTATCATTTTTATGCAGACGATTGCCAAATATACCTGCCTTTGACAAAAAATGAACACGCCCCCTTGACACCCTTACTCGAGTGTTTAAGTGACATCAAGTCCTGGTTGGCTCAGAACTGTGAACTAAGAGTTTATTTTGAATGTTTTGAATGTTCTCGCCGTGGGAGAAGCAGCACGTCCAGCTCCACCATCACGACGTTAATAGAGCCGCAGGCTGGATATAGACTCATGAGCATCCGTGTGTGTTTCTCTCTCATCCACAACACGTCATGCTCCCTCTAGAGGCCAGAGACACCAGCAACATGCAAACTACATGCTTTAAAATGACTTTTAATCTCACCAATATTATCAATATTCTCATCTATATTTTGTCCGGTTGCAATTCTTGTGATTATTTGATCTCATCACAACTATTTGATTGTGCAGTTTAAATTTCAATCACATTGTGCCATCCAAATCAGGCAAATTAAATGCAGTTGTATAATAATTAACCAGTTTAGCTCTGCGCCCCACATTTAGGTCCAAATTTGCATATGTCATAATTATTTGAAATATGCTGCTGAGCTGAAGGGGTTAATACAGCATTAAATCAAATGGGCCTATTTGTATTATATACTATATTATATATGATTACAAGTTAAGTGGCTGACATTAGAAGTTTCTATGACAAACTGCAGGTCTTTGTGCTTGTTTTAAGCAAGAACACGTCATTTTAATGCTTTTTCTAAATCAAGACTATATTTATAGCTGATGTCATTTTGCTTCTCAAGTCGCTTTGGGTGAACTGCCTCATGCATGAATATAAATGCATATCTCAAACATATTTTTTTCCCTGTGGAATACAAAAAAAGGCAAAGTCCAAACCATTCTTTTGCATTTAGAAGCTCTTCCTGCTGGTTTAAAGTGAATACATGACTCACATAATCACTCTTAGGTTGATGCTCAAGTCAGATATTGACAATTATCCAAATATTCACATGTTTTGAGGGTCCATCGATGGAGAAATGTGCTGTTTGTCCTCATAATGCTGTTTATGGCAGACCATGCTAATCAGACGAGCTTTCGGACATCACTATGCTAATGTGTGGACTCCAGCGATTTATTCACAGCTATTTTTGAGTGTCCAGAGCGGTCCTAAATCTGAGGGCGCAGATGCTTGAGTTCGGCAAACTGGCTTAAGGGCCGCCGTGACACAGTATGCAGTGTGTGTGTGTGTGTGTGTGTGTGTGTGTGTGTGTGTGTGTGTGCGTTTTCCAGCGAGTCCGGTCTGCTACGGGCTATTGACTCATCTCAGTGAACTCCAGCAAGTCCGTCTCACTCCTGACTCACTCTCCTGTCTCCTCCAGCTGTCAAAACTCAAATCAAACTCCACGAAACTTACAGGACCAACGGGCTCTTCTGTCGCTAACGTCCTAGATCAGATTTAGGTGGCGGACACATCACGTCTCATCTACCACACACAAAACATGATGTACAGTAACACACTTATATTTGCTCAATCTGGTTCTCCCCACTTATAATGGGTTTGAATACTATTTTGTGGTGATTTAAACAAACTCAACCCCAAATAGTATTGGGGTTCAAGCGTTTATGGCCTTTAAGCAACCTGCGTAAAAATATATATTTTTAGCATGCTTGTAGGCTAACTACTTAGATATCACAGATGGAAAAGATTTAGGTGTGTGTGTGTGTGTGTGTGTGTGTAAAATTTGGTGTTAATATCTCATTAAGTTATAGACAGTTACATTTATGAGCGCGTAACAATCATAGACATCATATACGTAGACGCCCCATGATGTGCTGGAGCGTGATCCAGCGTCGCCGCCATATTGGTTGGGTCTCTCCACTCAACGCTAGCATTCAGAGTCAATGGAGAGCGAGCATTTTATGCCTGTATTTGATGCAGCTTACGGTTGCAATAACGCAATATTGATACCAGATCGCATTTCACAAGTAAGATTGAACAATTTAGGTTATTTTACAATTTATACATCATTATCATTTCATGCTTGTGTCATTTGTGGTGTCTAGGCCTATTTCACAAAGTAACACATCGCAAAATGAACTACCCTGGAGTTACAGAGTGCAAGCATACGCAAGAAGCTGTGCAGAACAGTTCTTTTTAAAGGATTTCAGCTCCGCAGTCCCATGTGCAAGCCTGACAGGGTAAAGTAAGATGCTGGAATGACCTGGAGTTATAACGTTTACTTTAGGCCTTTACAAAAATAATAATTCTGAGCAGGTACAGTATATATGTGTTACAGAAGGTGAGTGAGTGTTTGTGTGTGTGTGTGAGAGAGAGAGAAATAAATCAAAAGTGAAAAAAATCAAACTTGTTTCTTTATTAAAATATAAAATTCATAAATGTATACATTTATCAATATGCCTGTGTGAGTGTGTGAGAGAAATAAATTCAAATGAACAATCAAACTGGTTTCTTTATTAAAATATAAAATTAATTTCATTAATACATTTATCAATCTGTCATAGTCTACCATATGTCTTAGTTAAAGCTCGTAATACAAAGTCTTTCTACATGAAAGCAGAATTTTTCAATGTGTGACAGTGTCCTTTATCATAACTAAGTCTCTGCAGTTTGTAACAAACCAAACCGTGTGAAAATCCGGTAAAAACTCGAGGAGTTATGATCAATGTAGTTGAGAATACATCTTCCTCAGTAGAAATTGGGGACCCATCCAAGATGGCGCCGCGCTGATACGTCCGCTCCAATAGTAAGTCTATGGGGCGTCTACGTATATTATGTCTATGGTAACAATGACCCATGGCCGACATTGATTGGATTAGTTTGCCACTTCCTATTGAAATTTTAAAATTTGGGCATTATTGATTAGCTATTGGCCTCTGTTAACCTAATAGATGCTCAAATTTCATTGGCCGATGGCCATGTTTGTAGACATACGCCAATGTCCTCAAAGCAATCATGGCACCTTGGACAAAGACACTCCACGCTGATTTTCAAGTCAATCAGACTAACGGTGGTTATAGACATATCACTGTAAAAAAAAAGTTAAATATGAAGGAATTTTCCGTATAGTTTTTATTTTACAGGTGTTTTGCCTGTATTTTGAATTATACATTGCATTAGTTTGTGTTTTAAGGGTTAACGGTAATTTCCATAAAATTACTGAATAATGTACTGACAGAAAATTATCAGTACATTTTCTGTTTTTTTTAAATTTTTTACAGTGTATATTTTTTCCTGTTACAGCGCCACCAAGTGGCCAGATGCAGTGTGATTTTTCATGTGACCCCAGAACGAGCTCTTACATAGGTGTGTTGAGTTTGGTGAAAAAATCTCATTCTGTTCACAAAGTTATAAACGTTTTAGTGAATGGCTCCTCTTACTTCGAACATTCTGGCGGCCCTTAGGGACCGTGAACCAAAATTTTGACTTTTGATAACTTGACAATCAGACTCCAGAGAATCTTTCTGCACTGGTTTGATTTCGATCAGGCCAAAAACCTAGGACTAGTTCGCAAAATTAAGTTTTTCAAAAAAATCCAAAATACTCAAAAATGTCTCCAGAACGAGACGAGCAAACTGTCTGTCTTGAGCCAAGGAACCCAGCGATACGACACTTGAGTCTACGCCTAACGGTTCAGGAGTCATTAGCCATTGCATACTTTTGAGGCAATGCAAGGCAAGTTTATTTACATAGCACATTTCATACACAATGGCAATTCAATGTGCTTTACACAGAAAAGGAATAATAAAAAAAAAAAAAAAATAATAATAATAATATATATCACCTGAATCACCCCTATATGGAGTGGGAGAAAATGGAGTCAGGCTCAGGATTTATCAGGAAACTGTGTTTAAACAGTACCCTTGCAGACAAATCTTCTGGGAACCAGCCGGGCTATACGGATCTATCCGTCAGAGCAGATCGTTTATTGCTGTAGCTGTGAGCTTTGGTGTCGTTGTAGTCGGTGTGAGAACTACCAGCCCCTCAAAGTTTCAAGTCTCTTCGACTAACCAAGCCTGCAGTCTCCCTCTCATTTACTGAAGCTTTCGGGCCTCGATCGCCCCCCGGTGACCGGTCCCAGTATAGCCGCCCCTCTGTGATTTCTAATGGACGCGAGGCAAACTAAATAATAAAATAACAGTTCAAAAATTTCCCCCCAAAGTTAGTTTATGTCACTGAAGGCAGTTATCATCACGATGATTTCATTTCAGGTGTTCGTTTTAAAAATAAGTTTAGTTTGAGTTAGTTATTTGATGCTATAAAAACGGGGGGTGTGACGTCATGATTGACAGCTGAGACTGACGGCTTCTCTGAGTGAAGTTGTCACTGAGGCACTAACAGACTTTTTTCGAAATTTTTGGGAGCAGATTAGAGCTTTAGCTTTAATTTATACATTTCCATAACTGATTATTTCACACCAACATAATGAATTGTTCTGCATCTGCGAGAGTGTGGGCGGGCTTTTGATATAGCAGCTGTACTTCCTGCTCTACTTCCTGCACTCTACTGCGCAACTCCGGTCCCGAAATCGCTACTGCGCAGACTCGGTCCCAAGATGTCCGCGCCGTGCAAGGCCGCCTGAAAGCTTCAAATATGGCAAGCGGAAACGGATGATGTCGAGTCGTCCATATTTTTTTACGGTCTATGCGACTAACGGTTTGGAAGTTATTTTGTACTTTTTATTGAGCGCTGTCTCAGACAAAAGTGCAAACAAAGTTTTTCAAAATCTCCACTCTTTTTAGAAAGACTCGTTTTCAGAGGCGAATTCTCCGTTCGTGTGTAAATGAAGGGAAATGTCTCCGTTTTTCAAAATAAGCATGTTCGTGTAAACGGGGCCTTAAAATGGCTGATCTCATGTGAGTGACAGGTCGCTCCGCCCTCGTCCTCAGAGAAGAAGATATGAAGTTATTCTGATTCAAGATCACCAGAAACATAAATGATGATTAATATGGCAATATTCCAGTTGATTTCATGGTGACTTTAACGGAAGCACACACCATGTTGTTTTAGAGGCGGCCGGCCGGCCGGTTGGTGTGAGGAGGATCTCTGATGACTCTTATATTTAACTCCAGCACATTGAGCTTTCACAGGAGCTGCTGTCGCTGGCACTGAGCCAAGATGGAGGCTTCCACAAATCCCAAGATTGCAGCACTCGCTCAGTTCCCTGGATAAATGATGGATAAACACCACGGCAGACTTCATTCAGTCTGTAAACCTGCGGGAGGTGAACTTTAACACGGATAACACACACACACACACACAGACACACACGCGTGTAATGATCCTTTCCCTGTCGGAGAGCAGCATGTGATGCATTACAAACACCAGCGGTCAAAAGTTGGAATCATTTTAATGTTAATGTCACACACACACACGATTCGAGTTTGAAGAGAGGCGTCTCTCTCTCTGTCTCACAGACACACACACACACACACACGATTCGAGTTTGAAGAGAGGCGTCTCTCTCTCTGTCTCACAGACACACACACACACACACACGATTCGAGTTTGAAGAGAGGCGTCTCTCTCTCTGTCTCACAGACACACACACACACACACACGATTCGAGTTTGAAGAGAGGCGTCTCTCTCTCTGTCTCACAGACACACACACACACACACACGATTCGAGTTTGAAGAGAGGCGTCTCTCTCTCTGTCTCACAGACACACACACACACACACACGATTCGAGTTTGAAGAGAGGCGTCTCTCTCTCTGTCTCACAGACACACACACACACACACACGATTCGAGTTTGAAGAGAGGCGTCTCTCTCTCTGTCTCACAGACACACACACACACACACACGATTCGAGTTTGAAGAGAGGCGTCTCTCTCTCTGTCTCACAGACACACACACACACACACACGATTCGAGTTTGAAGAGAGGCGTCTCTCTCTCTGTCTCACAGACACACACACACACACACACGATTCGAGTTTGAAGAGAGGCGTCTCTCTCTCTGTCTCACAGACACACACACACACACACACGATTCGAGTTTGAAGAGAGGCGTCTCTCTCTCTGTCTCACAGACACACACACACACACACACGATTCGAGTTTGAAGAGAGGCGTCTCTCTCTCTGTCTCACAGACACACACACACACACACACGATTCGAGTTTGAAGAGAGGCGTCTCTCTCTCTGTCTCACAGACACACACACACACGATTCGAATCTGAAGGGAGGCCTCTCTCTCTCTCTGTCACACACACACACACACGTCGTGTTTCCATGTTTTATGAGGACTTTCCATAGGCGTAATGGTTTTTATACTGTACAAACTGTACATCCTATCCCCTTACACTGCCCCTAAACCTACCCATCACACACACACACACACACACACACACACACACACACACACACACACACACACACACACACACTGCCCCTGCCCCTAAACCTACCCATCACACACACACACACACACACACACACACTGCCCCTAAAGCTACCCATCACAGGAAACATTCTGCATTTTTACTTTCTCAAAAAAACTCCTTCTGTGTGATTTATAAGATGTTTTCCTCATGGGGACCTAAAAATGTCCCCACAAGGACAAGGATTTCGGATATTCCCATCTTTGTGGGGACATTTTGTCCCCATAACGTAGGGATTACCAGGTCACACACACACACACACACACACACACACACACACGCACACCCAATTCAAGTTTGAAGGCCGAGACCTCCCTCTCCCTCTCTCTCTCACACACACAGACACACACAGACACACACACACACACACGATTCGAGTCTGAAGGCCAAGGCCACCCTCTCTCTCTCTCACTCACTCACACACACGAGTTGAGTCCCTGATGTTAGCTTTAGCATCGTTTCTCCACTGCTAACACACAAACTCAATCTCTGACCGTCTGCCATCCGAAACACAATCCGCTGCTTCTGCAATATCCTGATGAGAGATTTCATAACAGAAATATTTATAAAGAGCCAAAGGATATGAAAATGAATGTGCATTCTGCTGTCCCCTCATGACGTGCTCTTCTAAAGCGCATTAAATATGAATACATCTCATGCTCTACTCTAGAGAAATTACAGATTGACATGTTTTATAAAAATAACTGAACGCTTGACATGAAATGCTTTAATAAGAACGTGTCATGACCCGCTGTAACGCCTGCTGAATATTAATAATGATAATTATCATTCATATTCAATGGCATCATAAAAGCTGCATGCACATAATAATGAATAAAAGGATATATTAATAATTTACAGGTATACATTTCCAATGACATAAACAGTGTATGCACATAACAAATCTAATCAAAATAATAATAATTTTTAATAATTATCATGCATAAATATTCAATGGCATCATAAAAGGTGTATGCACATAATAATAAATTACAAAATATACTAATTCATTTCCATGTAAAGCACTTTGAATTGCCATTGTGTATGAAAATGTGCTATACAAATAAAATTGCCTTGCCTATTAATAATAATAATCATAACAATAATATGCATGTAGTTCTTATGGCCTCATTGAGCAACTACATGGAATATTTTTACTTTTAAATATTAATGTCACTGCAAAATCATTTAAGTGAAGGCAAAAAGGAGATTGCAAATGATGAAAAATGTCAAAGACAGCGTGATCGTTTGCTCGTCTCTTCATAAAGTCGAGATTTTTCATTCATTCATTTCATTTATTATTCAGGAAAGTTAAAAAAGTAACATTTAAGGTACGGTGTAAACGGGCCTGACTCCGTGGTTTCCAGCAGCTTCCTGTTCTGCAGAATATAAAACACAGAAATAAAAGAAATAAAAACGTATACAAAACATTAGCAAACAAATACAGGCTAAAGAAATACAAATGACTGAAAACAACAATTCAAGACAATACGAACAGAACCAGGACATGAAGTAAGGGATAATGTCCACCAGCCGGTTGTTATCGCAGAATAAACCCCTCCAGAGCGATCAGGACCCCGAGGCGAAGCGGAGCGTCACTCTGAAGGGGTTTATTCTGAGATAACAACCGGCTGGGTGGACATTATCCCGCTTATTACACGGCTACTAGTCTCAAAGAAATTACACACTAAATATTGTCTTGAGATTAAATATTTTATTAGCTCTTCCGCGAAGAAAAACAGCTCCAGACTGCTTTAAGCCTTTATCTATTGCTGCTAAATGTTGAGAATGAATGCTGAAAGGGTTAGTTCACCCAAAAATGAACCCAAGCCTCTGATTTACTCACCCTCAGGTCATTATAGGTGTTTATGACATTCTTCTGTCAGACAAATACAATCAGAGTTATATTTAAAAAGTCCAGGCTAACGTTAATCCCAGCAGTAGCTGTAGTTGTGTTTGAAGTCCATTAAATGCAGCTGTCCGTCAAATAACGTGCTCCACACGACTCCGATGGGTTAATAGAGCCTTCTGATTCCAATCGATGCGTTTGTGTCAGAAAAATATCCATATTAAAAACTTTATAAAGGAAACCCGCCTTGAAGTCTTCCATTGTAACCCACGGCTGTTTAAGCCACAAGATGGCGCCAGCGTTAAGCACAGAAGTAGAACCGGTCGAGATAACTCGCAGTACCCGGATGAGCGGTGTGTGTTATCTGGGAATAGCATACCGCTGGAATGCGTGATTGACCAATCAGAATCAAGTATTTCACAGAGCCGTGTAATAAATAAATGATCAGTGAGTACAAGTATAACTATTTAGAAGAAAGAGAAAGACTTTTTGAAACACATGATGGATGGTATTTTTCTTATGTGATGTGGAATATCATTCCAGATTTTGGAGTATGTATAAAAAAAAGATTTCAGACCCTTTATTTTTTTATATGGAGGTACTGATGTAAGTGCCTGTGAAACTGACCTCGTGAGACGTACCGCCCTCATATTGTATGACGGATGAAGTGCAGCAAGTGTTGAAGATTTTTAATTTTGACGGTAAAGTCTGTGGACACGTGACTGCCATCATCACCTCAGATCTCTGGAGTGTGTGTGATATCAGAGACGTGTTCCCTCCTTCATAAGGCCAGCTCTGGTTCTTCATTAAAGGAACAATATGTAAGAAATGTATTTCGATGTATCATAAAATGGCCCTGATATGTCTCTAGACATTAAGAAATCATTTTCATTTCAAACACTTCTCTCACTGCCAACAGTAGTCCAGCAGGATATTGTCATTATAAAGTTGTTGTTGCAGCTCTCAGCTGATGTTGATGATGTCATGTTGTGTTTTGGCCTGAAGCTCCGCCCTCCACCGATCGACCAATCTCGAAGTCAGTAGTGTTTCGGGTTGCCAGATCTGCCCTAGTTCCCACAGCTGCAGATCTACAAACGTTCAGCTGATCCTGCAGCCAATCTGGCAACCTCGAGTCAGGGGGAGGGGGAGGGGGAGACACCGCTCTACAGTCATCAGAAAGGGATTGCAGTACCAGTCTTGGCCACAATCTTACACACACTTCCTTTAACACAGGGTCGTGAGGACAGACGCATCTCCACCTCTGAGACGCTGCATTACGTAACGCGTCTTAATCCTAATAATGCAAACATCAGCGGCTCGTTCCCAGCCAGCGGCGGCTCGTGTCCAAGCGATGGGAATGTGAATCCGCCAGATCTCAGGCTTTATTTGTTTGGCACAGTCACAGTTCTGGAGTTCCTCACAGCCGACAGACGACGAAATAAACACAACTCTATTCATTACCATCAGTTTCCACTGTAATGAGCGTTTCCAAATGAATGATTTCTGAAGGAGCACGTGACACTGAAGACTGTGTGTGCGTGTGAGTGTGTGTGAAAGAGCGTGTGTGTGTGTGTGTGTGAGAGTGTCTCTGTGTGAGTGTGTTTGTGTGAATGTGTGTGAGAGAGCCTGTGTGTGTGTGTGAGAGCGTGTGAAAGAGCGTGTGTGTGTGTGAGAGTGTCTCTGTGTGAGTGTGTTTCTGTGAGTGTGTGAGAAAGCGTGTGTGTGTGAGAGTGTGTGTGTGAGAGAGCGTGTTTGTGAGAGTGTGTGTGAGATAGAGGATGGATACCCGACCCGAGCCCGACGGGTTCCGACGGTACCCGACGGGTCGGGCCGGGTTCGGACAGATATTTAGAAATGACGTTCGGGTTCAGGTCGGGCTCGGTCACGTCAGCGCGAAAAGGCATTGAACCTTTTAAATTTAAAACTGCTTATTATGCAAGTAGCCAATGGGCCTGTTTAACTTGATGCAATGGTTTGTTTTTGTGATTAAAATACATGCATAATATTACCCTAACATCCGTCTTCCTGCATGCGGAAATTTGTTTATGTCGCCGTGACAACAACTCGCAACACGTGCGTGCATATTGCCCGCGGCATCCCTGTCATTCCAGTGAGCGCAACTTCAGCGCTGCTGGCAGCAGGACAGCCTTGAAGCCATCCGCAGTTGATGCAATCCTTTTTCTACATAAAACCTCGATTAGCCTAAACTTTGATGGATAGATTATGTAAATAGATCCCATGTTGCAGTTTAGGAAACATACAGTTTGAGAAAATTGGTAAGATGACTTTCATTTCAATAAGCATTTAAATTGTGTTACGTTAATGTTTTGTTCTGTTAGCTTGGGCCATTTTTAGCAGACCTTTGTTCATTTAATTTCAGTTGGCTATTTGATTGGGCTCTGTGTAACGTTTGATGCCCCGTGTGCGCGCTGATGCGCTCGTCTGTAAACATTTCAGAATGGCTTCCTTACAGTTGCTTAATAAAAGCGGGATTTCCACACAAACAAACGTGCGTGTCATTAGTATATGAGGGGAAAAAATTGATTTTAACTGTCGGGCTCGGGTCGGGCTCGGACATAAATATTTGAATGCCTGTCGGGCTCGGGTCGGGTTCGGTTACTGCTCTGTCGGACGCGGGTCGGGCTCGGACAGAAAAATGCAGCCCGATCCGCACTCTAGTGTGAGAGAGTGTGTGTGTGTAAGAGTGTGTGTGTGAGAGAGTGTTTTTGTGACTGTGTTTGTGTGAGTGTGAGAGAGATTGTTTGTGTGAGTGTGTGTTTGTGTGAGAGAGTGTGTGTGTGTGTGTGAATGTCTGTGTGAGAGTGTATGAGAGTGTGTTTGTGTGAGAGAGCGTGTTTCTGTGTGTGTGAGAGAATGTGTTTGTGTGAATGTGTGAGAGAGTGTTTGTGTGAGTGGGAGAGAGTGTGTTTGTGTGAGTGTGTGTGAGAGAGTATGTTTGTGTTAGTGTGAGAGAGTGTGTTTGTGTGAGAGTGTGTTTATGTGAGTGTGTGTGAGAGAGTATGTTTGTGTTAGTGTGAGAGAGTGTGTTTGTGAGAGAGTATGTTGAGAGAGTATGTTTGTGTTAGTGTGAGAGAGTGTGTTTGTGTGAGTGGGAGAGAGTGTGTTTGTGTGAGTGGGAGAGAGTGTGTTTGTGTGAGTGTGTGTGAGAGAGTATGTTGAGAGAGTATGTTTGTGTTAGTGTGAGAGAGTGTGTTTGTGTGAGTGTGAGAGAGTATGTTTGTGTGAGTGTGAGAGAGTGTGTTTATGTGAGTGTGTGTGAGAGAGTATGTTTGTGTTAGTGTGAGAGAGTGTGTTTGTGAGTGTTTGTGTGAGAGAGTGTGTTTGTGAGTGTTTGTGTGAGTGTTTGTGTGAGTGTGTGAGAGAGTGTTTGTGAGTGTTTGTGTGAGTGTGTGTGAGAGAGTGTGTGTGTGAATGTGTGTGTGTGAGTGTGTGTTTGTGTGAGCGTGTGTGAGAGTATGTTTGTGTGAGTGTGAGTGTGTTTCTGTGAATGTGTGTGAGAGAGCGTGTGTGTGTGTGTGTGTGTTTGCTTGAGAGAGCGTCTGTGAGAGTGTGTTTGTGTGAGAGAGCGTGTTTCTGTGTGTGTGAGAGTGTGTGCAACAATGATAAATTCAGCTTTCAATGACAGGAATCACTCTTCACTATATATTCACACCGAGAACAGATGATCTACACTGGAGGAATATTACACCGCTTTACTGGAGTTATGATCAGCGGAAGAGACTCGTTTAATGGTTTAATAAAATGTAATAATAGTGCAGGCAACGTTATCAACACTTCAGAAAGCTTTAATGAATCCACGTGTAGACTGTCTGAATATAGAGGCGAGCGTCCTGGAGCCTCAGGCGTCCTCACTGTGTCTGGGCAATTACGCTCGCTGAGCCCCGGGAAACGTCCCAGGACACACCAGCTGGACGAGTTACATAAGAGCCGGAGGACGGAGTGTGTGTGTGTGTGTGTGTGTGTGGGGGTTTGTTTGATGAGCTCCATGCGTCTCACTGGATTTCTGCTGGGGATGATTCGGCTGAAGCTCTTAAAGTCACCATGAAATCCAAATGTACAATTCCTCTTTGCCTTATGAACGTTGCCGTGTTTATTATAAGCGATTTATCGGCGCACATCATTCATGACCGCGGTCATCCTGAATCAGAATAACATGAGATCCTGTAAGAGCAAACCACAACCAGACACAAACACACATCTCTGACACCTGCTGACAAAGTGAGTCTAAGGGTCCGATCACACACTCGGTGCAATGCGACGGCAGGCGCGACACAAGTGTGTGCTCTGCTCGTGTCAGCCCACGCAGTTCTCATGTTCACATCCAGCTCCTCGTGTTTAAATATCAAATGCACTGGTGCATCTGTTCACCCATCAGAGTGTGTGTGTGTGTGTGTGTGTGTCTGTTCACCCATCAGAGTGTGTGTGTGTGTGTGTGTGTGTGTGTGTCTGTTCACCCATCAGAGTGTGTGTGTGTGTGTGTGTGTGTGTGTCTGTTCACCCATCAGAGTGTGTGTGTGTGTGTGTGTGTGTCTGTTCACCCATCAGAGTGTGTGTGTGTGTGTCTGTTCACCCATCAGAGTGTGTGTGTGTGTGTGTGTCTGTTCACCCATCAGAGTGTGTGTGTGTGTGTGTCTGTTCACCCATCAGAGTGTGTGTGTGTGTGTGTGTGTGTGTCTGTTCACCCATCAGAGTGTGTGTGTGTGTGTGTCTGTTCACCCATCAGAGTGTGTGTGTGTGTGTGTGTGTGTGTGTGTGTGTCTGGTCACTCATCAGAGTATGTGTGTGTGTGTCTGTTCACACATCAGAGTGTGTGTGTGTCTGTTCATCCATCAGAGTGTGTGTGTGTGTGTGTCTGTTCACCCATCAGAGTGTGTGTGTGTGTGTGTGTGTGTGTGTGTCTGTTCACCCATCAGAGTGTTGGTGTGTGTGTGTGTCTGTTCACCCATCAGAGTGTTGGTGTGTGTGTGTGTGTGTGTGTGTCTGTTCACCCATCAGAGTATGTGTGTGTGTGTGTGTCTGTTCACCCATCAGAGTGTGTGTGTGTGTGTCTGCTCACCCATCAGAGTGTGTGTGTGTCTGCTCACCCATCAGAGTGTGTGTGTGTTCACCCATCAGAGTGTGTGTGTGTGTGTGTGTGTGTGTGTGTGTGTGTGTGTGTGTGTGTGTGTGTGTGTGTGTGTGTGTGTGAGAGAGAGATGCACGGTGGACCAATCCACTGTGAGGCAAGAGAGGGGGGAACTCAAATTGTTTCTCCACTTAAAACGCTTTTTTTTTGCCCATTTGCGTTTTTAGTGTTTTACTACTTACACAATGAAGTAATGATATTACTGATATACAGTGTAGAGTAAAGAATGCTGGCCACAGTTAAGATTTTAATAAATAAATCGATCTTAGTTTTAGTAAATTGTTCACCTGTTCGGGAAGTGTTTGTCATGTTTTGACAGTAAAGGATAGTTTAAACCACAGTTAACTGTCTGTCTTCTACATCTTTCAGTCAGGAGAAAAAATATGCCTTTAAACTTTAAAGAAATAAAGATTTTACATTTATCGTGATATTTATCGATATCGACTGATATGGAAAATTATATCATGATAATTTTTCTGGGCCATATTGCCCAGCCCTAATATATATATATATATATATATATATATATATATATATATATATATATATATATATATATATATATATATATATATATATACACACACACACACACACACACACACACACACACTCACTCATACACATGTCAATATTTCGGACGCCGCGGGCTCAGATCGGTAAAATAGGGCCCAGAAGCACAGGCTAATTTTGAGGCAAAACGAGAACAGGTGAAATTTGAGGTTCACAAATATGAGTTAATTAAACCCTAATAATCCTGAGGCTCCAATGAGCAATTAAACATCTAAAAGTGTACGACTTCTGGATGGAGGGATGCACTTTTATGATGGATGGATTAATAGATTAAGTAATCATTTAATTGTTATTAGTTAAATGTGTCATAATGTATTAATTCCTTAATAACATACTATATTCACTAACAATGTAAATTAATGTGTTAATTACCACAAGGGGTCAAAGCCATGTTTCTCAGCTCCTAGCTCACAATGACATAATACTTAATCGATTAGTTAATAGTCATGTGCTTCAACAAGTAAAGTCATAACATAATGACACCTTTATAAATCATTAGCTGATGATTAATTAAAGCAGACACTAGGAGCTGAGAAACATGGCTTTGACCCCTTGTGGTAATTAACACATTAATTTACATTATTAGTGAATATAGTATGTTATTAAGGAATTAATACATTACGACACATTAAACTAATAACAATGTAATGATTACTTAATCGATTAATGATGATGAATGTTCATTAGTTGCTGATGCAGTAATCATTAATACAGGGAGTGCAGAATTATTAGGCAAATGAGTATTTTGACCACATCATCCTCGTTATGCATGTTGTCTTACTCCAAGCTGTATAGGCTGGAAAGCCTACTACCAATTAAGCATATTAGGTGATGTGCATCTCTGTAATGAGAAGGGGTGTGGTCTAATGACATCAACACCCTATATCAGGTGTGCATAATTATTAGGCAACTCCCTTACCTTTGGAAAAATGGGTCAAAAGAAGGACTTGACAGGCTCAGAAAAGTAAAAAATAGTGAGATATATTGCAGAGGGATGCAGCAGTCTTAAAATAGCCAAGCTTCTGAAGCGTGATCATCGAACAATCAAGCGTTTCATTCAAAATAGTCAACAGGGTCGCAAGAAGCGTGTGGAAAAACCAAGGCGCAAAATAACTGCCCGTGAACTGAGAAAAGTCAAGCGTGCAGCTGCCAAGATGCCACTTGCCACCAGTTTGGCCATATTTCAGAGCTGCAACATCACTGGAGTGCCCAAAAGCACAAGGTGTGCAATACTCAGAGACATGGCCAAGGTAAGAAAGGCAGAAAGTCGACCACCACTGAACAAGACACACAAGCTGAAACGTCAAGACTGGGCCAAGAAATATCTCAAGACTGATTTTTCTAAGGTTTTATGGACTGATGAAATGAGAGTGAGTCTTGATGGGCCAGATGGATGGGCCCGTGGCTGGATTGGTAAAGGGCAGAGAGCTCCAGTCCGACTCAGACGCCAGCAAGGTGGAGGTGGAGTACTGGTTTGGGCTGGTATCATCAAAGATGAGCTTGTGGGGCCTTTTCGGGTTGAGGATGGAGTCAAGCTCAACTCCCAGTCCTACTGCCAGTTTCTGGAAGACACCTTCTTCAAGCAGTGGTACAGGAAGAAGTCTGCATCCTTCAAGAAAAACATGATTTTCATGCAGGACAATGCTCCATCACACGCGTCCAAGTACTCCACAGCGTGGCTGGCAAGAAAGGGTATAAAAGAAGAAAATCTAATGATATGGCCTCCTTGTTCACCTGATCTGAACCCCATTGAGAACCTGTGGTCCATCATCAAATGTGCGATTTACAAGGAGGGAAAACAGTCCACCTCTCTGAACAGTGTCTGGGAGGCTGTGGTTGCTGCTGCACGCAATGTTGATGGTGAACAGATCAAAACACTGACAGAATCCATGGATGGCAGGCTTTTGAGTGTCCTTGCAAAGAAAGGTGGCTATATTGGTCACTGATTTGTTTTTGTTTGGTTTTTGAATGTCAGAAATGTATATTTGTGAATGTTGAGATGTTATATTGGTTTCACTGGTAAAAATAAATAATTGAAATGGGTATAAATTTGTTTTTTGTTAAGTTGCCTAATAATTATGCACAGTAATAGTCACCTGCACACACAGATATCCCCCTAAAATAGCTAAAACTAAAAACTAAAACTTCCAAAAATATTCAGCTTTGATATTAATGAGATTTTGTGTTCATTGAGAACATGGTTGTTGTTCAATAATAAAATTAATCCTCAAAAATACAACTTGCCTAATTCTGCACTCCCTGTATATGGGTTAGTTCACCATTAGTAATACATTAACTCATGATTATCTGTGCATTAATTAAGCATAAATTAAGGCATATTAGTGCACCCGTATTGTGAAGCGTTACCACACAGAGGGAGCATACTTTAGCTGTGTTGAGATGAATAAGGAATCTTTGAGTTCGAGCATCATTCAAAACATGATCACCCTAAATAACGCGTTTCATTTGAGTTCAGAGCGTCCCTCACTGTTACTGAACGCCTCAGTGCTGATTCAGAAGTTCAATAGTGTGTGTGTGTGTGTGTGTGAGAGAGAGAACATGTACTGTTTGTACTCAGCCAGCAGCCAATCACAGGAGGGGGAGGAGCAGCTCCTTCCTCACTGAATGTCATTTGAAAGGCAGTAATGGAGCGGCTCTCTGCTGCCCTCTCGTGACCGAACTCATCGCCGCTCCTGCACAGAAAACAGCCACACTGTAAAAAATGTGTTGGTTTTTGTTGGTTTAACTTTAAAAAAAGTAAGTAACCTGGTTGCCTTAAAATTTTGAGTTTATTGAAATTAAAAATGTGAGTTGATACAATGAAGGAAATTTGTTTAATAAATAGAAACTCAAAATATTATTGTATCTGAACCACATAAAAAATGTGATAAATCATGAAAATAGCACTATTTGGCTGCGTCATCACAAATAAAACAGATTTACCCAATATGCTTACAAAATCTTTTAATAATATTTTAATTAAGGTTCAATCATATTCTCAAAAAATTTTCATTGTATTAACTCACAATTTTAATTTCGGCGACCAGGTAACTTTTTTTCTAAATATTTTTTTTACAGTGCAGCATCCATCACGAGAACTACAATGCCTTTGGACACCATTGATTCTTCACGCACAGCTTCGTTTTGAGGTCTACTCTACTTCCATAACACGTCCTCTTTCAGATTAGAGAAAGAAAACATCCAACACACACATCACTCCGTTGTTTTATTACACGTTCTGCAGATTTCACTAGCAGCACATTGCGTCAGAAATCTCCACCTCAGCAGTTTTATTCATATATCTATATTCTGACGGTACATATATCACTCGCCTGATTTATGGAGTGATAAAAGATCAGTTCTGTGAGAAACATTAAATCAAACAATTATGAATCTGGCTTCATCCAATGTTCACATTTCTGTTCTGGAAATGAATGCAAATTCACGCATATTTAATTAGATAACGCTTCATATACATGTGATACGAAACAATTATCTTAATGTGCTGTGGAATCGATTCATTATTTACCTGTAATGTCTGCATATTAATTGCCTCATATTAACAAAGTATCAAACCAACTGATTTTTTTATGAACTAATCTCACTTTTCTGAGCCATTTGATTCTTTGTTTCAGACAGTGACTCTTTGCGTGAACGAATCATTTGAATCATTCACACAAATGATTCATTCGAAACTGAATCAATTGGCTTTGTTTCCAAAATCTATAATTCTATGAATTTACATAGAACCCTTTCTAGCATAAAGGGTTCTTTAAAACTGAGTCAAATACCTTTCTTCTAATGGTTCACTGAAATCCAGACATTTTTAAGAGTCAAAAATAAAATTTTTTAGCTTAAATGAACAAACCATGTGATACAACGATTAACTTGAGGGCGTTTAAATTGCTTTGCTTTGCTTTATTTATGTATTGCTTTAAAGGAAAAACTTTATCAATCGCCTGGGAACTAATCTCACTTTTCTGAGCCATTTGATTCTTTGTTTCAATCAGTGACTCTTTGTGTGAACGAATCATTTGAATCATTCACACAAATGATTCATTCGAAACTGAATCAATTGGCTTTGTTTCCAAAATCTATAATTCTATGAATTTACATAAAACCCTTTCTAGCATAAAGGGTTCTTTAAAACTGAGTCAAATACCTTTTTCCTAAGGGTTCACTGAAATCCAGACATTTTTAAGAGTCAAAAATACATTTTTTTAGATTAAATGAACAAACCATGTAATGCAATGATTTACTTGAGGACGTTTGCTTTGCTTTGCTTTATTTATGTATTGCTTTAAAGGACAAACTTTATCTACATTTGAAGTGCATCTATAAATCATCTTGTAAATTGCTCATAATAATAATAATAATAATAATAATAATAATAATAATA
The DNA here is from genome assembly GCF_024679245.1 of Pseudorasbora parva. Lineage (NCBI taxonomy): Eukaryota > Metazoa > Chordata > Actinopteri > Cypriniformes > Gobionidae > Pseudorasbora > Pseudorasbora parva. The sequence continues at coordinate 1,995,682 of NC_090192.1, forward strand.
ATAATAAACACAGCAAGATCCCCAAAAATGTCAGTTTAATAGATTAAGGCTAAGATGAAGAAGGATGGACATATGTAAAGGAAACTGGGAAATGCTGATGTCATTGTAGGACGGTTGCACAAAACACACTCTTCTAAACACAACACACACACACACACACACACACCCCTGCTGTCCTTTATAAAATAGTGCATAGACATCGCCAGCTGAGATTGATCCATCCATAGTCAATCAATCGCCTGATTTACATTATCATCACCTTTAAAAAAATAATAAATCAAGCAGTCTACGTTTCATATACATATTTGTATTTTTATATAATTATATTCAATGTACAGAGTTACATTCTGAACTGCAAAGGCTCGTTCATGGAAATAAATACTGCAATGGCTAGTTTGCGACAGGAAGTTGTTTCTGCTCTCCTGGAGAGGACGAACAACTGCAAACCAAGCAGCTCGGCATCAGCCGCAGTGCAGCGTCAGCAGATTACAGTCTAAAAGACGCGTACAAAAGTCTCATAAAAATATGCCTTTGTGTCTGCTCGTTTATCTACACGGTAGCTTCCCTGCGAAAACTGCTCTAGTGTTAAAAAAGACGGCGGACGAGCAAAACGTGACGACGTTTCTGACATGGTTTAAGGGAGAGAGAATCTTCTTTAGATGCTAATTTGTCCATCAATGGGATATAAAAATCATCTGTCCAACCTTTGGTGACATTCACATGAGGATATTGCATTTGCGCTCGCTTTCCTTCCCACAAACCATTTACACAGAACACAAAAGCTGGAGATGCAGTGCATTGTGGGCCGTTGTGCTTTGGCCCATTATTAGCCATCCCGCTCCTGCCAAGGTCTCTTGGTGAAAGCGCAAAACAAACAGAATACTTCCTTCCTCGCTCACAATCATGATTTGCATGAGAGAAATACTATAAGCCAATGCTTAAAACATCTTAAATAAAGCAGAAGTGAGTGAAAGGCCCGTCAGACGTCACTCCTCATTGGCCATGACCTGCCAGACGATCAGGTGACTGCGCTCAGCTTTGGCCAGGAAGGGCTGCAGCTTCAGTGTGGGCTCATCCATGTTTTCTGTGTCTCCTCCTTCATCCCCTACGATACGACAGAGAGAGGGAAGAGAGTGAGTGATCAGGCTTTCATTTCTGCCTTTTTATGTCACTTTTATGATGAAAGCAAAATAATCTTAATTCAAACAGAAAACGAAATCATTTTTCTCACCCCATTGGCAGATTATTTATCTTATTTTAAGCAAAAACTCTCTTCATTTTGAGTTATTTTCCCCAAAACAAGACAATTACTTATGCTTGTCTAGTAAATACTTCTTGTTTTTTTATTTTTTAGATGATTGGACTAGAAACAAGACAAAAATACTAAGTGAGAAAAGCATTTTTTGCAGTGCAGCTCTCGTCATCTGTAAGATATATAGATATGCGTCTCACCCATCCTGAAGTCGATGTATCCTTCACCGCCGCTCATGACCAGCACAGACTTCATCAGCTCTGGAGCAGGAGACTCGTCAGCCGACGCCTCGACCCCTGAACCCGCAGACGCAACCACCTGTCCTGAAGAACAGCACAAATATCCTTTCATTAGGGGCGGGAATCGCTTGGAATCTCTGGATTCAATTCGACAAAAAATGCTTTTCTTACTTAGTAAAGTCTTGTTTCTAGTCAACATATCTAAAAATTCTTACATTAAGAAACATTTACTAGACAAGCTAAAGTAATTGTCTTGTTTTGGGAAAAATAACTCAAAATTAAGAGTTTTTGCTTAAAATAAGATAAATAATAATAATAATAATACATTTTATTTGTAATGCACTTTATATTAAACAAAATCTCAAACTGCTACAGAATTAAAACAATCAACAACAATAAACAAATAAGTAAATTATTTAAGAAGTAACAAATCAATCAAAAGCTCTGCTAAACAGGTGGGTTTGGACCTAAAAAAATATCTGGAAATAATCTTGTTTTCTGTTTGAATTAAGATTATTTTTCTCACCCCATTGGCAGATTATTTATCTTATTTTAAGCATAAACTCTCTTCATTTTGAGTTATTTTTCCCCAAAACAAGACGATTACTTTGCTTTGTCTAGTAAATGTTTCTTAATGTAAGAATTTTTAGATGTTTGGACTAGAAACAAGACAAAAATACTGAGTAAGAAGAGCATTTTTTGCAGTGCAGGGGTCACGACTGATCAAACAGACTATTAAATGCACATTTAATACGATGACATATTGTTTTAAAAATAACATTTAATTTATGGATAATAGCTTTCAATGCAATACATTTTATTCTAACCTTACTAAATGCATGTGACACCTTTTATGTCATTTTGTTAATGAACACAAAATTATTTATTTTTTAAAAATTGTGAATCATCTGTAGATGACAAAATCATGATTCATATAATAAATAATTTCCCCCCAATCCCTAATGTTTACAAAAAAAGACAGCTTGATGAACGATATGATGGAAACACATTTACTGAATAAATGCCCAATAAAACCCTTATCAGAGGCTGTGATTGGCTAACTTGGCCTAACCAGTGGACCAATGGCGTAGCAGCATCTCAAATGTTGTTTTGGTGGCTCTGAAACGCCGGAGTCAAAGTCTGTGATCAGAATGATTTGGGTTAATTCCTCTAGAAGCGTCTCACACAGTTCTTTTTTGTGTGTGTGCGAGCGATTGTGTGTACTCCTCCAGAAGCGTCTCACGCGATTGTGTTCCCTAACAACAGCATCCCAACACAAGAGAACATGACTGTGTGTGTGTGTGTGTGTGTGTGTGTGTGTGTGTGTGTGTGTGCGCTTGTTTCTGTGACATATGAGGACACAAATGTGTATAATGCCATGGGTATGACACAGGTATTACAGGAGAGGGTGAAATATGAGGACATTACCCATGTCCCCACTTTACAAAAGGCTTATAAATCACACAGGAGGAGTTTTTATGAGAAAGTAAAAATGCAGAATGTTTCCTGTGATGGGTAGGTTTAGGGGCAGTGTGTGTGTGTGTGTGTGTGTGAGATGGGTAGGTTTAGGGGCAGGGGCAGGGGCAGTGTGTGTGTGATGGGTAGGTTTAGGGGCAGTGTGTGTGTGTGTGTGTGTGATGGGTAGGTTTAGGGGCAGGGGCAGTGTGTGTGTGTGTGTGTGTGTGTGATGGGTAGGTTTAGGGGCAGGGGCAGTGTGTGTGTGTGTGCGTGTGAGATGGGTAGGTTTAGGGGCAGGGGCAGTGTGTGTGTGTGTGTGTGTGTGTGTGTGTGTGTGTGTGTGTGTGTGTGTGTGTGTGTGTGTGTGTGTGTGATGGGTAGGTTTAGGGGTAAGGGCAGTGTAAGGGGATAGAAAATAGGGTTTTTACAGTATAAAAACCATTAGGCCACATTTTACAAAAACAAACATGTGTGAGTGTGTGTGAGAGAGAGAGATTGTGTGTGTGTTTCTCCAGAAGAGTCTCACACGATTGTGTTCCCTAACATCAGCATCCCAACACAAAAGAACATGACTGCGCATGTGTGTGTGTTCATGGAAGTGTTAATCGCGTTTCACCTGAACTCATTTATGACAGAGGGAAACTGAGCCACTTTCTTATTACTGATATTTTGCACCAGGAAGTGAGGATTTTGTCCTCTTGAGCACATGCAACTGAAACTTTATTTACAAATATTTTATGTGATATTCCAACTTTGAGCACAAGTTAAACCCACTCCTTTGGCTCTGGTTAGATGAGTTGTTCTACCTGGAACTGCGGTGAAGAACTTGACGGCGTCTCTGTGCCCGTGGAAGCACAGCTGGGCGTGTGCCATGGAGCAGAAGGGCACGAAGGTGCCGGCTGTGACTTTATCTCCGCTCTCGTCGCCGTAAACGCGGATGGCGCCGCCGGGCCGATTCGATGACGCTGCTGCATCTTTACTTCCTGTTGTGAGAATAAAAAGACTTGTTACTTATGCCACTTTCACGTGCTATCTGAATTATCGTAAATACGAGTTTGCGAGGTAAAAATTGCACATGACCGCCCTCTGATGTCGTGTTTACCACTGGGAAGTTTGGAAATAATTTTGATACCCAAGTTCCTGAGATGGGCGTGGCTTAACAGTTAAAATTGGCGGATGGGAGACGAATTCCTGCTGTGGCAGGTGTTTTATTAGATTTTTTCCCACAACAATTTCATTGTCTTGTCGTTAAAATAGTACTCATTTACATAAATTAATAATCATTTGAAGCATATTGTGTATTTTAAACACATCGAAAATCGCATGAAGTTGACCATCATTCCAGAATAGTGAGCAAGCTGACAATCTAGATAGTATGGCTGTAACCTATTACCATTTTAGGCTTTAAAGGAACAATATGTAAGAAATGTATTTCAATGAATCATAAACTGGCCCTGATATGTCTCTAGACATTAAGAAATCATGTTAATGTCAAACACTTCTCTCACTGCCAACAGTAGTCCGGCAGGATATTGTCATTATAAAGTTGTTGTTGCAGCCCTCAGCTGATGTTGATGATGTCATGTTGTGTTTTGGCCTGAAGCTCCTCCCTCCACCGATCGACCAATCACAAAGTCAGTAGTGTTTGGGGTTGCCAGATCTGCTCTAGTTCCCACAGCTGCAGATCTACAAACGTTCTGCTGACCCTGCAGCCAATCTGGCAACCTCGAGTCAGGAGGAGAGGGAGGGAGAGACACCTGCAGTACCAGTTTTGGCCAAATTCTTACATACACTTCCTTTAAGCAGCCTTATCTTGTAAGACAAACCATTGCTCATTTAGATACAAAATAAAAGAGTTTAAGTTTTATAAGCAAAAATGCTGCTCTTGCTCTGTTCTGTAAAGTGCGTTGGTTGCGTTGAAAAGATCACGCGAGTCAGTACAGAGTAAGCATATTGTGTATTTTAAACACATTGAAAATCGCATCTAGTTGACCATCATTCCAGAATAGTGAGCAAGCTGACTATCTAGATAGTGTGGTAAAGCAGCTATACAACAGGATCATGTATGGCTGAAAATGATTGCCATTTGAGTCTTTAAGCAGCCTTTATTGTCTACATTATGCCTTTATTGTGAATGTGATTATAAACGATATGCTTTAATGTTGTGCTGCTAGTGTTTGCCAGTGATTATGATTTTCTGGGACCGGGAAATGACTGAAATGGTTATAGTGTTAAAATAACATTTTCCAAAGATGCACAAAAGTATGAACCTGGCGTCCTCCATTCTTTCCGACAAGAAAGCGCCTGAACACAACAAGCTCATAATCACGACTTCTGAAGTGGGAAGTAGGAAGCCTCCGATAGCATGTGAAGGCAGCATTATTACACATTGCAGTGGATGAGATGATTGGACACACACTCACTCTCTGATAGAGGGATGGAGATAATGACGCCGTTTCCAGTACCGACCCACAGGCGTTTGCATGACACCGTCAACGCCGTAATCCTCACGAAAGAGAAGCCCAGTTTACCAGTGCCTGTGACACACATAATACAGTCATGTGAACGACATGAACTCCTCCTATAACACCTCTTTTCACAAGATGCAAAATAAGTCTCTAATGTCCCCAGAGTGTGTGTGTAACGTTTCAGCTCAAAATACCCCATAGATCATTTTATAACGTTTATGTGTGTGTCCCTTTAAATGCAAATGTGCTGCTGTTCCCCGCCCCCCTTCAGGAAGAGGGCGGAGCTTCAAGAGCTCAGTTTAGCAGCTATGATCACCTCACAATCACTCACACACACACAAACACACTGAAAATTAGAGAAACTTTTCTGAAAATGAACTGAGAACAGGGATAGTTTAGTTTAATTACGGTTATAATATCTGCTGATGAAGAGAGAACAGGGATAGTTTAGTTTAATTACGGTTATAATATCTGCAGATGAAGAGAGAACAGGGATAGTTTAGTTTAATTACGGTTATAATATCTGCCGATGAAGAGAGAACAGGGATAGTTTAGTTTAATTACGGTTATAATATCTGCTGATGGAGAGAGAACAGGGATAGTTTAGTTTAATTACGGTTATAATATCTGCTGATGAAGAGAGAACAGGGATAGTTTAGTTTAATTACGGTTATAATATCTGCTGATGAAGAGAGAACAGGGATAGTTTAGTTTAATTACGGTTATAATATCTGCTGATGGAGAGAGAACAGGGATAGTTTAGTTTAATTACGGTTATAATATCTGCAGATGAAGAGAGAACAGGGATAGTTTAGTTTAATTACGGTTATAATATCTGCTGATGAAGAGAGAACAGGGATAGTTTAGTTTAATTACGGTTATAATATCTGCTGATGGAGAGAGAACAGGGATAGTTTAGTTTAATTACGGTTATAATATCTGCAGATGAAGAGAGAACAGGGATAGTTTAGTTTAATTACGGTTATAATATCTGCAGATGAAGAGAGAACAGGGATAGTTTAGTTTAATTACGGTTATAATATCTGCCGATGAAGAGAGAACAGGGATAGTTTAGTTTAATTACGGTTATAATATCTGCTGATGGAGAGAGAACAGGGATAGTTTAGTTTAATTACGGTTATAATATCTGCTGATGAAGAGAGAACAGGGATAGTTTAGTTTAATTACGGTTATAATATCTGCCGATGAAGAGAGAACAGGGATAGTTTAGTTTAATTACGGTTATAATATCTGCTGATGGAGAGAGAACAGGGATAGTTTAGTTTAATTACGGTTATAATATCTGCTGATGAAGAGAGAACAGGGATAGTTTAGTTTAATTACGGTTATAATATCTGCTGATGAAGAGAGAACAGGGATAGTTTAGTTTAATTACGGTTATAATATCTGCTGATGAAGAGAGAACAGGGATAGTTTAGTTTAATTACGGTTATAATATCTGCAGATGAAGAGAGAACAGGGATAGTTTAGTTTAATTACGGTTATAATATCTGCCGATGAAGAGAGAACAGGGATAGTTTAGTTTAATTACGGCTATAATATCTGCTGATGAAGAGAGAACAGGGATAGTTTAGTTTAATTACGGTTATAATATCTGCAGATGAAGAGAGAACAGGGATAGTTTAGTTTAATTACGGTTATAATATCTGCCGATGAAGAGAGAACAGGGATAGTTTAGTTTAATTACGGTTATAATATCTGCTGATGGAGAGAGAACAGGGATAGTTTAGTTTAATTACGGTTATAATATCTGCTGATGAAGAGAGAACAGGGATAGTTTAGTTTAATTACGGTTATAATATCTGCTGATGAAGAGAAAACAGGGATAGTTTAGTTTAATTACGGTTATAATATCTGCAGATAAAGAGAGAACAGGGATAGTTTAGTTTAATTACGGTTATAATATCTGCAGATGAAGAGAGAACAGGGATAGTTTAGTTTAATTACGGTTATAATATCTGCTGATGAAGAGAAAACAGGGATAGTTTAGTTTAATTACGGTTATAATATCTGCAGATAAAGAGAGAACAGGGATAGTTTAGTTTAATTACGGTTATAATATCTGCAGATGAAGAGAGAACAGGGATAGTTTAGTTTAATTACGGTTATAATATCTGCAGATGAAGAGAGAACAGGGATAGTTTAGTTTAATTAAGGTTATAATATCTGCAGATGAAGAGAGAACAGGGATAGTTTAGTTTAATTACGGTTATAATATCTGCTGATGAAGAGAAAACAGGGATAGTTTAGTTTAATTACGGTTATAATATCTGCAGATAAAGAGAGAACAGGGATAGTTTAGTTTAATTACGGTTATAATATCTGCTAATGAAGAGAGAACAGGGATAGTTTAGTTTAATTACGGTTATAATATCTGCCGATGAAGAGAGAACAGGGATAGTTTAGTTTAATTACGGTTATAATATCTGCTGATGGAGAGAGAACAGGGATAGTTTAGTTTAATTACGGTTATAATATCTGCTGATGAAGAGAGAACAGGGATAGTTTAGTTTAATTACGGTTATAATATCTGCTAATGAAGAGAGAACAGGGATAGTTTAGTTTAATTACGGTTATAATATCTGCCGATGAAGAGAGAACAGGGACAGTTTAGTTTAATTACGGTTATAATATCTGCCGATGAAGAGAGAACAGGGATAGTTTAGTTTAATTACGGTTATTATATCTGCCGATGAAGAGAGAACAGGGATAGTTTAGTTTAATTACGGTTATAATATCTGCAGATGAAGAGAGAACAGGGATAGTTTAGTTTAATTACGGTTATAATATCTGCAGATGAAGAGAGAACAGGGATAGTTTAGTTTAATTACGGTTATAATATCTGCCGATGGAGAGAGAACAGGGATAGTTTAGTTTAATTACGGTTATAATATCTGCTGATGAAGAGAGAACAGGGATAGTTTAGTTTAATTACGGTTATAATATCTGCTGATGAAGAGAGAACAGGGATAGTTTAGTTTAATTACGGTTATAATATCTGCCGATGAAGAGAGAACAGGGACAGTTTAGTTTAATTACGGTTATAATATCTGCCGATGAAGAGAGAACAGGGATAGTTTAGTTTAATTACGGTTATTATATCTGCCGATGAAGAGAGAACAGGGATAGTTTAGTTTAATTACGGTTATAATATCTGCAGATGAAGAGAGAACAGGGATAGTTTAGTTTAATTACGGTTATAATATCTGCTAATGAAGAGAGAACAAGGATAGTTTAGTTTAATTACGGTTATAATATCTGCAGATGAAGAGAGAACAGGGATAGTTTAGTTTAATTACAGTTATAATATCTGCCGATGAAGAGAAAACAGGGATAGTTTAGTTTAATTACGGTTATAATATCTGCTAATGAAGAGAGAACAGGGATAGTTTAGTTTAATTACGGTTATAATATCTGCCGATGAAGAGAAAACACGGATAGTTTAGTTTAATTACGGTTATAATATCTGCTGATGAAGAGAGAACAGGGATAGTTTAGTTTAATTACGGTTATAATATCTGCTGATGAAGAGAGAACAGGGATAGTTTAGTTTAATTACGGTTATAATATCTGCTAATGAAGAGAGAACAGGGATAGTTTAGTTTAATTACGGTTATAATATCTGCTAATGAAGAGAGAACAGGGATAGTTTAGTTTAATTACGGTTATAATATCTGCTGATGAAGAGAGAACAGGGATAGTTTAGTTTAATTACGGTTATAATATCTGCTGATGAAGAGAGAACAGGGATAGTTTAGTTTAATTACGGTTATAATATCTGCCGATGAAGAGAGAACAGGGATAGTTTAGTTTAATTACGGTTATAATATCTGCCGATGAAGAGAGAACAGGGATAGTTTAGTTTAATTACGGTTATAATATCTGCAGATGAAGAGAGAGCAGGGACTCCCAAATGTGCTCGACTACAGCAACTCAACATGTCCCCAGGGGCGGAGTTATGCAAATGTTAGGGTTAGTGATGTCACTAACTCGTTGTAGCCCTGACCAGCCGTTTGTTGTAGTTTCTTAAGGTACGTTCACACCGAACGCGAATAGAGCGTCTGAAGTGAATGATTTCCATGTTAAGTCAATGGAAAGGCGTGTTGACGCGCGTCTGAAGATACTGCGGCGTGATGGACGCGATTCCGCCTCATTAACGCGAATTTGAAGCGAATTGAGCGTCTTGCACAAGTGTTGCTTTTTGTGCATTCACGTGTTTGAAGCAAATTTGCGTCTGAAGTTGAATTTTTTTAACTTTGGCCTCAATTCGCGCCGCGTTAACCAATTAAGAGCCTGCTTGCTGCTGTCAAGTGGTAAAGTGACATGATGAGACAGCCTGCATGATAAAAAATACTTTTATTTTGTAACTAAATGTAGTTTTATTGCTTTTCAGTTGATAATGTAGTTGTTTAAAGCTAAAATATGTGGTTTATGTATAAAGACAGCACCTATTTAAATGAAATGATCTTGCGTTTTTGTAGTTGTGAGCTCCAGGCGATCAGCGGGTGCTCAGGGCTCATTAACCCCAGCGAGAGCAGCCTTTCCTCGGCCAGTCCTTCTGGCGTTTGCCACTGGCTCGGATGTCTTTAGTGGTTAAACATGAGATATAATTCGTCTTGTGTACATCTAATGGCTGATCTGTGGTCTAATGAATCTATTGTTGCCTACCAAATAATTTTGACAGAGGGCAAAGTGAAGTTTCATAACTATATTTTTTAAGGATATAAATATACATGCAGTGAAGATCCAAGTAACGTTAGTGCGTTGGCTGAACTACATTTGTGTGGCTGCTAAAGCTTAAATTTTTTTCTTATGAAAATGAAAAGAGGCAGTGTGGTGTTTTATGACATTTCTCATGGAGTGCCTTGAACGCAATTACGCTTTAAATGTTCGATTTCTACGCGCGTCAAATTCGCTGCGGACACGCGAATGGATTCAAAATGTTTACTACTATAAACATTCGTGTTCAGTCTGACCGTAGCATTAAAAAGAGATTTCTGTAATGTTTTATTAATGGAGTCTCACCTAGCATTTTGCTGACGTACGGCTCGATGTCGACGTCCTGCAGATGCTGGTATGTGTGTGCGTGGAACAGCCTGAGGGTCGAGTCCAGGCGGATGGACAGCCAGATGCCGTCTCCATCCCAGGCCAGCTGCCTCACCTGGCTCTCCTTACGAGGATGGGCGTCAAAGGATTTCTATACATTAGAAAAGCAAAAAGGTATTTGAGTATTATGATTATGATTTTATCACATGCAAATGGTATTCATGGATTCACGTCACATAATAAATGTTGTAAACTGATGTTATTAAGTGTAACATCGTGTCCTAACTACACGCGACGCGATAAGATTCCAGCAAAAGGCAACTTGTCTGTCCACACCAGAAGCGACGTGACTACAAGATGCAACAAATCAATCAAAAACCACAGCCAATCAGAACAGAGTTACTAAAACAATCCTTGTCATAGAATATACTTGTTTGTTGTTCACAGTTTGAACGCTTTCGTTTCAATGTGTTTCATTCCAAGATGTGAGGTGAATTATCCTTTAGTATGACAAAGCTGGGAGCGCTAAATGATATTCAAAGTAACATTACACACTTTTAACATTAAATAAAGCACATAAACACTACCTGAGATGAACATTGCCATGTTTTGTGTTGTTGTTCCAGCTGCGACATCACAGAAATAATAATCGCGTGTTGCCGTCGCGGCAGGTTAGGACAAAACCTCGAATTAACATGGAGAAGCTGCCTTTCATTGCGTGTCGCGGCGCCGCGTCGCGTGTATTTAGGACACGATGTTAAGTAGTAATTTTAAAAATATTACACATTCACATTTTTTTTCCCAATTAATATATGATTCTGAAATAATATGAATTGAATTGATAGAAACTGACATTTAACACTAGCTTCAACTGTAGCTCATCCAGTTTTATAATTCACATTTTGAATCGTAAGCATTTAACATTTAAAGGTGCAGTGTGTATGAGGATCTATTGACAGAAATGCAATATACAGGGTATATGCAGGAATCCTGAAGTTAATTTCAATACCTTTTTAAGACTTTTTAAAGACCTTCTCAAAATATTTTAAGACCTCATCGCACTTCAAGTTCTAATCGGCAACAAACTTTTAATAAACAGTTGTAGTCGAATGTAGACTTAAAATCTCTATCGTAGGCCAATTTTGTATCGTTTATATTGCATATCTGTTTCGCAACGTATGGAGGGCGACACATCACCTAACTGCGCATTTCACAAAATACACGACGTCACCCGTAGACAGCGCTCGCCAGGGATGGAGATTAACTTTTTTCAAAGTCTACCACTCAATGTTTTTACCAGCCACTTTTTTGTTTTTAACTGACAATGTGTAACTGCACGTGAATATTAATACTACAAGCTCTACAATGGCTTCCAGTTTTAGATTTTTTAGTCCCAACAATGAAACTATTCGTTTTGGCATCTTTGAAGCGTGTTGACAACACACCGAGCAGAACATTGTCAGTAGGGATGCACCGAAATCACAATTCTTGGCCGAAACCAAAAAAAGAAAAAACCAAAGCCGAAAACCGAAAAATAAAATTTAAACTAAAATGTTTAACTCGACCTCACTCATGTGTTCATTAAATAATAATGTTCATGCCTACTGGCCTGCAGAAAGGTACAGAAATTGAAAAGTAATCAAATGTAAAATAACTGCATATTTAACTGTTTAAATGAAAGATTAATCCTTATTAAACTTACAAAAGCTATTCAATCAAGAGCATTGTTTAATGTCAAACTAAATATAAGGACATCACTCAGGCAGCAGTAAAGGCTACTGCGCCTTTAAGACCTGATGCAGGGATATGCTCGTCTGTCTCGACTGTGCACACTATACAGTTCACTTAAGGCATATTCAGACTATGTCTGCTAGGATACTCATCAAGATGGACATGATGACATACTTCTTGTGTGAGTTTGTCCATTTAAGCGCAAGACTTCAAAGAAAACTCAATATTTGTGCGCTGTGAGACGAGCGCGCGCTCTCGGATGATGCACAGCGTCAGATCTTCTCTCAGCGCGCGCGAGTCTCACAGCGCGTCTTCACGCGAGTCAAAACGACTGGTCATATGCGCACATACGGCAGCACTCGCATGCATTGAACAAAGTTTACAAAGAGGTGAAACAGCTCGGTAGGTGAAGCGAGTTTACCCGCCACAACTCTAAATCAGCCGCAATTGGCTGGTGGCGGCGCTAATGTCCATCCCTGGCTCGCGCGCTCCGAGCCGATCTCAGACTGAGCACACCGTTGTTTTTTAATACTTATGGGGATGAAAATAAATATATTCATAAATACTTTTTGGAGTCAAACTCTTGAACAAAATACTTTCAAAATTTAAGACTTAATATAGCCGTGATAAGACTTTTTAATACTTTATAAGGGTCTTAATTTTCCCAAAATTGATTTATCACCTTTTAATACTTTTCAAGACCCCGCGGATACTCTGATATAATATACATAACTATATTTTCAGTGGAGTATAAAGACCGTTACGTTTTTATTTCCTTAGAATGAGCCGTTTCTATCGACACACACCGTGGGTCCCCTTACAGTTAAGTCGCCATTTTGCGCCACCGGGTTTCTACGGTAGCCCTAAAGGGACAAACTTCTCTACAGAGCACTAGCTACTCTCTGCTGTCTCAGACGACCACATCTTTGTCCTGTGTCAGCCACCGTAGCTTCTCTATGTGCTCCGAAAGGAAGGGGTGAGCGGGTGCAATTCACAACCTCACCACTACATGCCACTAAAATGTACACACTGCACCTTTATTCCCAAATCTCTGACAAAATCAACAGCATTTTTAAACATAATAATATTTCTTTTTTTAATGTTTTTGAAAGAAGTCAGCTCACCAAAGCTGCATTTATTAGATCATAAATGCAGTAAAACAGTGAACTATTCCTCCAGTGTAGATCATCTGTTCTCTATGTGAATATATAGTAAAGTGTGATTTATTCCTGTGATCAAAGCTGAATTTATCATCATTACTCCAGTCTTCAGAGTCACATGATTCTTCACTAATCATTCTCACATGAGGATCTGATCATCAACACACATTTAGGATTATCAGAGTTGAAGTTTTTTTGACGATTTATTTGATCAATCAATCAATCAACTGTATTTATAAAGCGCTTTTACAATGACGATTGTTTCAAAGCAGCTTCACATTGCAACAAATTTTGATTTGGCTGTACAGTCGTTCTGGAGAAAACAGTGATGTTATCAGCTTATTTTAATTTATCATATAAGCGACAATGTTGGCAGATCAGTATTATAGTTTATACAATTAAATAAGACCTAATTTATTATTACTTTATATTTCTAATTTATTTTATTTGTATATTTAGTTGATCAGTTTAATGCATCCTTGCTAAATACAAGAATTAATTGAATTAGTTGTGTCTTAGAGATGCGTTCAGAGATGTTATCATACCTCTATCTTCATGGCTTTAGGCTGAACCACAAAGATCTTGTTCCTGTATCCACACCAGACCTTGTCATGCACTACGGTCATGCAGCGGATAGAGTGATGCGGACGGCCCAGATCTAACAGGTGATAGTTGGTCAAATCCCATTGGCCATCTGTAACACAAATATCCATCACTAAAAGAGCATTCCTTCTGATGGGGCTGGCATTATAAAGTGTTGTCCGGCCTAGTAAAATGTATTTTTCCCTCATATATTATGAAAGATTTTGTAACCATTTCGCATAGTTGTGTTTGGAGTCAGTTGTTGTTGTTTTTTAGATAATAACACAATGAAACATGACATTGTGTGGCAATCATTTTTGGCCAGAACTTTTAAACACATGCAAAAACAAGAAAAAACCAACAAAATATTAATAACTGATTATGTTGTAGTTAGTGTATGCTTTTTCCTGTCAGCTTTTTGTTTTTCTATGCATTTCTTTTGTTGCCAAATAATGTTTGCCTTTACCAAATGTACCACTTTGATATTCCCCCATATTTATTTAAAATAATACCACTTTTGGCCACTACTGTATACACCGATCAGGCATAACATTATGACAGGGGTGGGATTTATCAGGCAGCAAGTGAACATTTTGTCCTCAGAGTTGATGTGTTAGAAGCAGGAGAAATGGGCAAGCGTAAGGATTTGAGCGAGTTTGGCCAGATTGTGACGGCTAGACGACTGGGTCAGAGCATCTCCAAAACTGCAGCTCTTGTGGGCTGTTCCCGGTCTGCAGTGGTCAGTATCTATCAAAAGTGCTCCAAGGAAGGACCAGTGGAGAACCGGCCACAGGGTCATGGGCGGCCAAGGCTCACTGATGCATGTGGGGAGCGAAGGCTGGCCCGTGGGGTCCGATCAAACAGACGAGCTACTGGAGCGTGGCTTATCTGGGGAACACATGGCCCCAGGATGCACTATGGGAAGAAGGCGAGCCGGCGGAGGCAGTGTGATGCTTTGGCCAATGTTCTGCTGGGAAACCTTGGGTCCTCCATCCATGTGGATGTTACTTTGACACGCTCCACCTACCTAAGCATTGCTGAGACCATGTTCAGCCTTTCATGGAAACGGTATTCTGGTGGCTGTGGCTCTTCCAGCAGGATAATGCTCCTGACACAAAGCACAAATGCTTCAGGAATGGTTTGAGGAGCACAACAACCAGTTTGAGGCGTCGACTCGGCCTCCAGATTCCCCAGATCTCAATCCAATCGAGCATCTGTGGGATGAGCTGAACAAACAAGTCCGATCCATGGAGGCCCCACCTCGCAACTTACAGGACTTAAATTATCTGCTGCTAACATCTTGGTGCCAGATACCACAGCACACCTTCAGGGGTCTAGTGGAGTCCCTGCCTCGACGGGTCAGGACCAACACAATATTAGGAAGGTGATCATAATGTTATGCCTGATCTGTGTATGTAGGATTGATGAATGCAAATGTTAACTTTGTGGTCTTACCAACGCCTCTGTGGAAGATTGCAAGCGTGCCATCGGCCAAGGCTACCAGAACACGTCCTTTCACGTGACTACACAGACAGAAATAATAATGTATAATAATAACATATCTTTAGTTTATAACTGTGTAAATCAATTCAGAAGATGAGAGTTTCCTTACACAATCCCCAGGACGGAATCCTTGAGCTTGATGGAGTGAAGGCACTTCCTCCACTGCGCTACAGAAGAGTGAACGTACACGCTGAAACAGATCAGCACAACTCAATACATCTCTGCTCTCAATCAGTCCCTTCATGACCTGTCCAGTCATCTGCAATCACTGGATAAGGGCATTCACTAATGAACCATTCATGAATTTGAGTTTAAGTTTTATTTGCACAAGTATGGATGCTTGTTTCGGTCACTCCGACTTTACATCTCGCACCTCCTTCTTTGCATCTCGCACCTCCGACTTCGCATCTCGCACCTCCGACTTCGCATCTCGCACCTCCGACTTCGCATCTCGCACCTCCGACTTTGCATCTCGGAACTCCGACTTCGCATCTCGCACCTCCGACTTCGCATCTCGCACCTCCGACTTCGCATCTCGCACCTCCGACTTCGCATCTCGCACCTCCGACTTCGCACCTCGCACCTCCGACTTCGCATCTCGGAACTCTGACTTCGCATCTTGCACCTCCGACTTTGCATCTCGGAACTCCGACTTCGCATCTCGCACCTCCGACTTCGCATCTCGCACCTCCGACTTCGCATCTCGGAACTCCGACTTCGCATCTCGCACCTCCGACTTCGCACCTCGCACCTCTGACTTCGCATCTCGGAACTCTGACTTCGCATCTTGCACCTCCGACTTTGCATCTCGGAACTCCGACTTCGCATCTCGCACCTCCGACTTCGCATCTCGGAACTCCGACTTCGCATCTCGCACCTCCGACTTTGCATCTTGGAACTCCGACTTCGCATCTCGCAACTCCGACTTTACATCTCGAAATTCCGACTTTATAACTCGTAACTCCAACTTTATATTTCACAATTCCGACTTTATAACTTGCAATTCTGACTTAACTCCTAACTCAACTTTACATCTCGCAACTCTGACTTTACAACTTGCAATTTTGACTTTATAACTCGCAACTCCAACTTTATATCTCACAATTCCGACTTTATAACACGCAATTATACTTTATATCACAGAATTCTGACTTTATATCTCGCAATTGTGAGATAAAAAGTTGCAATTGTCTTTTAAAGTGTATTCTGTGGCTGAAACAAGCTTCCATATATAAGAGCCATTACTAACTAGTTAAATATTTTAAAGTAGAAATGTAAACATTTAGCAACTGAACAATATATATTTATCAACCATTAACATTAATATTTTTTAGAGACCCCAACATAGGGCTAAACATTTGTTCAGCTGTAGTACAGTGTGAAACGTCAGCTTATGACCTCAGGTAAATGATGAGCCATGTGAAATGTGAGAAGATAACCCAGGGGTTAGAGTGACCCAGGGTTAACTAGTCCAAGTGTGAAAAAGGTGAGGGTTAGGCAGACTCACCAGCCGTTCTGAGCGCCGAGCCACATTGTAGGCAGAACGCTGCTCATCTTGCTGGCTTCCTCTCTCATGAGATCCTGCTCCTCAGGCATTGAGCTGACGCCATCCTTCACCAGATCACACTCCCTACAGAACCAGAGCGTTACATACGGCACAATATGCCTCAGTAATATCCAGGCCCTCCAGAAAAACATGATTATGCGATCGCCTGATTTAATGCATAATCAGCCAACGTCTGCATATTTATGCGGGGGAAATACGTTGCACTTTCGCCGCATAAATTGCTGATTTCCGTGCGCAAAATATATCTGCTTTTTTAGTCATTTTGTCTCGTTTCTCGTCTAAATATCTAACAATTCCTAAATCAAGACGCATTTACTAGATAAGTAAAATGACAAGATATTTTTTCTTGTTTTGCTGAAAATAATATCAAAATGAAGTGAGTTTTTGCTTAAAACAGGTGACGGGGTGAGAAGAATCTTATTTCTGATTGAAATCTTGTTTCTTGTTTTCGTCCCAAACAGAAATAAGATTATTTTTCTCACCCCATTGGCAGATCATTTTGCCTGTTTTAAGCAAAAACTCTCTTCATTTTGATATTATTTTCAACAAAACAAGAAAAAATATCTTATGTAATTATACTTATCTAGTAAATGCATCTTGATTTAAGGATATTTAGATATTTAGACTAGAAACAAGAAAAGAAATACTAAATAAGAAGAGCATTTTTTGCAGTGCATTGAGAACAGCACAGCTCAACCACGAGGACTTTTGTGTTGGTGTACAGCCGAGACGTCGCAGAAATAGAAACCATTTCTAAAACAGAATCATTGCGTGTCTGCTCAGATGCAGAGACGTGAAGCGCGTGACACACACACCTCTGTGTGTATTTGGCCGGTGTGTCTCTGCTGCTCTGCACTCCCAGCGGGTCGGTGAACACGTGTTCGGTGTAGACCCCGCTCTGGCTCTCATCTGCAGGTGTGCCGCTGCTGCTCTCTGTGGCCTCCAGAGCTTCTTCTGCTGCCGTCACTCCGTCCTGCGTGCGCTGACCCAAAACCTCGTCTGCGGAGACATTTAAGGTTTCACTTATTTATACTATATATACTATAGAGCTTTATACTGTTTCACAGTTTACATCTCGCAACTCCAACTTTTCCGACTTTACATCTCGCAACTCCAACTTTTCCGACTTTACATCTCGCAACTCCAACTTTTCCGACTTTACATCTCGCAACTCCAACTTTTCCGACTTTACATCTCGCAACTCCAACTTTACATCTCGCAACTCCGACTTTTCTGACTTTAGAGCTCGCAACTCCAACATTTCCGACTTTACATCTCGCAACTCCAACTTTTTCGACTTTACATCTCGCAACTCCAACTTTTTCGACTTTACATCTCGCACCTCCGACTTTACATCTCGCAACTCCGACTTTTCTGACTTTACATCTCGCAACTCCGACTTTACATCGCCCAACTCCGACTTTACATCGCCCAACTCCGACTTTTCTGACTTTACATCGCCCAACTCCGACTTTTCTGACTTTACATCTCGCAACTCCGACTTTACATCTCGCAACTCCGACTTTACATCTCGCAACTCCAACATTTCCGACTTTACATCTCTCAACTCCAACATTTCCGACTTTACATCTCGCAACTCCAACTTTTCCGACTTTACATCTCGCAACTCCAACTTTTCTGACTTTACATCTGCAACTCCGACTTTTCTGACTTTACATCTCGCAACTCCGACTTTTCTGATTTTACATCTGCAACTCCGACTTTACATCTCGCAACTCCAACTTTTCCGTCTTTACATCTCGCAACTCCAACTTTTCTGACTTTACATCTCGCAACTCCGACTTTTCTGACTTTACATCTGGCAACTCCGACTTTTCTGACTTTACATCTGGCAACTCCGACTTTTCTGACTTTACATCTCGCAACTCCGACTTTTCTGACTTTACATCTCGCAACTCCGACTTTTCTGACTTTACATCTCGCAACTCCGACTTTTCTGACTTTACATCTCGCAACTCCGACTTTTCTGATTTTACATCTGCAACTCCGACTTTACATCATGAAACTCCGACTTTACTTATTTCTATAGAGCTTTATACTATTTCAAAGCAGCTTTACATTAAAAGGGTTCTATAATGTCCCTTTTTTACAAGATGCAAAATAAGTCTCTGATGTCCCCTGAGTGTGTATGTAAGGTTTCAGCTCAAAATACCCCACAGATAATTTTTATAGTATGTTAAAATTTGAGGCACTGTTTGTGTGTCCCTTTAAATGCAAATAAGCTGCTGCTCCCACCCCCTTTAAGGAATAGGGTGGAGCTTCAAGAGTTTGTGTTAGCAGCTCCGATTACCACACACACACACTGAAAATATCAAAAACTGTTCAGCCTTTTATGATCAAACCGGAGTCAGACAATGATGGAGAGACTCCAGAAGAAGAGACGACATGTAGAATGAGAGAGGACGCTTCTAAAGGGATAGAGGATGAGTTTATGAGTTAACGATCTTCAGTCATTGATTAGCATATTCTGTCACGATAATCTCTAAACCGCTGTGAGATGAGCCAGAGAATATCTAAGTTCCTTGAAGCTAACGTCACATTCTCCACCATCTAAGTTGAAACGATAGTCATTTGACAAGGCTTCTAGTCAATTTGTTAAATAAATATACATTTTTCAGAACTCAAGTATGATTATTTTGCAGCGGGTGAGTAGTAAACATGACACTGTCTGTTTTGAGTGGCTTCTACATTACTTTGTTTGGCTAAATAAATCAACTTTTAAATCAGTACTCTACTGTCAAACTGTGACGTTATTGTACAACAAAAAAACATATTTACGCGCTACCCAGTTCAGTTCATGATTCAAAGTTAAGAAGCTATATATCATTGTCAAATTATTGCCATGACGGATGGTATAGATGTGTTAGCGGTCATTGAGCCGTGCAGTGAAACAGCCAATCCGAGCAGAGCTCAACATTAATATTCATGACCCTTCCCAATAAGGAAAAAAACAGAGCATTACATCCTAGGGACAATTTAACAGCCGTTTACCAGATTGAGATGTCAATGGTGAGTTTCCTGACCAAACATCTTGATGTGTGTCTGGCTTGTCAGGCTAGCAGTAAGTTGAATAGTATTGTAAAAATGTGTAGCAAGCTCACAGGAACCGACATAAGGACTATTACACAAATTTATGAACATGGGGTGACTAGGAAGGCCCAGCTAGTCCATTCTGATGTTACCCATAACTGCTTCCATCGGGTCGGAGACTTAAACTTCCCTTGTGTAAATCTTAAAAACACAAAAACTCTTTCATACCTACTGCTATTAAGTTTTTTTTAATGATCTGTTATAAATGTGTGATATCTGATGTGCATTGTGTTGATGTATGAACATGTATGTATGCTGCTGTCTGCACAAAGAATTGCCTTTAAAGGCTTAGTTCACCAAAAAATTTAAATTCTGTCAATAATTACTCTCCCTAATGTGGTTGGACACCCGTAAGACCTTAGTCTAATAGACTAAATATCTAAAAGATATTAGTGTTGAAATCCGATGGAGTTATGAATCAGTGAATCGATTCATGATTTCAGCAGTTTGACACGCGATCCGAATCATGAACTTGATTCACTGATTCATAACCGTTCGAATCTTTGTTTTGAAATCGGCCATCACTATACAAGTCATATTTTTGCGCACAGAAACTATTCTGGTCTCTTCATAAAATGATTGTAGAGCCGCTGTAGTGAGATGGGCTTTGTAACGATTTCGGTCTTGAGAGAGGAAATGACATTGGTGTCAAAAAAAATGTTTCCATTGTAGTTTTGCGAAAATGTCCTTTTTCGAATTGCCTGAAAAAACACCTCATGAGAGCGTAAAAACTTTTTTACGCGTTTCCATTGGGCGTATTTTCAATTCGCAATTTCAATTTGCGCATTTTGAAGGGTAATGGAAACGGGGCTAATGAAGGCCTTTCTGAGCCATCGGATTTCAACACTAATATTTTCATCCGTGTCTGAAGATGAACGGAGGTCTGACCGCTGTCCAACCACAGGAGGAAATAATGGGACCTTTTTTTTTTAACCATTTAAGGACAATTAAGTAAACTTGAAAGATACGGAGAAGTGTTTTTGGGATGTGTCTGCGTTACCAGAGTTAGAGGACTCTATGGAGTTGGTGCAGACGGTTTGAGGGATGGCCACAGGTCCTTCTGTAGAGCAGCCCACTACAGTGATGCCATCCAGACCCTCTTCAGAGCCCGTGGAGACACTGCCGGCTGTACAGCTGAGTTTAGAGACGCCTTCAGCATCACAGCCTGCCATCAGCTCCTCTCCAGCGGGGTAGTCCGTCTCACAAGCACCTAACAAACACACACACAACTTTTTTCTCAGATACTGGTAATTATGAAACATGTCAAAGCAGTAACACAAGAGGTTTGCTGCCTATTTGCAGAACTAATCAAATGCAGCGTACTGTTGTATTGAGCCATGGTTGCATGGAATGCATTTCCTGTTTTATTGTTGTCCGAAAATAACAAAAAGCTATTTTAGATAAATAATCTGCCAATGGGGTAAATAAAATAATCTTAATTCAAACAGAAAACAAGATTATTTTTCTCACCCCATTGATATTTTTTATCTTATTTTAAGCAAAAACTCTCTTCATTTTGAGTTATTTTTCCCAAAACAACACAATTACTTTTGCTTGTCTAGTAAATACTTCTTGTATTAAGAATTTTTAGATGTTTGGACTAGAAACAAGACAAAAATACTGAGTAAGAAAAGCATTTTTTTGCACTGTGGAGCTTTAGGGATTGTGTCAAGATTTGATTGTTGTGATGATTATTGTTGTTATTGTTAATAATGATAATGATAGTAATGGTGATAATAGTAATAATAGTGGGAATGATAATGTTAATAATACTAATAATGTTATGGTTAAGTTGTTTGTTTTGTTTGGTTGGGTTGTTGTTTTTAAATGAGCTGTTTGTATTTTTTTTCATATGTATTATGTACAGTATGTCTGGGATTACATACAGCTTTCATGTCTTAAGTGTGTGTGAGTGCGTGTGTGTTTATGTTGTTTATAGATGTGTGTACAAATATATATACTGTATGTGATGAATTTGAGGAGAACCCAGGAAGAATAGCAACTGGTATGTCAGGAGCTAATGGGGATCTTAAAGCTACACTGTGTAACCTTTTTAGTTTATTCTTAGCTAAAAACACTTTCAAATATATATATATATATGTGCTCATTAATGTATATTTACTTCTTTCGAGTAATAAAGTATTCTCGTAAGTTTATAATATGCCGTTGAAAACACATACGAGTGAGGGGTTCGAATGCCGGCCGCCATGTTGCTCCTCCATCTTGAAAGTACATTAGCCAAAGAGGGACATACCCGTAAATTCAAGCTTTGCCTTTCGCGCTTTAACACTCGATTGCACTTATGGACGAGGTCGAACTGAAAGCCATGTTAATCTTGGACTAAATCGGCCACCGTAGGAGTTAAAACGAAATCAGAATTGAGAGGAACAGAAACTAATATTCACCTGATGGTCATAAACCTTTACACCGCTAGATGGGGGAAAATATCACACAGTGGAGCTTTAAGAAACAAACAAACCCGTTCAGATATCAAAAGCACCTGTGGAGATTATAAATAAGTAACGAAGCGCTGCGTTCTCTGACCTGGGACGCTGGCGATGCACAGCACGTGAGAATTACAGACAAAGAAGCTCTCCAGGATGTTTCCGGGCTGGTTGGCATCAATGACGATGACCTTGGAGGTGGTGTGTGTACTGGTGCAGATCCACACCAGGCTGGAGAGCTCATCCTGATGCCTCAGTTCCTTCTCCTGCTCCTGCACACACACACATACACACACACAAACAGACACACACACACACACAACATTAAAGAGGCCGTATTATTTCTCTCATATTCTCCATTGTTCCGGCTCCTCTCTTCCCAGTCTGCAAAAATGATTTTCTTACTTAGTATTTTTGTCTTGTTTCTAGTCGAACTATCTTAAAAATTCTTACATTAAGAAACATTTACTAGACAAGTAAAAATTATTGTCTTGTTTTGGGAAAAAATAACTCAAAATGAAGAGAGTTTTTGCTTAAAATAAGATAAATAATCTGCCAATGGGGTGAGAAAAATAATCTTGTTTTCTGTTTGAATTAAGATTATTTTTCTCAGCCCATTGGCAGATTATTTATCTTATTTTAAGCAAAAACTCTAAATTTTGAGTTATATTTCCCCAAAACAAGACAATTACTTTTGCTTGTCTAGTAAATACTTTACACAAAACGATCCATTTGTGTGAGAAATCGAGCCGTATTTATATCATTTTTTACCTCAAATACAACGCTATATCCAACAGACTGGAATGTGCTTCACTTCCGGTAAGGAAGGTCAATATACACACGCTCTGATGGCTCTGACTCGTATATCCAGATCGTTTAAACACGGCTTGATTTCTCACACAAACTGATCGTTTTGTGTCTTAAGATATCAGTGTGTCGTCATGAGCCACAGGGCTCTTTGTTCATGTTGTCTAAGCATGTTTTTTTTATTTGCTCTCATAGAGTTGTTCCCCATTCACATGATTATATGACCGACACACAGCAACGGTTGAGTTAAAAATCTTCATTTGTGTTCTACTGAAGAAACACACACACCTATGATGCCCTGGGAGTCAGCAGATAAACATCACAGGCTCATTTTTGGGTGAACTATCCCTTTAAGTGATGTTTGAGTCTCCTCACCTTCAGCTCCTGCTCCAGTCGGTCCAGGCTGCTCTGAGATCCTCTCTTCTTCCTGAGGCCGACGGGGTCGCTCTCGCCTCCCGAAACGTCTTTATAAAACACACTCGCTCCCACAATGGAGCCTCCGTCACGCGTCTTCCCGCCGGAGAGATTTACTCCCGCAGCACACCACAGCTACACACACACAAGTCTGGTTCACTATCTTTGTGGGGACTCTCCAAAGGCGTAATGGTTTTTATGCTGTACAAACCGTATTTTCTATCCCCCTACACTGCCCCTACTCCTAAACCTACCCATCACACACACACACACACCCTAAACCTACCCATCACACACACACCCTAAACCTACCCATCACAGGAAACATTCTGCATTTTTACTTTCTCGAAAAAACTCATCCTGTTTGATTTTTATAAGCCTTTTTAAAAAAAAAAGTGGAGACCGCTGGCTGGTGATCTCAGGTTTTACTATCCTTATAGGGACATTTGGTCTCCACAATGTAATATAAACAAGGGCACACACACGATCAGCACGCTCAAACCACGAGACTAACCGGAGTGGAAACACACGGAGAACACTCTCACCTTCATGGAAGCATCTTTCTCATCTAAAGGCCGCAGGTAGACGGGCACGGGCAGATTCTGGATCTTACTCTCTGCTTGTCCACCACTGGCAACCTTTGAAAACAGAATATGGAGGCTTTTACAATGAATAACTTGTATATAGAGCTGTCAAAATGAACGCGTTAACGCAAATTCATTTTAATGGCACTAATGTTATTAACGCAGCGCTCATTCTCTGTTTGATCCGTGGCCTAGCCCGTAGTTGGAGAAATCGAGAGCAGCCATAGACACTAAGGAAGCATATAAACGTTATATAAGCTACCATTTTTCTGTTGAACTTTTATTAGACTCCAGGTGGAAATAAAAGAAAAGGGTTTTAGCACTGAGCACGTTCGCTGCAGTACGAGTCCGAGCGCAGTGATAGTTTCACCACTTGTGTTTTATTGATATACATTACAATCGGCTAAAACGAATACGCAGGTTACTTTTCTGAACAGGAGCGCTCCCGATCCGTGTTTTTCACACTGTTCATCTGAATTGCGGCACAGTTCGAGTGCAGCCGAACTCAGAGCATCTCCTGCAGGATTCGGTCTCGGTGCGCTCTCAGGTCCGCATGACAGCTTTCACATTACCGATTTTACATACGAAATGTGCCCTGTTCTGAACTACCAGTGTAAAAACGGCCTTTATTTATATCCTTAAAATGAGAGAAATCACTGCTTATTCTGAGTTTTTAAGCTTAGGCTTAAGAGACTTGAACAAGTTCTTGAACAAGTTCCTGCTAGTATGGGTTCACTAATAATAAACGTACATTTGCATAAAGCATGCATATTTGTCCATACCTATGTTGATTAGAGTATTAAGGACTTGAAAAAGATTAATTTAATGTACATTTAGAACTGATAAAAATGTGGGATTAAGTTGCAATTAATCTACAGTTAACTCATGACAATCATGCGATTAAATATTTTAATCGATTGACAGCCCTAATTTAACAACGACAATATACACTACTGGTCAGTAATTTGGGGTCAGTCATTTTGTTTCTTTCTTTTTTTGAAATAAAACAATTTTATCCAGCAAGGATGTGTTGGGGGGGGGGGGGGGGGTGCTGTTTCATGCATACTGAGCTTTTTACACTGTTAAAGATAGACAAACATAGACAAAGTTTCAAAAACTAATGTTGGACGTTTGATGGAGTATTTCTGTGTCAAAAATACTCCTTCCGGTTTCTCACAAGTTTCGGAGAGTTTTTTTCGAGTATGGGTCGGCTTGACGTTAATAGAGCGGAAGGTCCTTGTATGGGCCGTACGGGCTCTTCTCCCGGTAGGGTGTGTGCGCGTGACTAGAGCAAGAGAGGAAATGCACGCCCATACACACTCTCAGCTGCAGATCCAGTCGTCCGTGAACACTTCTGTCGTTATAGTCCGCGCCGCGCTCCACTTTATTCCTATGGGTGACGTCGAGCGACTTCAACGCTTCAGCACAGCATTCCGGGAAGGCAGCACTGCATTTGAACCGATTTGAACGCAGAAATGACGGGAAGCTTCACAACATCGCTTCAGTTGCGTCGCAAAGTGGATCTCCACGCCACTGCTGTCAGGACTTCACCAAATCATGCCAAAGAAGTGTGTTTTTGACGGAGCAGTCCCAGCGATAAAGGTTCGGTCCTGCTTTGGAAGCAGCCGGTGAGTTAAACTGCTTCAGATGTCTGTGCTGTCGGCTATCGTCGCGTGAGTAAACATCAGTAAACGACACGATCGCGTGCTTCGTCATTCAAATGCGCTAACGGACTCCATTGCTGTTCTCTGTATAACGTTACACTAGTCTGACGTGCAAAACCGTTTTGCTTGCTACTGCTAAGGTTTAATCGCATACAATAGTCCATAAACCGAATCATGTCCTCATAAACTGCGAGTAAACACACACAAATGTTGACAGGCCACTAAATACAGTCCATACCACAGAGACGGACGTCCTGCTGCTGCTGTTTCTCCTGTTCAGTTTATTTCTGCCTCAGATCTGATTCTGGATCATTATCTGTATTAACTGAATCTGATTGATGGCCATGGTTTATTAGGATAGCGTTTTCTTCTCCACCCTTGAGGACGTCACCGCTTTGTTCGCGATCGTCATTCTTTAGCTCCGCCCACTCGATACGCCTCCAGGCGCTCGTTTTTTTCCGGAAAGACTCGGTACAGCCCATATTTCTTTTATAAATATAATAAAACTAAAGACTTTTCGGAGATATGAAGGATGCAATACTACACTATAGGTACTCAAGATTGACATGAGATTGACTGAAACTGAGTGTTTCAGTAAAGGAGATATTATATTATATATATTATTTGAAAATATGTTTTTATTTTGAATAAATGCAGTTCTCCTGAGCCTTTTATTCCTCAAATATATTAGTCAGCAGAACTGTGCCCAACACTCCTAATGAATCCTCATCTGAGAATGATTTCTGAAGGATCATGATCACTGAAGACTGGAGGAACCCTCCTGAACATTCAGCTCTGATCACAGAAATAAATCCATAAATCCAATATCCAATAGAATACATTGAAAACCAAATATTTTAAATTGTAATAATATATCACAATATTAAAAAAAGTTTCTGTATTTTTGATCAAATAAATGCAGGCTTGATGAGCAGAAGAAACTTAATTCATAAACATTACAAATAGTAATGTGTCCAAACTGTTGGCCTGTACTGTATATTTGTATGCAACTGCATGATACAAGTTTCTGTCTGATACACAGCAGGGTTACGCATGATTAGGGCTGGGCGATATGGCCCAAAAAAATTATCACGATATAATTTAGCATATCAGTCGATATCGATAAATATCACGATAAATGTAAAATGTTTATTTCTTTAAAGTTTAAAGGCATATTTTTGCTCCTGAGTGAAATATGTAGAAAACAAACAGTTAGCTGTGGTTTTAAACTATCCTTTATTGTCAAAACATGACAAACACTTCCCAAACAAGTGAGCAATTTATTAAAACTGAGGTAGATTTATTTATTAAAATCTTAACTGTGGTCAGCATTTTTTTACTCAACACTATATATCAATAAAATATCATTATACAGGGCTTACAATTAAGCATGTTCATGTGCTTGTCCTTCGAACAAGTACATCGTTCAAGCTTGTCCAAGTAAAAAATTAGCTTGTCTGGAAAAGTGTGTTTGTGTGTTGTAAATATAATTTATTCTGAAGCAATATTCTCACCAGTGTTCACTCAGCTTTGACATATTTAAATCTGCATCATTTGAAATTTGTGATATTTCACCTTTTATAAAGGGCATTTTCCCTTAATCTTATTAAATATAGGCTAAGCTTCATGTTTCATTTTATATTTGTAATTTTGATCAATACATTTAATTAAAATAAAACACTATAAGGGCTGTTACCAATCAAATTAAATAATTTACACTGAAAAATTACAACAGCATTAAATAATGTTTTGAGATTTGTATTTTTCAATAGACAAATAAGACATGTTGGAAAGTATGTTTAAAGATCAAATTAAACCACCAGTAGGTGGCAGCAGGTGGCCGTCTTAATGAGCGAGTCATTGAGTCGTTCATTCAAACGATTCATTCAAACAATGAATCGTTCATTTACCCACGTTGCTGTGAGACGCGTTGCGGTTCTGCTGTGAACGATTTTCGCAGCTTAAATAGAACAAAAACGCTCAATATTGCATCATATATATTTAATTGTGTAAGTAAAACACTAAAAACGCAAACGGTCAAAAAAAAGCGTTTTAAGAAACATTTTGAGGCCCCTTCTCTTGCCTCACAGTGGATTGGTCCACCGTGCATCTCACCGACACACACACACAAACACACCTCACCGACAGTGGGCTGGTCGGGAGAGAGAAAAGTTCAGTGTTTGTGGATCTCCAGTAAGGGCTGTCTAGTCTATTTTATTAATTTTAAACACCAGATGACATTATTTCTCTTTTGATACAGGCGATGCGGAGTCATTAATACATCACCAAAGACAAACAATTATGATAGCAATGTACAAGTCCGATGTTTTAGTGATTATAGTTTGGTAACGTTAGCCTGTTGTAAATAAGTCACCCACTACAGCTAACAAGGTAATAAGCCGGTGTGTGAATGTAGTTAATGTAGATTCACCGCTGTGTTGGGCTGCATGTTATATGGAAGGACTTTGAAGAAACACGATAATTTAATAATTAAATTCCGTGTGGTGAACGTGAACCTATGATAAGTAGTCCACGCACGTCGCTCTGTTTTATGTCGGATGGGATCGCTAAAATATCTCCAAACCACTGAAGTTGAGCGAACTAACTTGTCAACGATATCTGTGTCCCCCGAGCTGGCCGTGAGCGCTGCATTTTCTTCACTATTGCTCATTTTTATCGCTCCACTTATCTCCGATCCTCCAAGCCTGTCAGCCACAGACTGTAAACATTACCGCGTGCAGCACCCAGAAGCCCGGTCTGCAATACGCATGCGCAGCATAGCGCGTAAGCATTATATCGAGAATTTATCGACCTGTTGTTATCGTTTTATCGAGGAAAATTATATCGTGATAATTATCGTTATCGTTTTATCGCCCAGCCCTACGCATGATGAAAACGAAAAATATAAAAATCAAAACTAATCGAAAATACTAATAGTATGTGAGTGTTGCACAGCCCGTGTCACCTTGTATTTGGGAGGTAAACTCCATCCGCACGCCTGCATCCTGCCGTCCTCTTTCTGCACATGATCTTTGACCTGCCGGTACTGAGCTCTCTTCTGCTCTCTGCGAGACACCACGCTCTCCACCTCAGCCCTGCGACACACACACACACACACACACACACACACACACACACACACACACACACACACACACACACACACACACACACTATTTCAAAACAAAGCTTCGGACCGTTATGAATCAGTGAATCGATTTGAATCTTTGTTTTGAAATCGGCCATCACTATACAAGTTGTTTTTTTGCGCACAAAAACTCTTCTGGCCTCTTCATCAATGATTGTAGAGCCGCTGTAGTGAGATGGGCTTTGTAACGACGTCTTTAGTGCCTTTATGGGTCTTGAGAGAGGAAATGACATTGGTGTCAATGAAGGCCTTTCTGAGCCATCGGATTTCAACACTAATATCTTCATCTGTGTGTGAAGATGAGCGGAGGACTGACGGCTTTTTTGAAGTGTGAGCTTGTGTGAAGGAGCAGATTTGGGCCTTGCGTGTGTGATGGAAAATTTGTAAACACTGTGTGGAAAACTACTGAGAGGGATTGATTAGATATTGGGGGTATAAGAGATTGTGATTTCTGTTATGTCTTCAGTTCACACTCGATGCAGGCTCTGATGACTGTTTTGACTGTGGCTCTTTCTTGCAAGAAATAAACGTCTATATAATTATAATTGGCTGATGTTTGTCTCTTATTCAGTAAAGCAATAAGTTAATTATTTAATTATCAGAGTTAATTATTTTGCCATTACACGTGTAAGGTAGCCTAGAAATCTAGACGCACCCTAGCGGCAGCACATCTAATCTGCCGCGAGTGTCGTCTAGCAACTCTCAATACACTTCTGAGCTGTAAAAACCAAACTCTGGTCGGGCCAATCACACCGTGTATAGAGTCGGTGGGCGGGGCCATAATGACGATGGCCGAGTTGCGTTTGCGTGCTTCTAGTAAACACAGAAACTGGCGAACGGCGGCGGTCTTTCGAATCAGCTTTGACCGCGACTCTGGAAGACTTGAGTTAAGCTTTCCTCTGAGAAAAGAACGGCACTGAAGTCATTCTTAAGAAGGGAAGATGTGTTCGGAGTTTAGCTGACCGGATACGGCCAATGTTTAGTCAGCTCGGCTTCACCTTCGTTGCTCTGGTTGGTGTAGCGCTATCCTATCGCGTGCAGAGGGAGTTTGACAGACAGCCGTTTATCCACCCCTCAGATTGAGCCGTTAATGGTGAGTTTCCAGACCAAACATCTTAATGTGGGTCTGGCTTGTCAGGCTACGTGTAAGGAAGTGTCAGGAAGTCACTCACTCTTCATTGAGGAAGTCGAAGGCTTTGGATTTGTCACTAGGCAGCTGAGCGAGGGTGCTGCTCCGCTTCTTCACCGACGGGACCACTTGTGAGGTGGGAGCGTTGTACTTCAAGTTGACCGGAGCGTCCGGTTTTTTCCCTGCGGTGCCGGATGAGGAGCTGAAAAGCCTGCTGAAACTGGGGGACGTGGGAGAGAAGAGAGACGACACAGAGACTCATATGCAGACACAAGCGGCAGTAGCGGTTAAGAGGTCATAGGTTAACCGTTATGGGGTTGTGGGGTCACGTCCCAAACATGTGCCAAGCTCTGCGAAACCCTCCTGACCCGATCAAAGCGTGCCGACACCACATGCTGAACAACTAGCCACCGCAAACTAACCTTCTCTAGTATATATAATACACTGCAGCTCAAAAGTTTATTATTTTAATCAGTGGGGATGCATGAATATTGACCAAAAGTGACGATTTCTTTTTCAAATAAAGGCTGTTCTTCTGAACTCTATTCATCAGCAAATTACATATCAGAATGATTTATTTCCAAAAATATGAAATACCAGAAAAAAAAAAATATATATATAATTTATCCTCCATCCCCGCTCTCACGATTTGTATCTTTTAAGTGTTTCTGAACAGACAACTAGACAAAATAACATGGAATTTACTAGAGGCTCTGACATAATGGCAATTGTGAATGATTCAATGACTCACTCATTAAGACTTCACTTGTTTCATTACTGAGTGAATCAGTGTTTTTGAACAAATCTCTTGGGTGAATGATTCAATGACTCACTCATAAAGACTTCACTTGTTTCATTACTGGATGAATCAGTGTTTTTGAACAAATCTCTTGGGTGAATGATTCAATGACTCACTCATAAAGACTTCACTTGTTTCATTACTGGATGAATCAGTGTTTTTGAACAAATCTCTCGAGTGAATGATTCAATGACTCACTCATAAAGACTTGTTTATGAATGAATCTCGTGAATGAATGATTCATTGCCAAACACATTTTCAACAGTCCCTTGTCGCATCAACTGGTGTAACAATGCAATTGATAATATTGATATTTGAAAAGGCAAGTTATTTTCAAAATGCTACGCTACCATAGACATCAGTGTTTATATCCAAACTAAAACTTATATCACATCACTTCCATGATGGTTTTAATATTTGCAAAACATAAATAATGATGTGTGGCTGAAAAGACGGTGAAGCCGTTTCATGCCTAAACTATTCAATTGTTATTTAGGAATAAGATTGCCATCTTTTAACGATTAATTGTGCAGCTCTAATTCCAAACCTAAACACACACCCCACATCGGACTAACAACACACCTTCTGCAAACACACAGGACAACATGAGCAGGGATACAGAGAACACACAGGAGCACACAACAGGAGAATGAATGGGTTTAAAATAGATGCAAAACCTTAAATGCCCCCAAACACAAAACCCCAAGTAGACTGAAATGACCTGGGAAGGGCATTTCAATGACGAAAACGAGCCCCCGCGGACCGCTTTCTGCCAAATCCTTTAAAAGTCAGTGTAATGAACGCTCAAGCATTAGTCCCGTTAGTAAAGTTTAATGCAATGTAACGAACGGTCTGGCTGTAAATTCCTGCTATGCTTCCTTTAAAGCTTTAAACACCATTCCCAGGCCCAAGAACACATTTTTGGATTCAAGGATCAAACCAAGTGCACGTTTTATCACTTTTTCTAAGATTTACCTACATCCTAGAAGGAAAACAAATAAAAGGGGGACATAAAATGAGAGGGGGGGAAACATTGTTTGAACGCCAAACCACACAAACCAATTTAACACAAACTTTGAGGAGAACTAAGAAAATGTTGCTTACAATTGCCAGATACTGGACTTTTTCTTCTCAGTCAAAGCTGGATTCTCTCTTGATGCTCTGCATTGGACAAAAACACACACACTTTAGTCAATGCAATGCAAACCGGTTAGGATGTGTGTGTTGACTAGGGGTGTTGAAATTTATAGTTTCGTCGATGCATCGGGAGGACGGTTCAGTAATAGACCATAACCGGTTATAATGTTCCTGACGTCACCTATAATGTTATTTGTCACTCACGTGTTTTGTCGCGGTTCACACAATGGCAGAGCGAGGCGAGACGCGAGTACGAGTGATTAAAATGCTCCAACAACTTCAAAAGTCGACATCTGTGCACATTTCAGCTTTATTGAACACACACACACGTGCTGTGTGTAAATCAAAGCTATCTGATTTATCAAAACGATTTCATTTACACTTTGGGCTCATAAATGTGTCTCCGCAAAACGGATATAATCTGTTCAGTTCCCGCACTATATGCAGATTTAATGGAGTTCACGTCACCGAAAACAACAGATATGAGCTGCGTTTTATTAATCATCAGATCATTTCACAATCAAAGACCGTAATATGAGTGAGAGTGGACACACACTGTAAGATCATTCAGTTTCTGCACTTTAATGAAGATGAGTGTGTGTTGAGCGACTTTACTCTCGCTTTCATTTGCGGTAGTTTGTGCGTCGGCTTAATGAAGAGATACTCGTCTGTGGTGATGCACCGTCATATCTGGATAAAACGTCATATAGCCTACAAACACGCTCTCATATGTTTATTTATTTATTTATTTTTTTACATATGTGGTTTCAACAACCAGAAGCATTTAGACTTTAGTTTTGACTGTAAGGCGGCTCAGACCACCTCTTAAAGTGACTTTTAGTATTGTGTGTATTTGCTCTAAATGCTCCTGTTGTCTTCTGTGCCCAGACTTGAGTTTTGTTTGATACATGTAAGAAGAGTGTTTTCTTTCAGCAGGTCAAATTAAAGGTTCAGTTCATATATCTGACTGACAACATTGTACACTGCAAAAAATGCTTTTCTTACTTAGTATTTTTGTCTTGTTTCTAGTCAAAATATCTAAGGGTGCGTTCACACTTGTAGTTCGGTTCGTTTGGTCCGGACCAAAAAAACAAAAAAAAACATATAGTCCTGGTCCGTTTCGCATTCACACACTGGCATTTTTAACAGCGAACCTAAAGTTACCCAACCAAAGGCATAGGGAGACGCTCACAACCTGATTGGTCGGCTTAAATGACGTAGGAGCTTGCTTACCGAACATTCAAAACAATGCTGTGTGCTGGATTAAACGTGATCATTTTATGCATATAGGCTACATATGGCATTATTTTTACCAGTTGAGAACTCATGAAGAGCTCATAAAATGTTCAAAACATTCAAAACAGCTCCAGGATTTCCTCCGTTGTATGCAGAAAATAGACGGCCGTTCTGTCGTCTGTACCAACTAATGGGCAACACAGGTCCTCTGATGAGAAGAGCCAGGTTTGCTTTTTGTGCGCTTTTTCTAGCATTTTCGAAACATGCTCGTCGGACCAAATATTGATTAGGCTCTGCCTCGTTGCTCCACGTTTGCCCTCTAACGTTAACTTTATTCATTTTGGATACACTGATCTTTCCGCGTCTTCAAATCAGCTGACTATGCGTCGCATCCTGTGTCATTACGTACGGTTTTTGGTTCGTTTACATGTCTTTGGTCCGTGTTGTGTTCATATATCAATCGAACCGCACCAGAGTTCGTTTGGAAGCGGACCGAGACCCATCTTTATAGCGCTCTCGGTCCGCTTGTTTGGTGCGCACCAGGGTTCGGATGGCAGCGTTCACATGTGTTCAAATGAACCGCACTAACCGAGCAACCGCACCAGGGTTCGTTTTAATCCAACCAAACATGACAAGTGTGAACGCACCCTAAAAATTCTTACATTAAGAAACATTTACTAGACAATTAAAAGTAATTGTCTTGTTTTGGGGAAAAATAACTCTAAATGAAGAGAGTTTTTGCTTAAAATAAGATAAATAATCTGCCAATGGGGTGAGAGAAATAATCTTAATTCAAACAGAAAACAAGATTATTTTTCTCACCCCATTGGCAGATTATTTATCTTATTTTAAGCAAAAACTCTCTTCATTTTGAGTAATTTTTCCCAAAACAAGACAATAATTTGTACTTGTCTAGTAAATGTTTCTTAATGTAAGAATTTTTAGATATTTAGTCTAGAAACAAGACAAAAATACTAAGTAAGAAAAGCATTTTTTGCAGTGAGGATGCGGTGAATCGTGATATGTAATTGAACCGAATCGATGTCATGATAAACGTAATCGAACCGAACCGTGAGACCAGTGTAGGTTCACACCCCTAGTGTTGGGACTGGAGATGAATGTGACTGACCGGATCATCTCGGTCCATCTGACGGCCTCCTGAAGCTCCATCAGACGCTCTTTATATTGGTTCCTCTCCATCAGGACTCGAGCCATCTCCACCCGCGTGAAGCGCTTCCGCTGGGCCGTGGGCACGTCGCTCTGAGGGAAACACATGGAAGTAGTTAGTAGGGGTGTAATGATACACTCCTGTCACGATTCGATCACCATACTGAACTCACAATACCATATGTATCCCGATATTTTAAGTCAACACGCTGCAAAAAATGCTTTTCTTACTTAGTATTTTTGTCTTGTTTCTAGTCAAAATATCAAAATATTCTTACATTAAGAAACATTTACTAGACAAGTAAAAAAAATGGCTTGTTTGGGGGAAAAATAGCTCAAAATGAAGAGAGTTTTTGCTTAAAATAAGATAAATAATCTGCCAATGGGGTGAGAAAAATAATCTTAATTCAAACAGAAAACAAGATTATTTTTCTCACCCCATTGGCAGATTATTTATCTTATTTTAAGCAAAAACTCTCTTCATTTTGAGCTATTTTTCCCAAAACAAGACAATAACTTTTGCTTGTTTAGTAAATACTTCTTGTTTTAAGAATTTTTAGATGTTTGGACGAGAAACAAGACAAAAATACTAAGTAAAAAAAACATTTTTTGCAGTGCATAAAGGTTTATTAATTTTACTTTTTTACTTTTTTTATTATTATAATTATTAAAACAATATTACTACTTGGGTATTATTATTATTATGACCCACAAATATTCCCCCATTGCATCATTATACATTATATTCAACATTATATATAATCGAATATAGTGATGCCAGAATATATGATTATTTTTGGACACTAAAATATCTAACAAAATATCCAAATACATTTAAATTACTAAACTAAATGAACTGTATTAACTGTATTACTGATCTGCCCACATTGACACTATATGACAAATTAAAATAAGCTGATAACATCACTGTTTTCTCCAGAACGGCTGTACGGCTGAATCTAATTCTGTTGCATTATTTTCCTGTTTAACACTGTGAAGCTGCTTTGAAACTATCGGCATTGTAAAAGCGCGATAGAAATAAAGATTATTTGACCAAGTAGACGAACACAAACTTGAGATCCACCATTTTTGAACTAGCATCTAATCAAACTAACAGCTGCTTGATTGTAATCTCCATCTATACAGATTACGGCGAGCTGCACGAATGCGTTGGATTGGGAATGGATAAACCGTCCGTCACTTCGTGAGAATTTACCGTTTCGTTTGAGAAAACATTATATTGTTAAATCATGAACACAGACACTCAAAGCTCTTTACGGCAACCCGTCAAAATAAAAGTTTGGTTTAATTTAAAGAATTTGACTAATATATTAGGCTTCTGTTGTACAGTAGATTTAGCCACGTCTCTATGGAATAATAATAACAACAGGCTACTGATAATAAAAATAATTATGCCTAGCTTATTTTTCACTTGATCAACAATATTTACAGCATGTAGCCTTTAAATGCTTATGTATAATTTACTTATAATGATTATCATCATAAATAATAAACTCATTGAGTTTACATTTCTTCTTTTTTTAAATAGCTAAATAAAAAATAAAAAATAAAAAATAAACATTTAGCGGTGGTAACTAAATTGCTACAGAGAACCGTAATATTTCATGGTATCGGTACTGACCACTGGAATTTGGTACTATGACATCCCTAGTCTATATAAAATCATATTGTAGCTAATATTTTAAATTCACATAAATCATTATTGATTTCTGTGTTTAATATGAATTGTGAATCCCGTTGACAGATACAGGCCGATGTATTTTACAGCTCTGATTTCACATCGGACAGAGCTTCCCTTTGTGAAAAAGAAATGTGTTTAGTCATATTGAATGTGCACTTCAAACCTTAAAAGTGTATTTTTTATTGGTTTCGGTACCAACTTGGTACCGTCACATCTTTAAACACTAGTATATATTGCGATGTGATTTAAGTGTGGTTGGGATTTTGTCCCAGTGATATCATCTTGAAATTCCAGTTTCCATTTGAAAATCAGTTGCATTCATAATCGTTTTCGACTTCCTTGGCTTCTTCAAATGTAATCAAACCGTGAGGAGACTAAAAGATTCAACCCTAATCCGCAGATTTCTAATGCTGGCTTACATCATCGTCCTCTTTTGTCTTCAGTTTGGCTTCCTCCGTCTCAGCTCGGACTCTGGGCAAATAAACAAACAAAAAAACACAGAAGCTTCACTCAAAATCTGCGTTTGTGTCTGTGTGTGTCTGTTTTATTTGTCTGTGTGTGTGTGTGTGTGTGTCTAATGACAGACCGTTTGAGCTCGTCCTCCAGCTCTTTGTTCCTCTCCTCCAGTTTGTCTTTGGTCTGTTTCAGGACCTCCAGCTCTCCCTGAAGAACATCTTTCTCACACACCAGCTCATCCACACGCACGATCAGATCATTCTTCACCACATTCAGAGCGTTCCTGCAGCAAACACAGCAATCCTATTATGCCCTTTCTCAAAGTCTGAGGGTCCGATCACACACACTGTGCAATGCGACGCCAGGCGCGACACAAGTGTGTGTTCTGCTCGTGTCAGCCGACGCAGTTCTCATCTTCACATCCAGCTCCTCGTGTTTAAATATCAAATGCACTGGCGCATCTGTTCACCCATCAGAGTGTGTGTGTGTGTGTTTGTGTGTCTGTTCACCCATGGGCGTCTGGTCTAAACCAGGTGTGTTCAGGAGCATTGTTGGAGCGTTACTATTGTGAGGAACTGAAAACCACTGACCAACACACACCTGCTGTAAAGTCAATTGTGCAGTATTTCTGTTCTTAAATGGTGTCAGTAATATGAGCCTATAGGCGGTGCACAACACACTCGCTGGCTCTCTGACTCGCTCACTGACTCGCTCACTGACTCGCTCACTGACTCGCTCACTGACTCGCTCACTCACTCACTCACTCACTCACTCACTCACTCACTCACTCACTCACTCAGTCACTCACTCAGTCAGTCACTCACTCAGTCACTCACTCAGTCACTCACTCAGTCACTCACTCAGTCACTCACTCAGTCACTCACTCACTCACTCACTCACACACTCACTCACTCACTCACTCACTCACTCACTCACTCACTCACTCACTCACTCACTCACTCACTCACTCACTCAGTCACTCACTCAGTCACTCACTCAGTCACTCACTCACTCACTCACTCACTCACTCACTCAGTCACTCACTCAGTCACTCACTCACTGACTCACTCCCTCACTCAGTCACTCACTCACTCACTGACTCACTCACTGACTCACTCACTCACTGACTCACTCACTCACTCACTCACTCACTCACTCACTCACTCACTCAGTCACTCACTCAGTCACTCACTCACTCACTCACTCACTCACTCACTCACTCACTCACTCACTCACTCACTCACTCACTCACTCAGTCACTCAGTCACTCAGTCACTCACTCAGTCAGTCACTCACTCAGTCAGTCACTCACTCACTCAGTCACTCACTCAGTCACTCACTGACTCACTCACTCACTGACTCACTCACTCACTGACTCACTCACTCACTGACTCACTCACTGACTCACTCAGTAACTCACTCAGTCACTCAGTCACTCAGTCACTCAGTCACTCACTGACTCACTCACTCACTCAGTCACTCAGTCACTCAGTCACTCACTCACTCACTCACTCACTCACTCACTCACTCACACAGAGTAAAATGGGCTCACAAACCACCGCGTTTAGTTTGCGGATACAGTTGAACTACCTGGTGTTGCTTAGGTCGCGCAATTTCAAATCACTCGCAGGCCGCACGCAGCACTGAGCAGGAATATCAGGAGTCTGGACCACAGCCAATCAGAGGCAAAGACCCGCCCCATCTCTGTCTCTGATTGGTTTAGACCACGACATGATCCAACCATGAGTGTGTGTGAGTTCCGTCAAAGGTGAAAAAACGCTTCGTTCATGGAGGCAGCTGAGCTGAGCAGATGCAAGGACGTTAGGTGCACTGGTGCGACCTAGGAAATTTTTAGGTGCACCCTTACAAATTTTAGGCGCATGTGCGACCAAATTAGGCGCACTCTAGAGCCCTGCACACAGGAGCCGTGATGAAGAGATCAGTGTTCTTCACTTCACCGGTCATAATGTTATGCCTGATCGGTGTATGAGAGAGACAATACATATACAGAAATAAATAATAAATAACTAGTATTTTAATAGAAAAGTTTGAAAAATGGAATATGACTGGTTTAACAACATTTGAGTGCAGTTGCCATGACTGCTGTAATACAGTAGGGGGCAGCAGACGCAGCGCGTTTGGAGGAAATCTGGACTAAACGCAGATTGTTTGGTGTTTTTCAGCTAGTGTAAGTCAGAAAAATAAAGCCACATTATGACTTACTTTGTCTCCAGTAGCTGAGTGTTCTCATGGATCAGGTGTTCGACTTCACGACCCATACCTACACAACAACAACATCAAACATTTCATTTGACACACGATTATATAGTAAAACGATCTCTGAAAACACACAAAAGCTGATTTGACCGTTTCTGAGACAGAAAACTCAAGAAATGAGTCAAGAAATCATGCTTACCAAAGAAATTAAGGTCTAAAATTGGCATGCAAACCAAAGAACAAGAAAAAGGATCAGTGAATGACCAAAACTAAACCAAGCAAACTACAAACTGTCAAATATCACTCGCAATATAAAATATAAAAATATAAAATCAGGCTTTTGAGGAAGGTTTATTTGTCAAATGCATTATATGTTTAAAACTACAGAGCTTTGTTCATAAAATTGAGCATTTAAATATCATCTTACTAAGACTATTATTAGCAGATATTGATATTTATACACATTTTATATGATTGTCTGCTTTACTGTTATGAAGCATCAGAAATTCATATAAAAATCAGCATCTGCACCAAACTGCATATTTTTGCTCAGTTTGGGCTCCATATTCTCACTTTATTAGACTATATGAGCCATAAAAGCCTGATGCATCAAATATGAGTCCATGATATTTTGTCTAAAGCTTCGATAATGTGTGGACAGACTAGTTACTATTGGCTGGAAAGTTGTGGTATTATGACACAGAGAGGATGAAATGAAAAGCAGCGTAAACATACACACCAGAAAACTCGTCTGGGGGAAAGAAATGAAGCGCCACAAACATGGAGGAAAAACAACATGATTAGACGGGCTGTGAATGTTAGTGAAGAGGGATGGGTTGGAAATTAGAAGATGAATAAAAAATTACACAACAATAACACACATGTTCATGAATCATGGAAGTCAAAAGGAGAAACATCATGTTTTTGATATGAAACTATTCTTTTTGACATCTTGGAGTGAAAACATAGACTGAACATGTGGCCACGGGTGATCTGCCTCCCATAGCTCTCTCACGCACGCACGCACGCACGCACGCACGCACGCACGCACGCACGCACGCACGCACGCACGCACGCACGCACACACACACACACACACACGTTTGTCTTTGTGAGATATGGGGACATTCCATAGCCGTAATGGTTTTATACTGTACAAACCGTATTTTCTATCCCATTACACTGCCCCTAAACCTCCCCATCACACACACACACACACACACACACACACACACACACACACACACACACACACACACACACACACACACACACACACACACACACACACACACACACACACACACACACACACACACACACACACACACACACACACACACACACAGCCCCTAAACCTACCCATCTCACACACACACACACACACACACACTATGCCCCTAAACCTACCCAACGCACACACGCACGCACGCACGCACGCACGCACGCACGCACGCACGCACGCACGCACGCACGCACGCACACACACACACACACACACACACAGCCCCTAAACCTACCCATCTCTCACACACACACACACACACACACACACACACACACACACACTATGCCCCTAAACCTACCCATCACACACACGCACGCACACACACACACACACACACACACACACACACACACACACACACACACACACACACACACACCCCTCTGCTTCGGCCATCATCGTCCGATTAAACGCGTTCTAATTATAAGTGGGTGATGTGTATTCAGCGAGAAGTCAAGCGACAAGTCACTTATTTAAAAAAACAAAAACATTTTTTTATTTATTATTACCATGTGACAAAAGCGGAGGAACGCCACCGAATGTAACGAAGTAAAAGTACAGTTTTTTTCACAGGAAATCCATCTTTAAATATACTCTAAAAGTGCAAGTTACCCAAAAAATGTATTCAAGTAAACGTAACGAAGTAAATGTTATTCGTTACTACCCACCTCTGGCTCGGTAAGACCGTTTTGTGCTTGAGCGCCACCAAGTGGTGTTTTGCTGTAAGTTCAGCCGCTCCAGGCTCGTGAAAAAAAACGGCGTTCTGATTGATCAGCCAGTTTTTAACGCGCCACGTCAAAACACAAAAAAACAACAGGCCGTTTAAAAAAATGACGCTTTTACGGCTGGCGATTTTGCGCGTCAGTGTGCACACCACATCGCCGCCCTTTGTTTAGTCACGAGGCGTTAAATGTCACTGATAAACGCGCGTGAAAATTGCCCCGGTGTGAACGGGCCTTTAATATTATGAAGCGATCAGAATACTTTAGTGCCCACAAACAAACACAAATAATGACTTTATTTAACAATCTCTTCTCGTGTGTGTCAGTCTCTGACGCTGTTGACATTGGTCAGCATCAAACGCATGCGTCACATGATCAGCTTCGGCCAATAATGAGCCGGCGTTCTGACGTAACTCGAAAGCGCTTCACTGTATTTATCACATCAACACAATGTCTGTTTGATTTTGCGCACTAAAGTATTCTCATCTCTTCATCACATTAAAGCTGAGCCACTGGAGTCCCGTGACTATTTTACAGATGTCTTTACTTCCTCTCTGGACCTTGAAAGTGTTCATTGCTGTCTATGGAGGGGTCAGAGAGCTCTCAGATCTCATCAGAAATATCTTCATCTGTGTCTGAAGATGAACGAAGGAATTAATGACAGAGTTATATTTTTTGGG
This sequence comes from Pseudorasbora parva, assembly GCF_024679245.1. Classification (NCBI taxonomy): domain Eukaryota; kingdom Metazoa; phylum Chordata; class Actinopteri; order Cypriniformes; family Gobionidae; genus Pseudorasbora; species Pseudorasbora parva. Next base: position 2,037,414 of record NC_090192.1, read on the forward strand.
TGAACTAACCTTTTAAGGGTGAGACGTGTTTGGACAAATTTGGATTAAGATTTATCGGCCGATATATCGGCCATCGGCTACACTGCAAAAAATGCTCTTCTTACTTAGTAATTTTTCTTCCTAAATTAAGATGCATTTTCTAGTTAGGTAAAATTACATAAGATCTATTTTCTTGTTTTGTTGAAAATAAAATCTAAATGAAATGAGTTTTTGCTTAAAATAGGCAATGAAAAATTGGCAGATCCTTTTGCCTGTTTTAAAGGGGCGGTGAAATGCTGTTTCATGCATACTGAGCTCTCCACTGTTAAAGACTTGGATTCCCATCCTAAACATAGACAAAGTTTCAAAAACTAATGTTGGACGTTTGATGGAGTATTTCTGTGTTAAAAATACTCCTTCCGGTTTCTCACAAGTTTCGGAGAGTTTTTTTCGAGTATGGGTCGACTTGACGTTAATAGAGCGGAAGGTCCTTGTATGGGCCGTACGGGCTCTTCTCCCGGTAGGGTGCGCGCGCGCGACTAGAGCAAGAGAGAGAGGAAATGCACGGCCGTAAACAGTCTCTCAGGTGCAGATCCAGTCGTCCGTGAACACTTATGACGCGCCGCGCTCCACTTTATTCCTATGGGTGACGTCGAGCGACTTCAACGCTTCAGCACAGCATTCTGGGAAGGCAGCGCTGCATTTGAACCGATTTGAACGCAGAAATGACGGGAAGCTTCACAACATCGCTTCAGTCGCGTCGCAAAGTGGATTTCCACGGTCACTGCTGTCAGGACTTCACCAAATCATACCAAAGAAGTGTGTTTTTGACAGAGCGGTCCTGCTTTGGAAGCAGCCGGTGAGTAAATCAACTTCAAATGTCTCTGCTATTGGCTACCGTCGCATGAGTAAACATCAGTAAACGATACGATCGCGTGCTTCGTCATTCAAATGCGCTAACGGTTACTCCATTGTTGTTCTGTATAACGTTACACTAGTCTGACTCTGACGTGCAAAACCGTTTTGCTTGCTACCTCTAAGGTCTAGTCACATACAATAGTCCATAAACCGAATCATGTCCTCATAAACTGCACACAAAGGCCCCTAAATACAGTCCATACCACAGAGACGGACGTCTTGATGTTGCCGTTTCTCCTGTTCTATTTATTTCAGCCTCAGATTTGATTGTGGATCATTATCTGTATTAGCTGAGATAGATGGGTTTCTCCACGCTTGAGGACGTCACCGCTTTGCGCGCTTGTCATTCTTTAGCTCCGCCCACACGATACGCCTCCAGGCGCTCGGTTTTTTCCGGAAAGACTCGGTACAGCCCATATTTCTTTTATAAATATGATAAAACTAAAGACTTTTCGGAGATATGAAGGATGCAATACTACTCTATAGGTACTCTAGACTGACATGAGATTGACTGAAACTGAGTGTTTCACCGCCCCCTTTAAGCAAAAACTCACTTCATTTAGATATTTTCCCCCAGAAAACAAGCACAAATATCTTATGTCATTTTACTGATCTAGTAAATTAATCTTGATTTAAGAATGCTTTGATATTTGGACAGAAAACAAGAAAAAAATACTAAATAAGAAGAGCATTTTTTGCAGTGTACACAAAATGTTCTGGTATCTGCTAATATTTTCATATTGGTGCATCTCTAAACAAAATCATTCATGAAGCTTGAGAAGCGGATCAGTTTGATTAATTTAATAATTCAGACTAGCTCTGCAAACTAATTTATCGAAAATATCTGGTTTCAAAAGAGCAATTCTTTCACAAATCAGACGTCAGTCTCATGAAAATGCGCGGAAAATATGTAACAGCTCAATCTGTTCTTCACCCAAAGCTGGCGTAAGTTATTGCATGTTATTTTTACCCCTTTATGATTTTTTTTGTTTGATTTTTGTCCTTGACAGCCTCGGTTCTCATTGACTTTTATTATATTGACAATAAAAGAAAGAATTATAAAAGTTATAGACATATTTACAGATACATATTTGCAGTACAGAGCCTGGATCAGTTTAAAGCAGAACTGAAGACGTTTCTGTTCAGAAAGGCTTTTATGTGTTGATTGTTTGTTTTAGGGGTGACCCCGAATAGTCGAAGATTCGATGCATCGATATGCGGAGCCTGATTCGACCACCGATCTCACGGTTGAATCTTCGCGGGTGTTATGAAACGAGGATCATACCATTTTGGCAATATGGGGGTGCTCAATATTTTAAAGACGTGTCGCGGCGCTGAGCTGAGCATCGGTGTGCGACCCCTTTAAGGGCGCTGAGCTTCGCACCGCGCCTTTAATATTAGAACACGTTCAATGAGTGTACACACACACCGGCGGCAGCATTCAGCGCACGTCCGCGGCCACTCAGGAAGTTGTTTAAAATCCTGCTGCACCACAGAGCGCTTTCGTGCAGCTCATCTGTCAGTCAATTCAAAATTGAGCTCGTGTGTATATAATGTGTGCGTCAGGTGGCGGTGTGAGTGAGATCCTGAGGCGCGCGGGCATAGATATCCATAATAAAGGCTAGATGTCTCGTGCGCGCTGTTGGCCAATGGAGGTCGCCGTCCGCAACTTGCGGCCATCTTGTCACAGGCAGCTCGCTCACTCGTAACAGTGTGTTTTAATGGTGCATGTACTTTTAAATAACCATAACTTGCTCAATTTTCAACCGATTTTCAAACTGTTTCATTTGTTATAAACGTCAGAGATGTAGTTATGACACTACATACTTATGAATAATTATAACCATGGACTTTAATATGAAAGTAACATTGAACAGAACAGATGGGTGCAATGAATACACACACACACACACACACACACACACGGTATTTATGTTAAATCAATATATAGGCTACTAAAACTGTGTACCGAATGGCAACATGAGAAATTATATATATTTATACACATATACAGCTCTGAATTTTTTCCCCAGAGCTAGCTCTATATATATATATGCTTTTTTAATAAGAATATAATAAAATAATTTGTATTAAAAAAAAAAAAATTAAACAAACAAAAAAAACATGCAAACTAAGTTTATTTTAACTAGACAAAAGATTGGTTGTCATAAAATCGTTATTGGTGTCAATAAAACTGAACAGCTCGATTGTGGTCTCAGCCTTGATAACGTGTATGTAAGTTAGCCGTAATACACAAGCTGCACGATTAAGTCGTTTATCGAAATGAAAAGCTACAATTTCCACGTGTTAAAGCATCCAGATTTGTAGCCATGTTAATAACGTTTGTAAGAAACCAAACCATTTGTAAATCCGTCAAGATTTCAGCGAGATAAGAGTATTAATCCTCGTACAGATCACTCATCTTACATCAGGTTCCACAGAGCCCAACAGAAAGCCTGCCTGTGACAAGATGGCCGCCGGTGATGCCGATGGTGACTCCGCCGTAAGACATCTAGCCCTTATTATGGATATTAAGCGGGGGATCTTCACCCGCTTTAGGCACAATCGGCTTCAGAACGTGCATGTAAACACACTCAAAGTGTTTTCCTCTCTAGGCAAGTATTTTTTTTTAGGTTTATTTATCAAAATGTTCTTTTATATATTTGTGTGATGTTCTGTATTTCGATCGCGGCTTTAACATGTTATGAGAAAACGGTTTATTAATGTTTATCCACCACATTACCTTTTAGGCTATTTAAACCTAAATAAGAAAGCCATTGTCAGTTCGTCTGTCAGTTGGCAGGCAGTTTTGGTCGCTTTATTAAGTGTTTGCTGTGCGCAGTGTGTAAAGGAAAATAAAAATAGTTTTACTCTTCTGCTGACAAGTGTCGTGCCCTTCCCAAACCCATTCACACACACAGATGATTCGACTATCAGTCGACCATAGAGAGATTTGACAATTCTGATTCGATTGTCTAAATCCTTAGTCGAGGACAGCCCTAGTTTGTTATATTCTATATTTTTTACTTTTTATTCATTTTTGTTATTTTTCCCTTTTCCATGGTTGCACTTGAGATTCTTCGGAATGAAAAGTGTATTATAAATAAAATATATTATTATTATTATTATTATTATTATTATTATATTTAAACACAAAAAAGACAAAACTTTTACTAAAATATTATTAAATATTTTAAAAATAGAAATTAAAAATAAAATCTAGAATAGAATAGAAAACTTTGTCACTGTACAGTTGTACAATTAAATTTTGTCTCATTTTGAAAGTGCTTACAAATAAGGAACTGTACAATTAAACAAAAGTAACCCGTGCAAATATGACAGATATGTGCAGACATTTGATTACATACCTGTGTATGCATTGGTAATGTAATATTTGTTAGGTGGAATTTAGAGCCTGCACTGCTATTGGATAAAACTAAATCTAAAACTACACCTAAAATATCACTGGTTTCCATTTGTGAATTATTATTATTATGATTATAGTGAGCTCTGAGCGACTCACCCAGCAGATCAGCACCTTCATCCACGTCTCCTATGAGATCATTTCCTGCAGACGAGAGCTCCTCAAAGAGAGAGTCCGTGTTTCGGTCAAAGGCCAAGTTCTCGATGCCTTTAGTGGGAGTGCTGAGAGAAATAGAGATGGTGAACACACACACACACACACACACACACACACACACACACACACACACACACACACACACACACACACACACGATGCGCGGGTCAATGTATAAACAATCCGCACCCGACCAACGTTTTCAACTACACTGCAAAAAATGCTTTTCTTACTTAGTATTTTTTTTGAAATATCTAAAAATTCTTACAATAAGAAACATTTACTAGACAAGTAAATATTATTGTCTCATTTTGGGAAAAATAACTCTAAATGAAGAGAGTTTTTGCTTAAAATAAGATAAATAATCTGCCAATGGGGTGAGAAAAATAATCTTAATTCAAACAGAAAACAAGATTATTTTTCTCACCCCAGTGGCAGATTATTTATCTTATTTTAAGCAAAAACTCTCTTCATTTAGAGTTATTTTTCCCCAAAACAAGACAATAATTTTGCTTGTTTAGTAAATACTTCTAGTTTTAAGAATGTTTAGATGTTTGGACTAGAAACAAGACAAAAATACTGAGTAAGAAAAGCATTTTTTGCAGTGTGACCTGGCCCCAATTCAGACTGCAAAAAAAAAAGAACAAAATATTGTACACGACCCGCATTTTTTAAAATGTAGTAAATGCTCATCGTAGCGTATAATTATTCATTTATTTTGTTTCGTTTTCTTAACAATTAAGATTCTGCATGTGTTTATCCAGTCTAATCGAAGACTGCATCTCTGACTTTCCAAACAAAATACTCGCCCCCTCTCAGAAAATACATTAAACTGACATTACTGAGCTATATGCATCTAAAAGTAGCCTATTAAAATGGTCCAATGGGATTGCTCAGCTCAGCATGTTGGGAAATCGCCAATCGGGCGTTTTGTCCCGCGTCAGGAAAGAGGTTAAAGGGCTATAAGGTGCCGTTGGTGGCCTAAAACAGAAGATTAGCTATTTATTTGTAGCTTTCCTCGCGCTGTGTAGAAATAATATTGAATCAGGATATTGAAAATTGAATAATATTGCCTCTATGATTCGAGCTGCGGAGCTAAATGTGCGTCACTGGCTGCACTAATGCTGGAACGCAGAGGATCCTCATGCCAATGCATTTCATAGGAAATTGTGTCTACTGTATAAATAACAAAGGTTTAATTGGCATCTTTACTTCAAACAACCCGACTGACCGCGACCCGAATATCATTAAAATATTTTTGGATGACTCGTAACCACGGGCTCATTGGATCAACCCGCGCAACACTGGTGAACACACACACGACAGAAAAAGCTTCCCTTCGCCTAATAGCGTCCAGATGAAATCCAGAGGAAAGTGTGTGTTCGGCGCACCTGGAGCCTTTGCATCCACTCAGGTCCATGTCCAGTTCTGGTGTGGACTCGATGATCGCCTGGACCTCCGATCGCTCCGCGTTCTCACTTTGATCGGCTCCTGAGCACAAAAATATCAGTCAGGTGTATTCAAAAGGCCTAAAATTCATCACAACACTAGGGATTTTGGAGTTCAACATTCAGACTTTAAGTTTCTGTAGCCTCACGATGGCAGCAAAACGCTTCCAGACGCGCTAATGACGATGATGAAACCATCTGCAAACACAGTATGCATTTAAAACCAAACTTCTGCACAGAAGTTTTGAGACTGCATGTAACAAACCCACCCAATCTCAAAATAAGTCATGCAATCTTAAACTATTTTACTTACTTAAACAAACATTCAACAGAAAAACAAGGCAATTGCATGTTTAAAGTACTTGATGCATGTTTTATTTATTAACAGGGTATATACAGCAATCCTTAAGTTAAATTTACTACTTTTTAATACCTTTTTACTACCTTCAGAATATTTTTTAAAACCATCACGACACTGAATTGCAAGTGTTAATCAGCGACCTTTCTATTATTTGCACAGATTTTGACATATATAACATACAAAAAAGAATAGATTTAACTTATAAGTTATCATTCAGACAGTAAAATAGATCTCAGCATTCACAATGGTTGGTTAAGGAGAAGCATTACTGCACACACATTTGAATTCAATTAATAATTGGTAATTCAGCAATTAAATTATTTAGTTTTTTTTTTTCAACAACAAAAACTGAGCCAAATATTACATTTCTATAACTGTGATAAGTTGTTGAATTTAACAAAATACTAAAAACTAGTGCTGTCAATCAATTAAAAACTTTAACTAGATTAATCACACATTTTTCTGTGATTAATCGCAATAAAAATTATTTTTTTGTACGTTTTTAATATATTTTTTAATATAATAATTTCACAGTTAATCAAATTAATGTAGAAACAACATAAAGACAGTATATTTTAAATACTTTATTAAAGGGCATCTTTTTATGAATGAAGGCCAGTAGCCTATTACTGATATTAATACAGCTAATTTTTTTTACATTTACTATTAGGCTTCAAAAATATAGCAGTTTTGAATTTAAGTGAACTTAAAACATTGGCAGATTATTTATCTTATTTTAAGCAAAAACTCTCTTCATTTTGAGTTATTTTTTCCCAAAACAAAAGACAATAACTTTTACTTGTCTAGTAAATGTTTCTTAAATGTAAGAATTTTTTGATATTTTGACTCAAAACAAGACAAAAATACTAAGTAAGAAAAGCATTTTTTGCAGTGTGTGTCTGTGAGGAGTTGATTGGATGGCTGTGGTTTGCTATTGGTGGATCTCCTGTGAATGACAGGTGGCCCCGCCCATAGGATTGACATGTGGAGTCACCTGTAGATGGCGCCTCTGATGCCGCAGCCTCCTGTAGGTCGTCTGGTTTATTGCAGCTGGAGTCCATGTTCTGGTCCAAACCCTCGGCCTCCGGCACCGCACCTGAAGCCGCCGCAGAAACCGCTGTGCCGGATTTGGACTGTCCCCTACCAGCGCCAGAAAGCTCATCCTGAAAACAAACCCCGGTGCATGAAGCATTACCAGCGGCATGAGCCATACACTTTGAGTCATAATGAGTATTAATAACTAGTCATCAACTCCACATATGTGCTAAATGGGAATGTCCAAATTAATCATGAAGATTAACAAAATTATTCAAGTCCAGAATGTCATCAGCACACCACGATACGGAGGACAGACATGCTGCGTGCATATTATATTATATGTAGTGCTGTCAAATCGATTAATCGTGATTGCACCCAAAATTGTGTTTGCATTTTGCATTATATATATATATATATATATATATATATATATATATATATATATATATATATGTGTGTGTGTGTGTGTGTGTGTGTGTGTGTGTACAGTGTATATATATATATACATATATACACACACAAATGTATATATGTAAGAATTTTTGTGTATATATATATATATACATACATACAAATATTTCTTTAATATATACATGAAGGTGTGTATTTATATATATAATATATATATAATAATATATATATATATAATATATATATATATGCATAATATATATATTATGCAAACAAACTTTTATTGTAATCAATTTGACATCACTGACATGACTATTATAAAACTATTTAAATAGTATTTATACACAATATACTGATTTAATTGTATTTTATATATACTAATTATATATATATAATTTTATAACTATGTTATACATTATAGAATGTTATAGAACTATTACTATATATAAACTTTATATTTATTACACACACACACACACACACACACACACACACACACATGTTGGTCTATGTGGTTTACAGGGACTCTCCATAGGCGTAATGGTTTTTATACTGTACAAACCGTATTTTCTATCCCCTTACACTGCCCCTAAACCTACCCATCACAGGAAACATTCTGCATTTTTACTTTCTCAAAAAAACATCATTTAGTATGTTTTTAAGGCCATTTGATATGTCCTCATAAACCACATTTATAGTGTAATACCAGTGTAATACCCATGTAGTTATACAAATTTGTGTCCTCATAAACCACATAAACAGGCTCACACACACACACACACACACACACACACACACACACACACACACACACACACACACACACACACACACACACTAGTTTTGAGATGAAGATTGAAAAAATAAATTAATCTTTTTATTAAGCAAGGACGCATTAAATTGATCGAAAGTGGCAGTAAAGACATTTATAATGTTATAAATATTTCTATGTTTAAAGTTCTTTTGAGTCCTATAATGGTATCCACAAAAATCTGAACACTGATAATAATCCTAAATGTGTGTTGATGATCAGATCCTCATGTGAGAATGATTAGTGAAGGATCATGTGACACTGAAGACTGGAGTAATGATGATAAACTCAGCTTTGATCACAGGAATAAATCACACTTTACTATATATTCAGATCATCTACACTGGAGGAATATAATATTTATGATCAGATAAATGCAGCTTTGTTGAGCAGGGAGACTTTTACAGAACCCAAATGTTTAATTTTCTCCTTAAAAAGTATCCACAGATGAGGGAAAACAATAAAAGTGAACAAAACAATTATTTAGTGCTATAATAAACAAAATATAAAATCAAAGAAATATTCCAGGTTATCGTTTACTAGAATTCAGGGTTTATGTTTTCCAATACAGTAAATACTAGAGCTTTAAATAAGATCTTTCTAGCTTTAAAAAGGACACAAAAGCACCATTTCCATATTTCCTACTAATTTTAGAAGTTAGACATTAAAAATAACCAGGAATATTGCTTTGACTACATTGAAAATGGCAAGCGATAACATCAACCAACCACACAGATGCTGAATGCAACCAAATCCGAAACATTTCCAGGGAACTGGACATCTGTAAGCCTTTCTTTGGTTGTTTAGGAGGTTAGGAGGCAGTTGCAGACAGCAGTTTGTGGACTATGGGCTATGAATGCAGACACACTTTCACTATCCAGTCAGGGATGTGGAGACAAGCCAAATATAGCACACACTACACACACTACGCTGCACTGCGGCTGAAGATCGCGGCAGGACTATCGGACGGGCTACCTTACTGGAGTCGCTCCAATGGGTCTCCAAACTGTCCTGTGAACTCTTACCATCCGTCTCCAGCTGCCCAGAGAGAAACGTACAGGAAAAAACATGAATTCTGTGTATAATGTGTATAAATTCTTTCTTGGTATTTGTCTTGTTTCTAGTCAAAATATCTAAAAATTCTTACATTGAGAAACATTTACTAGACGAGTAAAAACTATTGTCTTGTTTGGGGGAAAATAACTCCAAATGAAGAGAGTTTTTGCTTAAAATAAGATAAATAATCTGCCAATGGGGTGAGAAAAATAATCTTGTTTTCTGTTTAAATTAAGATTATTTTTCTCACCCCATTGGCAGATTATTTATCTTATTTTAAGCAAAAACTCTCTTCATTTTGAGTTATTTTTCCCCAAGACAATTACGTTTGCTTGTCTAGTAAATACTTCTTGTTTTAAGAATCTTTTAGATGTTTGGACTAGAAACAAGACAAAAATACTAAGTAAGAAAAGCATTTTTTGCAGTGCAGAGAGGTGGCAGATGGGAACTGCATTGCCATTATATAAAGAGAAAGTCAGGACGGTCCCCAGAATGCATCAGGAACTTGTCAAATCCAGATTAAGCTGTAAACTACTGTAAAATTAAATGTAGGCCAGGATTACACATAATCTGTCTCTTATGATCTATCAAAGCATGACTGAATTTGTACTGTGTGTATTTTTATGGTGCACTTTTTATTGGAGCCAGATTGAATTTAAATTTTGGAAATCAACATGAGATGACAATGGAAACCCATTTTAATTCACATAATGCATTTTAAGTTTAATTTTAAGTATCAAAATTTGTATTAAAAGAGTTATTGCAACTAAGCCCCTAAACGACTCGTTGTGGTATGAGCCTCTGCAGAAGATCAACGGCCACTTCATCATGCAACTTTAGCTCCGCCCACTTCATCATCACAATTTTAGCTCCGCCCACTTCATCATGCAACTTTAGCTCCACCCACCTCATTATCACAACTTTGGCCCCGCCCACTGGAGTGTTAGTGAGATGACGAAGAGAGACTAACCCGCTACAAATACATATGCTAATAAAATTTAGTTTGACTAAGCCTCTTCTAGTCGACTATTAGGGGGCAGGCCTACTCATAACACAGCGTTGTGCAAGAAACTGCATGAAAATAAGTCCATAATTTGCCACTGAAATCATAATCTGTGTGAAAAGGAATCAAATCTATTGGTGTTTAACGGCCTCTAGTGTCCATTTCAGCTGTAAACTTCAGTGAATTGTATGTATAGGCGTGTTTTCCCAATGAGTCTATTTTACCTTAAGCAGGGCTCGACATTAAGCATGTTCATGTGCTTGATTTAAAAACATTTTTTTTTTTTGTAAATGTAATTTATTCTGAAGCATATTCTCATCAGTGTTCAATCAGCTTTGACATTTTAAATCTAAATATTTGTGATATTTTTACCTTAATCCCCCTAATTTCCCCCCTAATCTTTTTTAATAAAGATTCAGATTTCATATTATATTCTTAAATTTGATCTATACATTAAATTAAAATAAGACACTGTTGGGCTGTTACCAATCAAATTCAGTAATTTACACTGTTTACTTTGAATAGACAAATAAGAAATGTTGGAAAGTATGTTTAAACATGAAACTAAACCTCCAGTAAGGGCAGCAGGTGAGTCTTAATGAGCGAGTCAATGAGTAGATTCATCCAAACGATTCATTCCAACACTGAATCATTCAGTAACACACACACTGCTGCTGAGGCGTTATGGTTCTGCTGTGATCTATTTTCACTGCTGAAATGCAACAAAAACAGTCAATATTGCAACTACAATGTTTGATGTTAATTACTTGTTTATTGAGCCGTCATATGAAATCAGTGTCATTTTCAGTCGTGATGGCATTCAGGAAAACTGTATCTGAATAAATTATCTGTATCATATGTTATAAATATAAAATCTCCACATGTTGAATGTTTAGATCAGTTTCTCAGTGTGAGCGGCGCTCATGTGTTGTGATTTCTCCTCGAGAGGCTGTGGAGCGTCAACAGCGCCACCTTCACTTCATTATACATTATACTATTCTGCCGTGCAAAGGCAATAGGCCGTAACTTCGTTTTTGGTCGAAAATGAGTTATTGACATTTTTGGGACTTTCAAGACCTCCTTTATTATGTGGATAAATATCGTTAGTCAATTATGTTGTTTTTTCGAGAAAATTATGGATTGTCTGAACAGTAACTTCCAAAAGCCCAGGAGAAACCAAGGCAGAACACCGTAACAGCAGTTACCGCTCTTTGCCTTTGTTTTAGAACACTCAAACTGAGTTACGGTACTCTGCCTTTGTTTAGCCATGCGTCTAAATTAAGTTACGGTACCGACATGCAGTTATGGTGTCCCGCATTTGTTTTACTGTCTATTAAAGTTTGCCGCGTTTAAGTTACGGTGTAGTCTGTGTACTGTCATACATGTTTTCATAATGCAGAATATTCTCTCAGCGCGCTGTCAGGCAGTCTGGGGCTGCCCACTGCACGAGTGTGTGTAGATACTCGAATGCAGTGACAGTGTGCGATCACGCATACAATCAGTAGGCTAGTAACAGTTCGCAATTATATCCATATATCCTACCTTTTCTTGTAAACCCGATAAAATCCATGGCAATGAACGTCATCGGGGATGTTTAATCCACAAGCATTCTGAGAATTATTCCTACTTGTCGTTCACATCAATCTAAAAGTTGTCATTTTAGGCTATAGGCGATTTTCATTCAAAGATGTAAAAGTATAAGCTATGTAGCCTACTGTATATTTTTTTACTAGATAAAAACATTAAAAACATATTGCAATAAATAATTACTCTGTTTAGCCTATGAATGGGCAATCCGATCCAGTCAGCGCTGTCATTAGATAGCCAAACTTAACCCTTGATTAACCAGCGGCACTGTTTGCTATTTATCTTATTCCAATCCCATGCATTTTTACAAGATTTTTTATTTGTTCTATTTTTTATATCTTTGCATTATATATGCAAATGTTTACTTATTAGAAATAATCTTATCTTGTTCATATAATTCAGTGTCACCTATCAACCTGTTAGTTTTGCTGCACACCAATGAAGATACTCTTTACTTGAGGTATTGTGTCCTTAATAATAAGAAGATGGCTATAATTAATTGTAAATCATCCAAAATAAATGCCATGATCATTAGATTTTATAAAGGTGTTGCTATATTGATTTTGCAAATGGTGATCAGCAACCAAATATTGATAATATGGAAGTTACTGCCATTTGCCTTGGCATGACTCCACATTTTTTGCAGACAATACAAAGGCAGAGTGCCGTAACTTCAAAATAGGGGTCAAAAGTCAAGTTTGAGTAAAAAAAAAGTGTATGTAGATAATTGTCATTACTAAAACATCTAAATGCCAGATTTCCAGTGTCCTACCTATAACTAATTTGGCTGGACAACAAAAAATCTTTAAAGTCATTTTTCTCAGTTCCACACTCCAGTGAGTTAAGGTCTTTTGCCTTTGTAGGGCAGTATTATCCACTATCGATCGCCACTTACACAGGGTACATACAGCAATCCTTAAGTTAAATTTACTACTTTTTAATACCTTTTTTACTACCTTCAGAATATTTTTTAAAACCATCACGACACTGAATTGCAAGTGTTAATCAGCGACCTTTCTATTATTTGCACAGATTTTGACATATCTAACATACAAAAACAGAATAGATTTAGAATCGACACCAGGAGGAAATCTGTCATAAGTTATCATTCAGACAGTAAAATAGATCTCAACATTCACAATGGTTGGTTAAGGAGAAGCATTACTGCATACACATTTGATTTCAATTAATAATTGGTAATTCAGCAATTAAATTATTTAGTGTTTTTTTTTTCAACAACAAAAACTGAGCCAAATATAACATTTCTATAACTGTGATAAGTTATTGAATTTAACAAAATACTAAAAACTAGTGCTGTCAATCGATTAAAAACTTTAACTAGATTAATCACACATTTTCTGTGATTAATCGCAATTAATCGCAATAAAAAATAAATGTTTTTGTACGTTTTTAATATATATTTTTTAATATAATAATTTCACAGTTAATCAAATAATGTAGAAACAACATAAAGACAGTATCTTTTAAATACTTGTTTAAATGGCATCTTTTTATGAATGAAGGCCAGTACTACTGATATTAATACAGCTACTGATTTTTTTTTTTTTTTTTACATTTATTATTAGGCTTCAAAAATATAACTTTTTTAATTTAAGTAAACTTAAAACAACTGCTAACATAAACCCATAATAAATGTCATGTTTACTCCTGCCCTTCCTGTCTGAACAGTTAGGAAATATACAGAAATGTAATAAAGTTATCAAAGTTATATGCAGTCTGCACTGTATAAACTATAAATTAAATAGTTAATCCTTATTAAAGCTACAAAAGTTATTTAGTTAAGAGCAGCGAGTCATTTTCTCTGTTCCCTTTGTTCTTTAACTTTACTGACAGGAAGCTTTATTGGCTGCTGCCCCTTTAAGAGCAGACACACACGCGGATCTCACTGTCTATGGATCTCGCCTCATCCTCTTTTTGTTCATTTTAGACTTTATATAAATCATTTAAGATTGCTCTTATGAGGATAGTCATTGAAGATATGCCTTGAAGCAAGTCTAAAATAAACCGTAAGCCAGCCCCTTCTGTTGAGCGCGCAGTGCTCTGAGATGATGCCGATCGACCGCTAAATATGACGTCAGCTTCAAACATACGTTGAGACGGAGACGAAAGATCTTTGATTATGTGCCCAGATATGCTAAAGCCCATATTTAAACGAACTAACGCGAACGCAGATAGAATTTAAATCTCAATAGGACACCTGATAGTCTGAAAAAATAATACCTCTGGGACCACATTTAACACTTTAAATGGCCTTAAATTTGACAGTTTTGATTTATCACTTTTTAATACTTTTTAAAACCCCGCGGACACCGTTATGCTAAATTAATGCACAATCATTCCTGCATTTTGGTGATTGACTTGTTATTTTTTGTTATTGCCGTTTTAATCCTCTTGTCCGTCATCGGGCAAGTTAAATTCTCTTTCACTTCCCCTTTAAAAAATCCACTTGTTCCACAAGCGTTAATGTCGAGCCCTGGCCTTAAGTGTTTCGTCCTTACATGCTCTGTGTGTCGTTCTCCATTGATGAAGAATATCAGAAGATAGATGAGTGAAATTGTGAATGCTGTTAGTTTGTCTACACAGCGGCATATTGTGAGGCCATCGCCTCGCAGCTCTTCGGATAATGAGATGTTTTATTAATGTGCCTTTTTAAACAGCACTACACCTGTGTCTATAAAAAGAACCAAAGCTCTCATTAAAATCAATCGGTTATGGAAGACCAACTAATCCACAGTGAGCGGCAGGAACCGACAGTAGGTTTTACACAAGACTTCAAAGCGCAGTTTGTCTCGCTGACATATGCGCACAAGCCAACAAAAGCACAAAACAAAACCGCTTGCAGGATGCTCCTCGACTCTCTCGGGTCTCCATGGCAGCATGTGCCAGTTCAGAGCCGTTTAACCTGAGGAGGGGCTGACAGCAAGTCATGGCCTAGTTTCTCATCTCTCTCAGAAGCCGAGACTCTGGAGGATGATATGGAGAGAAACGCAGAGTCATGGAGCGCACAAAGGCCAGTCTGTATCACTGCACAGTGGGAGTCTGACGGAGCCTTTGTGCTTCTGAAAGTCGAAAGATTAAAAGTAAAAGATTACTCACCAGTAACCATGAAAGGGTCTTATAATGCAAAATCAAATATTCATCGAACTTATGAAATAACACAGCCTGATGCATATCTACTGTGACTTTCAAAAGTGAAAATAAACTATTAAAAAAAAGGGCTCAAGCCTCCACAACTTTCTAATATCATACTAATGAAGGTAACTCATCCAGTCAGGGCAGAAGTTATCTATCAATAGTTAACGGCCATATTTGCAACACCTTCTGGATGCTATTTTGGGCATTCAAGACCAAGTTAATTACATGAATGGAGAAACCATGAAATCTGCTTGCTATGCTCACATTTACATGCCATATTTCACATCAGCAACATTAACTGTCTAATAAAGATGTCCCATCTCAAGACACTGATGCTGCGTTCCTACTTCAATACACACTCTATATTGCCAAAAGTATTGGGCCAAATCCTTGAGTTCAGGTGTTCAGTCTCTTCATGGCCACAGGTGTATAACTCCAGCTCTCGGCCTGCAGACGCTTCTACACACATTAGTGAAAGAATGGGTCGCTCTCAGGAGCTCAGTGAACTCAAGCGTGGGGCCGTGATAGGCTGACACCTGTGCAATAAGTCCATTCCTGACATTTCCTCACTACTAAATATTCCACGCTCAACTATTAGTGGGATTATAACAAAGTGGAAGCCATTGGGAACAACAGCAACTCAGCCACGAAGTGTTAAATCCCAGAGCGGGGTCAGCGCATGCTGAGGGTCACAGTGCGCAGAAGGCTCTAACTTTCTGCAGAGTCAACAGCTCCAGACCTCCAGACTTCTGTGGCCTTCAGATGAGCTCAAGAACAGCGGAGAGAGCTTCATGGAATGGGTTTCCATGGCCGAGCAGCTCATCCA
Source organism: Pseudorasbora parva (assembly GCF_024679245.1). Classification (NCBI taxonomy): domain Eukaryota; kingdom Metazoa; phylum Chordata; class Actinopteri; order Cypriniformes; family Gobionidae; genus Pseudorasbora; species Pseudorasbora parva. The sequence continues at coordinate 2,053,588 of NC_090192.1, forward strand.
AGCCTTACATCACCAAGAGTAATGCAAAGCGTGGGATGCAGTGGAGTAAAGCAGCCGCCACTGGTTCAATTCTGATTTTTCCCTCTTATGTGGCACAGATCAGATATGACATTGAACATGTGTAGGCAGGAAAAAACCCCGCATGAATTCCGATATCTTCAGATCAGATTCAGGCCTCACTCATATGTGGTAATAAATCCGATATGATCCGGACACGTGCATTTGCATCTGCCATGTAAGCGGTCAAATTGGATATTCCCAAGTAAATGTGAGATGTACGTCATTGAGAAAGAGACGGAGGTGAATGACATCAACTCAGCTGGACATGAACTGCGATCACATGACACTAATGGAGCGATGGAAGACGAGAGCAATGTTGAGCAATAGCGCAGAAAGCAAATCATTGAATTATCATTTCGTCTGCATCCATCATTCACGTCCATTGCATATCGCGCCATTTTACTTCCCTTTTTGGGTCAGAACGTCCGGGGCTGTTTCGCAAGTGTAATGCAAATTTCATATACGGGTCGATTTTGTAAAGATGATGCAAGCGGGTCGCCAAAAAAAAATCAAATATAGACACCAAATCAGAATTGTGTATAAAGACCTGCAGTAGATATAAAGACCTGTGTAAATTTGGCCTCATTTAGAGGGCGGGCCTTTTGCACGCTGCACTTTCTCCCATTCATTAGTAATATGAGTGCAGTGTCTTGGTATATCTAAAGTCTTTGGCTCCTCATCAGACTCCAGCACTGACAGCTGAAATATGATCGGCATCCTTCAAAAACTCCTGCATCAGGCCTAGATTGAGACGGGCTTCAAGGTCAGCCTATTATAGGACGCGAGAGACCAACAATGCCATCATTGCTGACAAAATCAATTCGAATCAGGAGAGGAGTGGATTCAGATCAGGCAAGTCTAGTGGTCGATCAAAATGGGTTTCCCCAAAGGCGGATTACGTGGGACATTTGTTCCTCAATATTGTAAGATTTTTTTTTTTTTACTATGCTCTCTCTCTCTCTCTCTCTCTCTCTATTTTGTTTTCTGGCGCTACTAGAGCAGGTTTTCCAGCTTGAATGTTGATTATTCCTCATATTCTCCATTGTTGCGGCTCCTCTCTTCCCAGTCTGTCAGTAACTCTGTTTAGTTCCTGTCTCTATGAAGCCCCTCCTTCACTGTGCTCTAATTGGTCAGCTGGAGCGGTGTGTTGTGATTGGTCGCCCCCTTACCATAACCGCCGATTTCAACACACTACTGACGAACTCAAGCAGGCCCCGTCCCTTTAATATGCGTATGAAATATTATGATGAGAAATATTGTGATGTGTTTGTTCTCCCGATGGAGGGACTTTGGAACATTTTCAGAGCTTTTTCATGCTCAAACCACAACATTACACACAACGTGAAAAAATATGTCCTCTTAGAATAGAATACACTGCAAAAAATGCTCTTCTTCCTCAGTATTTTTGTCTTGTTTCTAGTCCAAACATCTAAAAATTCTTAAAACAAGAAGTATTTACTAGACAAGCAAAAGTAATTGTCTTGTTTTGGGGGAAAATAACTCAAAATGAAGAGAGTTTTTGCTTAAAATAAGATAAATAATCTGCCAATGGGGTGAGAAAAATAATCTTAATTCAAACAGAAAACAAGATTATTTATCTCACCCCATTGGCAGATTATTTATCTTATTTTAAGCAAAAACTCTTAATTTTAAGTTATTTTTTCCCCAAAACAAGATGATCATTTTTACTTGTCTAGTAAATGTTTCTTAAATGTAAGAATTTTTAGATATTTAGACTAGAAACAAGACACAAATACTAAGTAAGAAAATAATTTTTTGCAGTGTATTCTTGCAAGCCATACACCAATACTGTTGAGTAGTTTGTTTGTCTTGAGTTTGGAGGGTTGAGAACACAAACATGGCAGGAAGAGGTTGGCGGCAAATGATTCCTTCATTAACATGAATATGTATGAAGGGGCCTAAGTGTGGTGGATCTCTGTAGGACACGAAAGGTTCCAGAGCAACAAAAACAGGGCGTTTTGTAACGCTAAGAACTGACCCAGGATCAGCCCAGGCCTGTTTGTCTGGCTCTCGGCACTGTTTAAGCATGCAGGGCACAGAAGGAGCTTCCTTCCCGCTGGCAGTGCTCGCTCTGGCTTCTTTAACATATGTCCCATTCAGAAGGGAAGCTCTCTCAATACAAACGACCTGTGGCGTCATCGCCTTTATTCCCACGAACCCACGTTCACTTTCTGGGAAGCAGAACATTAGCCATGTTTCCACTGTTGGGCCAGTGCGAGGCAGGGCTTTAATCAGGCTGGGCTTATAGCCTCGGGCCTGTAGAACCGAGCCCACAACCACACTGGTTCACTAAAACCTGCCCGTAACACGCCTCTCTGGAACAACGTCACACACACTGCAAAAAATGCTTTTCATACTTAGTATTTTTGTCTTGTTTCTAGTCTAAATATCTTACATTAAGAAACATTTACTAGACAAGTAAAAATTATTGTCTTGTTTTGAGGAAAAATAACTCAAAATGAAGAGAGTTTTTGCTTAAAATAAGATAAATAATCTGCCAATGGGGTGAGAAAAATAATCTTGTTTTCTGTTTGAATTAAGATTATTTTTCTCACCCCATTGGCAGATTATTTATCTTATTTTAAGCAAAAACTCTCTTCATTTTGAGTTATTTTCCCCAAAACAAGACAATTACTTTTACTTGTCTAGTAAATACTTCTTGTTTTAAGAATTTTTAGATGTTTGGACTAGAAACAAGACAAAAATATTAAGTAAGATTTTTTGCAGTGCACACCCATCATTCACCCACAAATGGAAGTTTTATCAGAAAAATAATCAGAAAGAAATCATTGGATCGCAAAACCAACATGATAGAATGGACGTTTGTTGGCATTTTGTTGTTTACTTACTAGATTTAAAACCTAAGCGTTGATGTTTTACCACAGTTTTACAATAATAAGAACAATTTTATTTATAGAGCACTTTTAAAGCTACAATGCACAAAGTGCTTTACACAATAATAACAATAAAAACAATCACTAAAATGCATAATGAAGAGCTATACACGATACATAATGAAGCAAAATATAATATAAGGTGTCAAAAAAACAAAAAAACTACACAAGGACATAAGTGATACATTGATCTTAATAAATTAATTTGTCGAGATCACACAGAAATAAAGTGATATTTACCGTTATTTCACAAAAGAAAGAGAACAAGTGTACACTGATAAAGATGATTTTGTGGTAAAGTAACTACAGAAAAAAATAAGTAAATTCTATATTATTACTCAAACATATAGAAATTAAAGCGTAAAAATCAGCATTATAAAATTAAATACAACTACTCAACTTTTCTGATACTTGTGTTCCCATCATGCACTGGGGTTTAAATAATTAATATGGTTGATTTTTCGCTGTTTTCCAGCTGTATTTACACTGTTTTATCAATGCTTTTTTTAAGGTTAGTAACTTGCCATTTTTGTGACATTTGGAGTTCATTTTCTTTTCAAAATGACACATTCACTCAAAAGTTATGTTACTGTCACTGTGCATTGTGTAGCAAGTATTGAGGTGTCAGTGTTCTCCCCTAAACGCTCCCACACTGGGGATTTAATACAAGTAAATGATGGGGAAATTGTTGCGCTTCTCACCTTGAGGCTGGTGTTGGAGCGAGGGTGGCTGAGGCTGTTATATCTCCATGTGTCCGTCCCTGGGGTCTCCACAGCTTCCCTACGCAGATCGGGGCTCATCGCATCGCTTCCAGCCAGTGAAAAAATACCCAGAGATACAGGACGCTCCTTCCTGAGTACACACATAAAACATACGATTAAACACTTGGCCACGAAACAAAGGATTACGTAAGTCCGGTATTCAGATATGAACTGAGCAATTTTCACACCAGTTTGATTTCAAGTATTGGAAAAGACGTTTCTGGACTACACTGGCTTACACTAGATAGAAATGTAAGTGAAAACTTACTGCCACTACGTTACAACTGGCATCACAATTTTCACAGCATTTTCTAGTGTTTGAAGTAGTTTCTAGGAGAAGAGATTGGGGCGTGGCTACTGCGGCAGACTGAGAGTTTGGGGCGTGGCTACTGAAGCATACAGAGTTTGGGGCGTGGCTACTGAAGCAGACAGAGTTTGGGGTGTGGCTACTGTAACAGACAGAGTTTGGGGTGTGGCTACTGTAACAGACAGAGTTTGGGGTGTGGCTACTGTAACAGACAGAGTTTGGGGTGTGGCTACTGTAACATACAGAGTTTGGGGCGTGGCTACTGCGGCAGACTGAGAGTTTGGGGCGTGGCTACTGAAGCATACAGAGTTTGGGGCGTGGCTACTGCAGCAGACAGAGTTTGGGGCGTGGCTACTGCAGCAGACAGAGTTTGGGGTGTGGCTACTGTAACAGACAGAGTTTGGGGTGTGGCTACTGTAACAGACAGAGTTTGGGGTGTGGCTACTATAACAGACAGAGTTTGGGGTGTGGCTACTGTAACATACAGAGTTTGGGGCGTGGCTACTGTAACATACAGAGTTTGGGGCGTGGCTACTGTAACAGACAGAGTTTGAGGCGTGGCTACTGTAACAGACAGAGTTTGGCGCGTGGCTACTGTAACAGACAGAGTTTGGGGCGTGGCTACTATAACAGACAGAGTTTGGGGCGTGGCTACTGCAGCAGACAGAGTTTGGGGCGTGGCTACTGCAGCAGACAGAGTTTGGGGCGTGGCTACTGTAGCAGACAGAGTTTGGGGCGTGGCTACTGTAACAGACAGAGTTTGAGGCGTGGCTACTGCAGCAGACAGAGTTTGGGGTGTGGCTACTGTAACAGACAGAGTTTGGGGTGTGGCTACTGTAACATACAGAGTTTGGGGTGTGGCTACTATAACAGACAGAGTTTGGGGTGTGGCTACTGTAACATACAGAGTTTGGGGCGTGGCTACTGTAACAGACAGAGTTTGAGGCGTGGCTACTGTAACAGACAGAGTTTGGCGCGTGGCTACTGTAACAGACAGAGTTTGGGGCGTGGCTACTGTAACAGACAAAGTTTGGCGCGTGGCTACTGTAACAGACAGAGTTTGAGGCGTGGCTACTGTAACAGACAGAGTTTGGCGCGTGGCTACTGTAACAGACAGAGTTTGGGGCGTGGCTACTGTAACAGACAGAGTTTGGGGTGTGGCTACTGTAACAGACAGAGTTTGGTGCGTGGCTACTGTAACAGACAGAGTTTGGGGCGTGGCTACTGTAACAGACAGAGTTTGAGGCGTGGCTACTGTAACAGACAGAGTTTGGCGCGTGGCTACTGTAACAGACAGAGTTTGGGGCGTGGCTACTATAACAGACAGAGTTTGGGGCGTGGCTACTGCAGCAGACAGAGTTTGGGGCGTGGCTACTGCAGCAGACAGAGTTTGGGGCGTGGCTACTGTAGCAGACAGAGTTTGGGGCGTGGCTACTGTAACAGACAGAGTTTGAGGCGTGGCTACTGCAGCAGACAGAGTTTGGGGTGTGGCTACTGTAACAGACAGAGTTTGGGGTGTGGCTACTGTAACATACAGAGTTTGGGGTGTGGCTACTATAACAGACAGAGTTTGGGGTGTGGCTACTGTAACATACAGAGTTTGGGGCGTGGCTACTGTAACAGACAGAGTTTGGGGCGTGGCTACTGTAACATACAGAGTTTGGGGCGTGGCTACTGTAACAGACAGAGTTTGGCGTGTGGCTACTGTAACATACAGAGTTTGGGGCGTGGCTACTGTAACAGACAGAGTTTGGGGTGTGGCTACTGTAACAGACAGAGTTTGGGGTGTGGCTACTATAACAGACAGAGTTTGGGGTGTGGCTACTGTAACATACAGAGTTTGGGGCGTGGCTACTGTAACAGACAGAGTTTGGGGTGTGGCTACTGTAACAGACAGAGTTTGGGGTGTGGCTACTGTAACAGACAGAGTTTGGGGTGTGGCTACTGTAACATACAGAGTTTGGGGCGTGGCTACTGCGGCAGACTGAGAGTTTGGGGCGTGGCTACTGAAGCATACAGAGTTTGGGGCGTGGCTACTGCAGCAGACAGAGTTTGGGGTGTGGCTACTGTAACAGACAGAGTTTGGGGTGTGGCTACTGTAACAGACAGAGTTTGGGGTGTGGCTACTGTAACAGACAGAGTTTGGGGTGTGGCTACTATAACAGACAGAGTTTGGGGTGTGGCTACTGTAACATACAGAGTTTGGGGCATGGCTACTGTAACATACAGAGTTTGGGGCGTGGCTACTGTAACAGACAGAGTTTGAGGCGTGGCTACTGTAACAGACAGAGTTTGGCGCGTGGCTACTGTAACAGACAGAGTTTGGGGCGTGGCTACTATAACAGACAGAGTTTGGGGCGTGGCTACTGCAGCAGACAGAGTTTGGGGCGTGGCTACTGCAGCAGACAGAGTTTGGGGCGTGGCTACTGTAGCAGACAGAGTTTGGGGCGTGGCTACTGTAACAGACAGAGTTTGAGGCGTGGCTACTGCAGCAGACAGAGTTTGGGGTGTGGCTACTGTAACAGACAGAGTTTGGGGTGTGGCTACTGTAACATACAGAGTTTGGGGTGTGGCTACTATAACAGACAGAGTTTGGGGTGTGGCTACTGTAACATACAGAGTTTGGGGCGTGGCTACTGTAACAGACAGAGTTTGAGGCGTGGCTACTGTAACAGACAGAGTTTGACGCGTGGCTACTGTAACAGACAGAGTTTGGGGCGTGGCTACTGTAACAGACAAAGTTTGGCGCGTGGCTACTGTAACAGACAGAGTTTGAGGCGTGGCTACTGTAACAGACAGAGTTTGGCGCGTGGCTACTGTAACAGACAGAGTTTGGGGCGTGGCTACTGTAACAGACAGAGTTTGGGATGTGGCTACTGTAACAGACAGAGTTTGGCGCGTGGCTACTGTAACATACAGAGTTTGGGGCGTGGCTACTGTAACAGACAGAGTTTGAGGCGTGGCTACTGTAACAGACAGAGTTTGGCGCGTGGCTACTGTAACAGACAGAGTTTGGGGCGTGGCTACTATAACAGACAGAGTTTGGGGCGTGGCTACTGCAGCAGACAGAGTTTGGGGCGTGGCTACTGCAGCAGACAGAGTTTGGGGCGTGGCTACTGTAGCAGACAGAGTTTGGGGCGTGGCTACTGTAACAGACAGAGTTTGAGGCGTGGCTACTGCAGCAGACAGAGTTTGGGGTGTGGCTACTGTAACAGACAGAGTTTGGGGTGTGGCTACTGTAACATACAGAGTTTGGGGTGTGGCTACTATAACAGACAGAGTTTGGGGTGTGGCTACTGTAATATACAGAGTTTGGGGCGTGGCTACTGTAACAGACAGAGTTTGAGGCGTGGCTACTGTAACAGACAGAGTTTGGCGCGTGGCTACTGTAACAGACAGAGTTTGGGGCGTGGCTACTGTAACAGACAGAGTTTGGCGTGTGGCTACTGTAACATACAGAGTTTGGGGCGTGGCTACTGTAACAGACAGAGTTTGGGGTGTGGCTACTGTAACAGACAGAGTTTGGGGTGTGGCTACTATAACAGACAGAGTTTGGGGTGTGGCTACTGTAACATACACAGTTTGGGGCGTGGCTACTGTAACATACAGAGTTTGGGGCGTGGCTACTGTAACAGACAGAGTTTGAGGCGTGGCTACTGTAACAGACAGAGTTTGGCGCGTGGCTACTGTAACAGACAGAGTTTGGGGCGTGGCTACTATAACAGACAGAGTTTGGGGCGTGGCTACTGCAGCAGACAGAGTTTGGGGCGTGGCTACTGCAGCAGACAGAGTTTGGGGCGTGGCTACTGTAGCAGACAGAGTTTGGGGCGTGGCTACTGTAACAGACAGAGTTTGAAGCGTGGCTACTGCAGCAGACAGAGTTTGGGGTGTGGCTACTGTAACAGACAGAGTTTGGGGTGTGGCTACTGTAACATACAGAGTTTGGGGTGTGGCTACTATAACAGACAGAGTTTGGGGTGTGGCTACTGTAACATACAGAGTTTGGGGCGTGGCTACTGTAACAGACAGAGTTTGAGGCGTGGCTACTGTAACAGACAGAGTTTGGCGCGTGGCTACTGTAACAGACAGAGTTTGGGGCGTGGCTACTGTAACAGACAGAGTTTGGGGTGTGGCTACTGTAACATACAGAGTTTGGGGCGTGGCTACTGTAACAGACAGAGTTTGGGGTGTGGCTACTGTAACATACAGAGTTTGGGGTGTGGCTACTATAACAGACAGAGTTTGAGGCGTGGCTACTGTAACAGACAGAGTTTGGGGCGTGGCTACTGTAACAGACAGAGTTTGGGGCGTGGCTACTGTAACAGACAGAGTTTGAGGCGTGGCTACTGTAACAGACAGAGTTTGAGGCGTGGCTACTGTAACAGACAGAGTTTGAGGCGTGGCTACTGTAACAGACAGAGTTTGAGGCGTGGCTACTGTAACAGACAGAGTTTGAGGCGTGGCTACTGTAACAGACAGAGTTTGGGGCGTGGCTACTGTAACAGACAGAGTTTGGGGCGTGGCTACTGTAACAGACAGAGTTTGAGGCGTGGCTACTGTAACAGACAGAGTTTGAGGCGTGGCTACTGTAACAGACAGAGTTTGAGGTGTGGCTACTGTAACAGACAGAGTTTGGGGCGTGGCTACTGTAACAGACAGAGTTTGGGGCATGGCTACTGTAACAGACAGAGTTTGGGGCGTGGCTACTGTAACAGACAGAGTTTGGGCGTGGCTACTGTAGCAGACAGAGTTTGGGGCGTGGCTACTGTAACATACAGAGTTTGGGGCGTGGCTACTGTAACAGACAGAGTTTGGGCATGGCTACTGTAACAGACAGAGTTTGGGGCGTGGCTACTGTAACAGACAGAGTTTGGGCGTGGCTACTGTAGCAGACAGAGTTTGGGGCGTGGCTACTGTAACAGGTGGAGAGAAAGTTTGGGTGATAGTTATATTTGAGTTGGGGTGGCGAAACTGCATACTGCACCTTTAAATGTTGATTCAATCCAGTTCAATAACAGTGTCCGCTCTAAAGACCATAGTGTCAGTGCAGTTAGATCAATAATATTACTGAATATTAAACAATTTTTAGGACCTTCTGATCCTTACATGTCTCAATGCATCTCTATGGGATGTTCTTGCCTACCATACAACACTTTGAGTGCAAGAAGCATGAGCAGTGATGCCACCACCAACACCAGAGCTCCTCTAGGAGAGACATGTCTTTTGTCTCTTCCTGTTGTTGGGTTGCCATAGAGCTGCATTCAGAGCTGAACCTGCTGACTGCACATTCTGTAGGGAGCCGATCGGATCTGCTCACACGAGCAGGATTCACTCTATTCAGCTCAAACACTACAGTAAAGAAAAGGTAAAGTACGCTTTGGAAACAAGAACCAACTTTGAGCAAGTGTGAATTCACAACTCCCACAAAAAGTCCATGCACCTCACTGGAGAGAGGTTTCCATACGAAGTTGAAAATATACTGTAACATGCATATATTTTACGCAGAACTATCAAACCAACATTTGAGATGCTGCGATGCGATTGGTCAGCTAGTTAGTCGAGTTTTCCAGGTACATTGTGCAAAAGTAAATTGGGCCAATTTTTATTTCATGCCGACTTTAAAGGCGTCATGAATTGTTTTTATACTGTTGTCTGAGGTTCAATAATGACATTCGTGTGGTTTTTATATTCAAAAACATCATAATTAATAAATTATTATTGTTTTCCACTGGTTTTGAGGCTCTCCTGAATGCTGGGTTTTGATGGGCGTGTCACTGGAGACTTGGAGGTAAACGGCCACTGCCAGGATTGGATAAGATTTGCATATTTAAAGGAAAACTCCACTTTTTTTGAAAATAGGCTCATTTTCCAAGTCCCTTAGAGTTAAACAGTTGAGTTTTAGGGTTTTTATATCTATTCAGGCAATCTCTGTATCTGGCGGTACCACTTTTAGCATAGCTTAGCATACATCATTGAATCGGATTAGACCGTTAGCATCACGCTCAAAAATGACCAAAGACTTTATTTTTTCAAAGATAATATTTTTCCAATTTAAAAGTTTACTATTTTGTAGTTAAATCGTGTACTAAGACCAACGGAAAAAGAAAAGTTTTGATTTTTAGACCGATTATAGAACTATTCTCTCATTCCTGCGTAATAATCAGGGAGCTTTGCTCCCGTACCATGGGTGAAGCGGCGCAGTGATATTACGCAGACAATAGTTCCTAGCTATATCGACCTAAAACAAAAAAAATCCCAACTTTTTATTTTCCATTGGTCTTAGTACACGATGTAACTACAGAAGAGTCACATTTTAAATATGAAAATATAGTGAAAGTCTTTTGTCATTTTTGAGCACGAAGCTAATGGTCTAATCCGATTCCATGATGTATGCTAAGCTATGCTAAAAGTGCTACCGCCAGATACAGAGATCGGCTGAATGGATTCAAAAATGGTAAACCTCAACTGTTTAACTCTAAGGGGCTTAGAAAATAAACCTATTTTCAAAAAAAGTGGAGTGTTGCTTTAATGAGCTTCAGCTCCGCTGTCAGTTCACATGAGGGATTGTTTTGAAAGCAGCAACCGGAATAATTCTCTGACGGGGCTCTCAAAACTTATTTATCAAACAAACACAATGATTTATTTCTCATCCATCCTCAATTTTGTTTTTTTATTTATTACTTGGCCTGCCCGATCAGTGGATATATTTGAAGTGCGTTCTTCAAATATCAAGTCAAGAGAGTGAACAACGCAGATCAAGAAATTCATTTTATTTCACTATTTAAGATTCACCGGCCTGCCGACCGGCTTTCGTTTTGGTAGCCCGTCTGGAAAACACACACAGCTCCGGGACGTTGGGCGAGTCGTGGGCTGGGCTACATAATCAGGCATACACATTTATCTGTAGAGGCGGCGTTTCCCCCTTCTAATATGTCATTGATCAATATATCTGAGAGCCTTGTTTTCTGGGTCTGGTGTCAATAAAAGCTTTTCTTTGACTAACAAGGTTTTTAGCTTAGAAAAACAGGTTATTCTTATATTACCATGACCTTTTATATAGCAAAGGCTTAAGGGAAAGTTGATTTCTCAATTCATCGCCCCTTTAAATGAAGATAAAAGGGAGTAAATCAATGCAGTCAGGCTTGCATGGTAAACCGGGGCTGTGATGGATCTCTATCTGACGTGTGCATCAATCCCTGTGCTGTAATCACACACACCAGTCAGGAAAGGTCGTGGCTTATTTGTGGAGCTTCAGGTCCAAAGATCTAATCCTGAAAAGCTTTATTATAGCACAAGGAGTTTGTTTCAAATCATTAACAAAAGCAGAATGAAAAGTAGACCAACAGAATCTAGTCAAAAGCAACTAATATAATGTCTGCATTGCAACAAGCTACGGCCAGTTAAATTCAACTAAATACAAAAAACTACACAAATATATTAGATATGTTCAGAAGCAAACGGTTTCCCTGTTATCAAAACATAAAGTGTGTTAACTCAGGTTTAAAAGACATTAACATCAAAATCATTTTAATCAATAAACATCATCTACTGGAGTTCAATGGTAATGTTAACATCACACCGTCAGAAATAGGCATTTGTTGACTATTACATTACATTTTCATCAATTTACTCAAATATACACTCTAATAAACCTTGGGGGTTTGAGGGTTGAGTCTTCTTGTGTTATTTTTTTAGTGTTCGGGTAGTTTTTGTGTTACTCAGATCCTGGGTCAGATGTAACAACCCAGTGTTTGGGTTATTTTGTGTCACTCAGATCCTGGGTCAGACGTGACAACCCAGTGTTTGGGTAGTTTTTGTGTCACTCAGATCCTGGGTCAGATGTAACAACCCAGTGTTTGGGTTATTTTGTGTTACTCAGATCCTGGGTCAGACGTAGCAACCCAGTGTTTGGGTAGTTTTTGTGTTACTCAGATCCTGGGTCAGACGTAACAACCCAGTGTTTGGGTAGTTTTTGTGTTACTCAGATCCTGGGTCAGACGTAACAACCCAGTGTTTGGGTAGTTTTTGTGTTACTCAGATCCTGGGTCAGATGTAACAACCCAGTGTTTGGGTAGTTTTTGTGTTACTCAGATCCTGGGTCAGACGTAACAACCCAGTGTTTGGGTAGTTTTTGTGTTACTCAGATCCCGGGTCAGACGTAACAACCCAGTGTTTGGGTAGTTTTTGTGTTACTCAGATCCTGGGTCAGACGTAACAACCCAGTGTTTGGGTAGTTTTTGTGTTACTCAGATCCTGGGTCAGACGTAACAACCCAGTGTTTGGGTAGTTTTTGTGTTACTCAGATCCTGGGTCAGACGTAACAACCCAGCGTTTGGGTAGTTTTTGTGTTACTCAGATCCTGGGTCAGACGTAACAACCCAGCGTTTGGGTAGTTTTTGTGTTACTCAGATCCTGGGTCAGACGTAACAACCCAGTGTTTGGGTAGTTTTTGTGTTACTCAGATCCTGGGTCAGACGTAACAACCCAGTGTTTGGGTAGTTTTTGTGTTACTCAGATCCTGGGTCAGACGTAACAACCCAGTGTTCGGGTAGTTTTTGTGTTACTCAGATCCTGGGTCAGATGTAACAACCCAGTGTTTGGGTTATTTTGTGTCACTCAGATCCTGGGTCAGACGTGACAACCCAGTGTTTGGGTAGTTTTTGTGTCACTCAGATCCTGGGTCAGACGTAACAAACCATTGTTTGGGTAGTTTTTGTGTCACTCAGATCCTGGGTCAGACGTAACAACCCAGTGTTTGGGTAGTTTTTGTGTTACTCAGATCCTGGGTCAGACGTAACAACCCAGTGTTTGGGTAGTTTTTGTGTTACTCAGATCCTGGGTCAGACGTAACAACCCAGTGTTTGGGTAGTTTTTGTGTTACTCAGATCCTGGGTCAGATGTAACAACCCAGTGTTTGGGTAGTTTTTGTGTTACTCAGATCCTGGGTCAGACGTAACAACCCAGTGTTTGGGTAGTTTTTGTGTTACTCAGATCCTGAGTCAGATGTAACAACCCAGTGTTTGGGTAGTTTTTGTGTCACTCAGATCCTGGGTCAGACGTGACAACCCAGTGTTTGGGTAGTTTTTGTGTCACTCAGATCCTGGGTCAGACTAACAACCCAGTGTTTGGGTAGTTTTTGTGTCACTCAGATCCTGGGTCAGACTAACAACCCAGTGTTTGGGTAGTTTTTGTGTCACTCAGATCCTGGGTCAGACGTAGCAACCCAGTGTTTGGGTAGTTTTTGTGTTACTCAGATCCTGGGTCAGACGTAACAACCCAGTGTTTGGGTAGTTTTTGTGTTACTCAGATCCTGGGTCAGACGTAACAACCCAGTGTTTGGGTAGTTTTTGTGTTACTCAGATCCTGGGTCAGATGTCACAACCCAGTGTTTGGGTAGTTTTTGTGTTACTCAGATCCTGGGTCAGACGTAACAACCCAGTGTTTGGGTAGTTTTTGTGTTACTCAGATCCTGAGTCAGATGTAACAACCCAGTGTTTGGGTAGTTTTTGTGTCACTCAGATCCTGGGTCAGACTAACAACCCAGTGTTTGGGTAGTTTTTGTGTCACTCAGATCCTGGGTCAGACTAACAACCCAGTGTTTGGGTAGTTTTTGTGTTACTCAGATCCCGGGTCAGACGTAACAACCCAGTGTTTGGGTAGTTTTTGTGTAACTTACATCCTGGGTCAGACATAACAACCCAGTGTTTGGGTAGTTTTTGTGTCACTCAGATCCTGGGTCAGACGTAACAACCCAGTGTTTGGGTAGTTTTTGTGTCACTCAGATCCTGGGTCAGACTAACAACCCAGCGTTTGGGTAGTTTTTGTGTCACTCAGATCCTGGGTCAGACCTAACAACCCAGTGTTTGGGTAGTTTTTGTGTTACTCAGATCCTGGGTCAGACTAACAACCCAGTGTTTGGGTAGTTTTTGTGTTATTCTGATCCCGGGTCAGACGTAACAACCCAGTGTTTGGGTAGTTTTTGTGTCACTCAGATCCTGAGTCAGACGTAACAACCCAGTGTTTGGGTAGTTTTTGTGTCACTCAGATCCTGGGTCAGACGTAACAACCCAGCGTTTGGGTAGTTTTTGTGTCACTCAGATCCTGGGTCAGACGTAACAACCCAGTGTTTGGGTAGTTTTTGTGTTACTCAGATCCTGGGTCAGATGTAACAACCCAGTGTTTGGGTAGTTTTTGTGTTACTCAGATCCTGGGTCAGACGTAACAACCCAGTGTTTGGGTAGTTTTTGTGTTACTCAGATCCTGGGTCAGAAGTAACAACCCAGTGTTTGGGTAGTTTTTGTGTTACTCAGATCCTGGGTCAGAAGTAACAACCCAGTGTTTGGGTAGTTTTTGTGTTACTCAGATCCCGGGTCAGATGTAACAACCCAGTGTTTGGGTAGTTTTTGTGTCACTCAGATCCTGGGTCAGACTAACAACCCAGTGTTTGGGTAGATTTTGTGTCACTCAGATCCTGGGTCAGACGTAACAACCCAGTGTTTGGGTAGTTTTTGTGTCACTCAGATCCTGGGTCAGACGTAACAACCCAGTGTTTGGGTAGTTTTTGTGTCACTCAGATCCTGGGTCAGACTAACAACCCAGTGTTTGGGTAGTTTTTGTGTCACTCAGATCCTGGGTCAGACTAACAACCCAGTGTTTGGGTAGTTTTTGTGTCACTCAGATCCTGGGTCAGACGTGACAACCCAGTGTTTGGGTAGTTTTTGTGTCACTCAGATCCTGGGTCAGACGTAACAACCCAGTGTTTGGGTAGTTTTTGTGTCACTCAGATCCTGGGTCAGACTAACAACCCAGTGTTTGGGTAGTTTTTGTGTCACTCAGATCCTGGGTCAGACGTAACAACCCAGTGTTTGGGTAGTTTTTGTGTCACTCAGATCCTGGGTCAGACGTAACAACCCAGTGTTTGGGTAGTTTTTGTGTTATTCTGATCCCGGGTCAGACGTAACAACCCAATGTTTGGGTAGTTTTTGTGTCACTCAGATCCTGGGTCAGACATAACAACCCAGTGTTTGGGTAGTTTTTGTGTCACTCAGATCCTGGGTCAGACATAACAACCCAGTGTTTGGGTAGTTTTTGTGTTATTCTGATCCCGGGTCAGACGTAACAACCCAATGTTTGGGTAGTTTTTGTGTCACTCAGATCCTGGGTCAGACATAACAACCCAGTGTTTGGGTAGTTTTTGTGTCACTCAGATCCTGAGTCAGACATAACAACCCAGTGTTTGGGTAGTTTTTGTGTAACTCAGATCCAGATGTTGACTTATTTGTCGTAGGATTTTTGTGCCTTTTTATTCAAAAAGAATATAAATGCTTATGATGTTAAAATATGTTCACTGATTGTTTATGGACCGGTTATGGAGTCAATCACTGCGTATTTCGGCTACAAGTGAAAGTTTCTTACTGATCCCAAACTTTTAAACAACAGTTTTCCTAGTATAGTCGTCATCATCTTAATGCAAATATCAATTCTGAAATTAAATATGACTTGGATTTGACAGGTTCACCTTGAACTCTCCATAGATGAGATTAGACATGTGCCGATAATATTCAGTAATGCCATATATCATGATAATGAATATGCACGATACTGTTATCGTGGGCACTTCAAAATACTGTAAATATAAATGTATTAACAATTATTACATTTTTTATAATGTGTTTAAGAATACTTTGCCCATCAACCGTATAAATGCTCATCATCGCTGTATTCTGCGCAAAGGGACACATGCCCTAATTATTAGAAATGTTCTGATTTTTTGTTATTGTTCAGTAAAACTTCGAGACATACGACTTCATTTGTATATGTTTATTCATTATTACCAAACTGACAATGAAAAATACTTATCAATAATGAATTATTCAAAGTGTGACGACCCTGAGTCTCCCTGTTTTCCTATTGGACAGAATGGGGAGTTCAAGCTCTTCTCATTCGTCTTTTGTTGGTATTTTCTGAGTCATGTAGCACATATATATATATTGTGTTATATTTGTTGCTTTGTTATCCCTAGACTTCTGTTTATTCATATTCCTATTTGTTATTTGTTGTGTTATTATTTCAATTTAATAAACAAATTTTCAATCACTAGCCGTTGTTGTCCGATTCCCCCTTATATGTTGCAAGGTCATGGTTGACAAAATGTTTACAAAATGTAAAATGTGTACCTTGAAGGCAATGTAAGTCGCTTTGGATAAAAGCGTCTGCCAAATGCATAAATGTAAATGTAACTTATTTCAATATCATGATAATACCATATATCGTGATAAAAGCTTCAGCAATTAATCGCAACATGAAAAATTGATACCAGCACATGCCTAATGTGTGTGAAAATATCAGCTTTGGGCTTAGTTTCAGACAACTTCACAATTACAATCACCTGAACACATGACACTATTACCTGAAACCATCTCCGAATAAAAAAAACAGAAAGGTCTAACAATATCAGGTGTTCGACCGCAGCTCTAGCGCAAAGTACGAACACAAAACTGAAGACACACTGCAAAAAAGGCTTTTCTTACTCAGTATTTTTGTCTTGTTTCTAGTCTAAATATCTACAAATTCTTACAACAAGAAGTATTTACTAGACAAGTAAAAGTAACTGTCTTGTTTTGGGAAAAGAATAACTCAAAATAAGAGAGTTTTTGCTTAAAATAAGATAAATAATCTGCCAATGGGGTGAGGAAAATAATCTTAATTCAAACAGAAAACAAGATTATTTTTCTCCCCCCATTGGCAGATTATTTATCTTATTTTAAGCAAAAACTCTCTTATTTTTGAGTACTTTTTTCACAAAACAAGACAATACTTTTTACTTTTCTAGTAAATGTTTCTTAATGTAAGAATGTTTAGATGTTTTGACTAGAAACAAGACACAAATACTAAGTAAGAAAAGCATTTTTGGCAGTGTAATATGACACAGCCTGTAAAAAACAGAAAAACTAGGCTAACATCCAGCAAAACAAGGCTGCGTACCTGCTGATCCGCGGCAGGGAGTGTGTGATGGCGGGCAGGCCGTTGGAGACGGAGTAATGCACCAGCAGCAGAACAGAGAGAGAGACCAAAACGGCGGAGTTGATAACCACCGCTCCACCCACGAAGCCAAAGACAAACAGCAGCATGCATCCTGGACTCATGGCTTCCACACGCGCTATGGGCCGCCCGCCGCCCCCCGAAACGCCAAAACAATCCCATCAACGCCGGCACAGCACGAGAATCTGTGTGTGTGTGTGTGTGTGTGTGTGAGCTCTGCAGCCTCTCGCTGCTGTGACATCATCTACACACACACATACACTCACACGAGCGGCTTTGCAGCAGCTGTGTTGTTTTCCCTCTTCTGTTTCCAGCGCTGCCGCTTAATGAACCGCTCGGTCCCTTACGCACTAATTCTCCCTGCATTTCCCCGTCTCCATCACACAGCTGATTGGCTGTGGGAATTTATGGGAATATGCAAATCACGGAGAACAACAAGCAGGGTTACTATAGTTAACTACAACCAGAAAAAACTGAAATAAAATCATTTAAACTCTTTTAATTTCAGCTAGATGCCAAGGCAACACTACTTTAACAAAAATAAATACAACGAAAACTGAAATTAATAATGCTGCTTTATTAATAAAAACTATATTACAGAATAAATAATACTAAATAAAATATTTTCATGAACGAAAATAAAATAAGAACTATATTTAAGCTAGATTTTTCCATTTCGTTTAACGATGTACTAAAATAAACAGAATTTAAATTAATAATCCTACTTAATTAATAAAAACTACATAGAAAATAAATACTAAATTAATAAACTATTTTCATTAACTGAAATAAAATAAACACCTAAAAAAAAGTCATTTTTATTTAGTTTAACAAAAAAATAATTTTTTTATATATATATATATAGAAAGAGAGAGAGACATTAAAAACAGAATAGAACAATAGTTGTTGTAGAAAAACAAACTAATTCAAAATATTGTTTTGCGTGTATGTCTCAAACATACACAAACAAATTATGAAATATTATTGCTATTTAAATCATCAGTTCTCTATGTCAGGGGTTTTCAAACTGGGGTCCGGGGACCCCCAGGGGTCCTCCAGAAGGTTCTAAGGGGTCCCCAGAAAAATTTTAGATAATTGAAAGATATAGCAAACATGAAGAAAGTCTACTGGCCAATCTAACTGTTTAATTTCTAAACGTTTCTCACCTTGTTAACCTTTCAGAATTGCATTTGTTTGCTTTGTATCTTGCTGGTGAATTTTTCTCACTATAGCCCATCTTATCATGCTCACTGGGTTCGTAGAGCAGAATTTTTAATGCGGTACACAATCTGCTTACAAGTACATACATTTATTGTGAACGTTTCTTATATAAGTAGTTTTTAATTGAACACCTACGTCAGGTTTATACGTCCAACATTAAGTATATCCAATTTAAATTTGGAAACAATGTTGTATTTAAAATGTCATACTTACTATCTATCTAGTTTAAATGTTTTTTCATATATAAAAATATATCGATGGATTTAAGGGGGTCCCCCATAAAGGTGCATCATATATGGGGGTCCTTGGCAACGTAAAGTTTGAAAACCCCTGCTCTGTGTGAATATATAGTAAAGTGTGATTTATTCCTGTGATCAAAGCTGAATTTATCATCATTACTCCAGTCTTCAGTGTCACATGATCCTTCACTAATCATTCTCACATGAGGATCTGATCATCAACACATATTTAGGATTATTATCAGTGTGAAAAACACTTTCCACTTCCACATATATCTGTGGAAACTGTGATGCATTGTATTTTAAAAGAAAGTTCAAAAAAGCAAAAATAATCTTTTGTAACATTAAAAATGTCTTACTGTCACTTTTGATCAATTTAATGCATCCTCGCTGAATAAAAAGTATTGATTTCTAATAAATAAGAAAATCTTACTGACCCCAAAAGTCAGTATGTTTTAAAATAAATGTATATGACAGCATATACAAATTTTACATAAGCACAATTTTTTGTGAAACTACACAGATTTGGTACATTATGCTACGCCTGTCATAGAATAATCACAATTAATATCCCAAATTAAAAGCAGAATGAATCTGAAAACCCTTTTCCTGGACTGAACACATTGCAAACGCTGTGGGAATAATGTGTGACTGGTGGAGGAGATGACTGATGCTTTATAGATGGACTCGATCAGACGGTCCATCTGCTGAGAGGATTATGGGATTATTTTAAAACGTGATCATGTCAAATCAAAAGGGTTTGCTATAGTCTCACAAAACTGCCTTTATATCTTAATATATAAAAGGGGAGCCTTGATATTAAAATGTTTGAAAAGCAATGCAAAAATAACCCAGAGACTAGAGCCGGTCATCACTGAAGGCTGTGTGTGTGTGTGTGTGTGTGTGTGTGTGTGTGTGTGTGTGTGTGTGTGTGTGTGTGTGTGTGTGCGTGCGTGCGTGCGTGTGTGTGTGCTCAAGAACCCTCTGTGAAATACGCCTCCTATGTGAGGTTCTGCTTCAATCGTCATGCTGTCAGTCTATTACAGAATCCGTCTCATTAATATCCACCAGATGATTCTCTCTCAATCCCTCTATCTCTATCTCTCTCTCACTCACACACACACACACACACACACACACACACACACACACACACACACACACACACACACTCACACACACACTCACACACACACTCACACTCACACTCACACTCACACTCACACTCACACTCACACTCACACTCACACACACACACTCACACACACACTCACACACACACTCACACACACACTCACACACACTCACACACACACTCACACACACACACACACACACACACACACACACACACACACACACACACTCACACACACACTCACACACACACTCACACACACACTCACACACACACTCACACACACACTCACACACACACTCACACACACACTCACACACACACTCACACACACACTCACACTCACACTCACACTCACACACACACACACACACTCACACACACACTCACACACACACTCACACACACACTCACACACACACTCACACACACACTCACACACACACTCACACTCACACTCACACTCACACTCACACTCACACTCACACTCACACACACACACACACTCACACACACACTCACACACACACTCACACACACACTCACACACACACTCACACACACACTCACACACACACTCACACACACACTCACACACACACTCACACACACACTCACACACACACTCACACACACACTCACACACACACTCACACACACACTCACACACACACTCACACTCACACTCACACTCACACACACACACACACACACACACACACACACACACACACACACACGGCCTACATTAGTAGATGCTCACAGCGGATGCGGTTATTTAAGTGCAGAACCAAAGCAGATTAATGGGAAACTGAAATTAAATTGGCATAAATAATAAAGCAAAAACTATTATATTATATATTATATTTATAACAAAGCCATTAAAAAAAAAATGGTGATTTGCAAAAAGGCCCACTATTACCTAATTTAATAAAGCAGAGTTCAAATATATCCATAAAAATTTCTGAGAAGTAGTTTTCTCTCTTGCAAAATTTGAAATATTTTTCAAAGCATCACACTGCCTCCGCCGGCTCGCCTTCTTCCCATAGTGCATCCTGGGGCCATGTGTTCCCCAGGTAAGCCACACACACACACACACCCGGCCATCCACGTGATGTAAAAGAACACGTGATTCCTCAGACCAGGCCACCTTCTTCCATTGCTCCGTGGTCCAGTTCTGATGCTCACGTGCCACTGTTGGTGCTTTCGGCGGGGTCAGAGGTCACCCTGACTGGTCAGCGGCTATGCCGCCTGTCGTAGAAATTCTCAATCCATTTATCTAACTTCACCACGGACAATTCAAAACAACTCCCAGCTGTTAATATAAAACTACAGTATCTCGAGGTACAGTATTCGCTTATCGATTACGTTTAACACAATTTCAATACTTCGAAGTAATTCGCCTCTCGAAGTAACGGCGTCCCATCGAGAAGCTCCTATAACTAGCGTTAACTCAAACACACACAAGCACACAGGTCTTTAGCATCTCTCTCACTGTCCTTCTCAGGCGTACGCTGGTCTCTGCAGGATCCTTAATAGTAACATATTATTACAGCCTCACCTGGAGGACGGCTCTATAGTCTTCCGACACGCTGCTGAGATCTCTCGAGCGCAGAATCTTTAGTACTTCTATTCCTCAGCTGCGCTGCAAAATGACACACACTCCCAAGTTGCTTTTTGCTGAAATAAAGTTTCATTCAGATCACTGGTCACAACAACCAAATGAGTCTCCCGAACAGAAAGAAACGTACATTTAAACAATACAGCTTGAGTGAAAATCAATGTCGCTCCAGTTTCCTTCACCGTGATTGGTTCTGGTGATTAGTTAATGATGATCTGTCATATGACTTCTATTTGTATTAAGCAGCTTTTTGGGTAAGCCTACATGGTCTTTGACCTGAACATCCATGCGTTTTCTGTAGTTTCACGTTAAATAACCCTTTTACCCCTTCTGAGGCCATTATCTCAAATATTTCCATCACACACCCCATACGCCTCAAACTGAGCTGCTCTGTGTATTCTGACAGCTTTCTATCAGAACCAGCATTAACTTCTGGAGCAGTTTGAGCTCCAGTAGCTCGTCTGTTTGATCGGACCCCACGGGCCAGCCTTCACTCCCCACGTGCATCAATGAGCCTTGGCCGCCCATGACCCTGTGGCCGGTTCTCCACTGGTCCTTCCTTGGAGCACTTTTGATAGATACTGACCACTGCAGACCGGGAACAGCCCACAAGAGCTGCAGTTTTGGAGATGCTCTGACCCAGTCGTCTAGCCGTCACAATCTGGCCAAACTCGCTCAAATCCTTACGACTGCCCATTTCTCCTGCTTCACACACATCAACTTAGAGGACAAAATGTTCACTTGCTGCCTAATATATCCCACCCACTAACACCTCACCTCACCGGTTATAATGTTATGTCTGATTGGTATGATATAAAAATATCAAAAGTGGTCAAAAGGAGCAGTAATTTACATTAAAATACTCCATTTAATGTTAAAGTCTGTAATTTTCTGTTATTGCACAGACGCAGCAGAAAGCATCTGGGTCATGTGTCTACTTTCTTCTATTACGGACATAATTCTACGCTTGAGATCAGGATTAGGCATTAAATAATATTATACATGTGCAACTGGCAGAGAAGTGAACAAACAGTGTTTATGGCAGATTATCTAGTGATTAAGGGATAATGCAAGACTTCTCCACCTACAGCAAAACAGGCACTATTTTTGGCATCAACACCCCAAAATGAGCGTTACTCATTCAGCGAATGTGAGTGATAGCTTGCACTATATATAGGGTGTGTGTGTGGATGAAGTGTCCTGTAGCCCAGATCACCTTATTCTGCTCTGATTGCCCGTGTCTGTCGTCTCCCCCGTCTGCTGCTGATATTTGGTACGCTCCAAGTGCTCCATGTAACTGTGGATCATCTGCAAATCCAAAAACACTCACATCATTGTTTGACGGCGCATGCAAAAGCATTTTTTACACAGGGATGTGTTTCTCACCTCCGTGTGTCTCTGATGGAGGGCATTGTACTCTTTCTTCAGCTCGGCTTCCCGCTCTTCCAATCTTCCAACTAAACACAGATGGATGTTTATTTATATATATATATATATATATGTTCAAATTCTAGGTCTACTGTGATTCAGGTTCAGTGGGAGACAGAAGTTACACACTGCAGTAACAACACACAGCCACAAGGGGTCAGTGCAGACACAGAAATAAAACAGCATAACGCCAAAATAAACTCATTAGGAGAAGTTCACAAGTTCATATTAACCTTTTTTTGTGCTAGTAGTGGAGCATGTGACCTGATGCAGAAGTTCCCATGGAGTATAATCATCATCATCAAATATTCACCAGTTTCTGGCAATTTCTGATTTTTTTTTATGTAAATCATCATCTATGTGAATATATAGTAAAGTGTGATTTATTCCTGTGATCAAAGCTGAGTTTATCATCATTACTCCAGTCTTCAGAGTCACATGATCCTTCACTAATCATTCTCACATGAGGATTTGATGATCAGGATGATCTTTCATGATCATGATTTTTCAGGATTATTTGATGAATAGAAAGTTCAAAAGACCAGCATTTCCTAGCAATTGATTTTTTTGTAACATTATAAATGTCTTTACTGTTACTTTTAAAGTAAATTTTAAATTGTAATATCTCAGAACTTTTCTGTATTTTTGCTTAAATAAATATGAATATATATGAATATACCATAAAATGTATTTTATTCCTGTGATAAAATCTTAATTTATTTGATCAAAAATACAGTACAAATTCTCAATTATTATCATAATCAAATCAATTTGGCTTTGATCACAGGAATACATTTCATTTTATGGTATATTCACATAAAGACAGCTGCTTTAAATGCTAATAATATTTCCTGTAATTTTTATCAAATAAATTCATATTTGATCACAGGAAGAGCTGCATTTATTAAAAATAAAAGACATTATAAATATCTTTACAGTCACTTTTGGTCAAATGAATGCATCCTTTCTCAACAAAAGTATTAATTTCTTTGACCAAAAAGAAAAAAAAACTTTTGAAATGTAATGCAAATATCATTCTTCCTGATTTTAGTTGCAATAAACATTTTCAATCTACATGGAAACAAAAGCTGTTATGCTCATAATTATGACTGGGCAATAAGTATAATTTCTAAAACAGTAAAAAATTAAAATAAATTCTACTAAGAACAACAATGTAGAATTTAGAAAGGCTTCATAAGGTTGATTTCCTATAAATCCAGAGAGTGTGAAAGTGTGTGTCCATAATCATTCATCATCAGACTAAAGGACAGGACAGTGACTTGTGTTTATCTAATGTTAAAGAGATCATGTTCCCATTAAAAGAGGATTCTGAGGGAACAGGGTTGGGGATGTGTTAAGCAGGACAACTGTTAGTCATTTATTGTGTGTGTTTTTGTTGTGTTTGTTGTATAATGTGGGATGTATTGTGATGTTGTACATGCAACAGCTATCTTTGTGCTTCAGGACCCCCTCGAAAAAAGAAGGATCATCTCAAGGGGCTATCCTTAAATAAATAAATAAATAAATAAATAAATAAATAAATAAATAAATAAATAAATAAATAAATAAAAATCCACTGCCTCGAGTACCATTTATGGTTACAGAAGGGAAACAGAATCATCTGTTAACCACAAAATGGGAAGTTTTTGCAGAAACACAATTGATTGAAGCCCTTTCTGTGTGTTCAGGAAACAGTGTTTTAATCCTCATTCAGGACACTGGCAGACATGATGACAGTCACTAGATGTGTCATCTGACAGGAGTGTTTATGCAACGCCCACCTGGAGCGGGTTTGGCAGTAAACGCGGTCATCATCCGCCCAGCATGCCAACCTTAAGCTGTAATCCAGTTCAGCCCATTCTCAGCCAAACACTGTTGGTGAAGCGATGATCCGAGGGAGAGTCTCATCAGGGTTCAAGAGAGTGAGGGACTGGGTCACTTCCTAAGCTTTTACTGATCGGATTGCTACAGTTGTGGTCAGAATTATTGGCAACCCTGGCAAATATGATCAAAGACTAACACAAAAACTACCCAAACACTGGGTCGTTAATTCTGACCCAGGATCTGAGTTACGAAAAACTACCCAAACACTGGGTTGTTACGTCTGACCCAGGATCTGAGTTACACAAAAACTACCCAAACACTGGGTTGTTACATCTGACCCAGGATCTGAGTAACACAAAAACTACCCAAACACTGGGTTGTTACGTCTGACCCAGGATCTGAGTAACACAAAAACTACCCAAACACTGGGTTGTTACATCTGACCCAGGATCTGAGTAACACAAAAACTACCCAAACACTGGGTTGTTATGTCTGACCCAGGATCTGAGTAACACAAAAACTACCCAAACACTGGGTTGTTACATCTGACCCAGGATCTGAGTAACACAAAAACTACCCAAACACTGGGTTGTTACGTCTGACCCAGGATCTGAGTTACACAAAAACTACCCAAACACTGGGTTGTTACGTCTGACCCAGGATCTGAGTTACACAAAAACTACCCAAACACTGGGTTGTTACGTCTGACACAAGACCTGAGTGACACAAAAACTACCCAAACACTGGGTTGTTAGTCTGACCCAGGATCTGAGTGACACAAAAACTACCCAAACACTGGGTTGTTAGTCTGACCCAGGATCTGAGTGACACAAAAACTACCCAAACACTGGGTTGTTACATCTGACCCAGGATCTGAGTGACACAAAAACTACCCAAACACTGGGTTGTTACGTCTGACCCAGGATCTGAGTTACACAAAAACTACCCAAACATTGGGTTGTTACGTCTGACCCAGGATCTGAGTGACACAAAAACTACCCAAACACTGGGTTGTTAGTCTGACCCAGGATCTGAGTGACACAAAAACTACCCAAACACTGGGTTGTTACATCTGACCCAGGATCTGAGTGACACAAAAACTACCCAAACACTGGGTTGTTACGTCTGACCCAGGATCTGAGTTACACAAAAACTACCCAAACATTGGGTTGTTACGTCTGACCCAGGATCTGAGTGACACAAAAACTACCCAAACACTGGGTTGTTACGTCTGACCCAGGATCTAAGTGACACAAAAACTACCCAAACACTGGGTTGTTACGTCTGACCCAGGATCTGAGTAACACAAAAACTACCCAAACACTGGGTTGTTACTTCTGACCCAGGATCTGAGTAACACAAAAACTACCCAAACACTGGGTTGTTACGTCTGACCCAGGATCTGGGTAACACAAAAACTACCCAAACACTGGGTTGTTACGTCTGACCTAGGATCTGAGTAACACAAAAACTACCCAAACACTGGGTTGTTACGTCTGACCCAGGATCTGAGTAACACAAAAACTACCCAAACACTGGGTTGTTACGTCTGACCCGGGATCTGAGTAACACAAAAACTACCCAAACACTGGGTTGTTACGTCTGACCCAGGATCTGAGTAACACAAAAACTACCCAAACACTGGGTTGTTACGTCTGACCCGGGATCTGAGTAACACAAAAACTACCCAAACACTGGGTTGTTACGTCTGACTCAGGATCTGAGTAACACAAAAACTACCCAAACACTGGGTTGTTATGTCTGACCCAGGATCTGAGTAACACAAAAACTACCCAAACACTGGGTTGTTACGTCTGACCCGGGATCTGAGTAACACAAAAACTACCCAAACACTGGGTTGTTACGTCTGACCCAGGATCTGAGTGACACAAAAACTACCCAAACACTGGGTTGTTACGTCTGACCCGGGATCTGAGTAACACAAAAACTACCCAAACACTGGGTTCTTACGTCTGACCTCGGATCTGGGTAACACAAAAACTACACAAACACTGGGTTGTTACGTCCAACCCAGGATCTGAGTGACACAAAAACTACCCAAACACTGGGTTGTCACGTCTGACCCAGGATCTAAGTAACACAAAAACTACCCAAACACTGGGTTCTTACGTCTGACCTCGGATCTGGGTAACACAAAAACTACACAAACACTGGGTTGTTACGTCCGACCCAGGATCTGAGTGACACAAAAACTACCCAAACACTGGGTTGTTACGTCTGACCCGGGATCTGAGTGACACAAAAACTACCCAAACACTGGGTTGTTACGTCTGACCCAGGATCTGAGTAACACAAAAACTACCCAAACACTGGGTTGTCACGTCTGACCCAGGATCTGAGTTACGAAAAACTACCCAAACACTGGGTTGTTACGTCTGACACAGGATCTGAGTAACACAAAAACTACCCAAACACTGGGTTGTTACGTCCGACCCGGGATCTGAGTGACACAAAAACTACCCAAACACTGGGTTGTTACGTCTGACCCAGGATCTGAGTTACACAAAAACTACCCAAACACTGGGTTGTTACGTCTGACCCAGGATCTGAGTTACACAAAAACTAACCAAACACTGGGTTGTTACGCCTGACCCAGGATCTGACTAACACAAAAACTACCCAAACACTGGGTTGTCACGTCTGACCCAGGATCTGAGTAACACAAAAACTACCCAAACACTGGGTTGTTACGTCTGACCCAGGATCTGAGTAACACAAAAACTACCCAAACACAATATTTGCATTAATATAATTTTTTTAGCAGCACAACAGGTTGACTAGGAACATGAAATAGTCCAGCCATTACTTATTATGAGGAAACACAAAGGCCAAATTCTGTTAATCATCAACACAGTGAGTCAAACCACAGAATAAAGTTCTGATGTGCAGAAAAAGATTGTTTTTAGGCTGTAAGAAAATAGCTAAAGCATTGAAAATCCTAATTTCCACCACCAGGGCAATAATTAAGAAGCTCCACTCAGCTAAAGATGTTCTGAATCTGGAAGAGGATGTGTGTCTCTATCATTCCAATGCAGGAGGAGCGTTTGAGTGGACAAAGACTCTCCAAGCATCACAGATCAGAGATCAGTTGAGTCTTGTGCTCAGAAATAGGGCTGCATGATATTTGCAAAAACATTCATTGCTGCACTAAAGTCTAGCAAGATCTATAATGGTAGAAATTAAGAATCATCTTCTCTTGCTCCTGTAACTTACGGGGGTCCCTCAAGGCTCTATACTAGGGCCGCTTCTTTTCTCACTTTACATGTTGCCGTTGAGCTTCATATTGAATAAACATGGCACAGTTTCCATGGTCAGCTTCTCATTTGAGGGCAGACTCACTCAGTCCTAAAGTGCCGAGGTGAGGGAACACACTTACTCTGATCTGCGTAGTTCTTGGTCTTGAGCTCCATCTGTCTGGTCTGAGCCTCCAGGAGCTGCACACGGTTCTGCAGATCCTTCTTCTCTTGCTCTTGCGAGTCCTCACACTCGATATATCTCTAGAGGAGAAAGGGAGAGATTTTACACACACTGATATATTTCTCAGGGCTTCATGCTTACTTTTTATCAAGACCCTAATGATTTAAGACTTGACTTGGACCTCAGAGACTTGAGATTTGACTTGGACCCTAAAGACCTGAGACTTGGACCCTAAAGACCTGACACTTGGACCCTAAAGACCTGACACTTGGACCCTAAAGACCTGAGACTTGGACCCTAAAGACCTGAGACTTGGACCCTAAAGACCTGAGACTTGGACCCTAAAGACCTGACACTTGGACCCTAAAGACCTGAGACTTGGACCCTAAAGACCTGAGACTTGGACCCTAAAGACCTGAGACTTGGACCCTAAAGACCTGAGACTTGGACCCTAAAGACCTGAGACTTGGACCCTAAAGACCTGAGACTTGGACCCTAAAGACCTGAGACTTGGACCCTAAAGACCTGACACTTGGACCCTAAAGACCTGAGACTTGGACCCTAAAGACCTGAGACTTGGACCCTAAAGACCTGACACTTGGACCCTAAAGACCTGAGACTTGGACCCTAAAGACCTGAGACTTGGACCCTAAAGACTAGAGACTTGGACCCTAAAGACCGGACACTTGGACCCTAAAGACCGGACACTTGGACCCTAAAGACCTGAGACTTGGACCCTAAAGACCTGAGACTTGGACCCTAAAGACCTGAGACTTGGACCCTAAAGACCTGAGACTTAGACCCTAAAGACCTGAGACTTGGACCCTAAAGACCTGAGACTTGGACCCTAAAGACCTGAGACTTGGACCCTAAAGACCTGAGACTTAGACCCTAAAGACTTGAGACTGGACTTGGACCTCAGAGACTTGAGACTTGACTTGGACCTAGCGCTGCACGATTAATCGAAATCGAACCGCAATCGCGATTTGGCTTGTGTGCGATTATGAAAGCTCAATAAATGCCCAGTGTTAGCGAAGAGCGGCTCTGTGATCAGGAGTAAACGCTGCTCCGTCTGAAAGACTGCGAGTTTGAGTCGCTTATAACATGCGTTTGAAAAAGCAACACGAGTCAAACATCTTCACAAACTAGTGAAGCGTTCATAAACCTGTTCAACAAAAGACAACGTTTAATAACATGTTTTACCTCACTTCATATTCAGTCGAGTGTGTGTGAGCTGATGTGGCTTCTCATCAGAGTGAGGCAGACGAGGCGTTATTTTATAGTACTCTATGTCAATCAGCACTGCATTTTAATACACTTTGTTATTATGAAAATATCCTTGACGGCTTGAAGAACTCAAATACACCATATTTTGCTGCAGTCGTGTTTATTGTCGTCATGTTTATCAAAGCGTCTCTATCTTCTGTTTACAGCGTTAGCTTCACATCATGGATTTCCTGAAAACTAACGTCAATTACTTCTCTGAGGCAAATGTGGCTTTACCGCTCGAGGGCGCCCTCTGGCTTTCAGTATGAATTAAAATCTTTTGGGTAATCAATAATACGAAACTTAATAAACTTAAAAATATATAAATTTATTGGACAATCCATGTTTTTCTTCAATGTACAGGAGTTTTTTTTCCCCCACAGTGGATCACAAGAGGTTCATATTTCATATTAAAGACAGACTTTAAGAAATTGATATCACAGATAAACAACACACACACACACACACACACACACACACACACACACACACACACACACACACACACACACACACACACACACACACACACACACACACACACACACACACACACACATATATATACACACAGTCATAGGCTGTCTGCATATTAATAGGTAACCCAGCAGTCAAAATAAGTTTTCTGTAAAATATTACAAAAATAATAATAATAATAATTAGTATTAGTATTATATTGTTATATTTATTCTGACATACTCTTTTTTATTTGTAATTATGAAAATGTTATTGTAAAGGTAATATTTCTTATTTTTAAAAATATTTTTAGCAGTAATAATAATCATAATAATTATTATTAGTCACATTAATATAAAAACACAAAATGTTATATACACACACTTTTCATTTGTAGAAAATAATAACAATAATCGCATTTTAAATCGCAATCGCCATTTTTCCCAGAATAATCGCAATTATATATTTTCCCCAAATCGTGCAGCCCTACTTGGACCCTAAAGACTTTAGACTTGACTTGGACCTCAGAGACTTGAGATTTGACTTGGACCCTAAAGACCTGAGACTTGGACCCTAAAGACTTGGCTTGGACCCTAAAGTCTAGCGACTTGGACCCTAAAGTCTAGAGACTTGGACCCTAAAGACTTGAGACTTGGACCCTAAAGACTTGAGACTTGGACCCTAAAGACTTGAGACTTGGACCCTAAAGACTTGAGACTTGGACCCTAAAGACTAGAGACTTGGACCCTAAAGACTAGAGACTTGGACCCTAAAGACTAGAGACTTGGACCCTAAAGACTTGAGACTTGGACCCTAAAGACTTGAGACTTGGACCCTAAAGACTTGAGACTTGGACCCTAAAGACTAGAGACTTGGACCCTAAAGACTAGAGACTTGGACCCTAAAGACTTGAGACTTGGACCCTAAAGACTAGAGACTTGGACCCTAAAGACTAGAGACTTGGACCCTAAAGACTTGAGGCTTAGACCCTAAAGACTTGAGACTTGGACCCTAAAGACTTGAGGCTTAGACCCTAAAGACTTGAGACTTGGACCCTAAAGATTTGAGACTTGGACCCTAAAGACTAGAGACTTGGACCCTAAAGACCTGACACTTGGACCCTAAAGACTTGAGGCTTAGACCCTAAAGAATTGAGGCTTAGACCCTAAAGACTTGAGGCTTAGACCCTAAAGACTAGACTTGGACCCTAAAGACTAGAGACTTGGACCCTAAAGACTTGAGGCTTGGACCCTAAAGACTAGAAACTTGGACCCTAAAGACTTGAGGCTTAGACCCTAAAGACTTGAGGCTTAGACCCTAAAGACTTGAGGCTTAGACCCTAAAGACTTGAGGCTTAGACCCTAAAGACTTGAAACTTGAACATTTCTGGTTTTCATTAAATTGTATTTCAGTTCAAGTTTGATACATCAGGTTAACGAAACTAAATAAGCACATTTCAAGTTTTTTATATTTTTTATTTATGTCAGTTAACATTTATTTATTCTAAGTAAAATATATTTTTTATGGGTTTTTTTTAAAGGAGGAACTTTCAGCCCAGTTTACTGTGATTTTTCCTGTCACTTGAAGCATTTGTTCAGCATTTTTTGGATGGCTACATAAGTATCTCTCACATGGGATGTGACACAAACAGCAGTGTCAGGACTCTCGTTTACTCTGGAGTACGTTAGAGTCAAGTGCAAAACACACGGTCAAAGTGGGAGGTGAACCAGTGGTCATTCCCATGGTGGTGCGAAGCCTTTAATTCTGGTAGCAGAGACAGACGCTAAAATCCCAACAGCTGCCGCTCATTCCTGTTTCACTCTCTCATACACCAAAGATGAACGAGCCTGTGATGGGCGAGGTCTGTGTGTCATTTCCCCTCCTTCAGACTCCACACGCACACACATTTTTGTGAAATGTGGGGACATTCCAAAGGTGTAATGGTTTTTATACTGTACAAACCGTATTTTCTATCCCCTTACACTGCCCCTAAACCTACCAATCACACACACACACACACACACACACACACACACACACACACACACACACACACACACACACACACACACACACACACACACACACACACACACACACACACACACACACACACACACACACACACACACACACACGCAGTCCCTGCCCCTAAACCTACCCATCACAGGAAACATTCTGCATTACTTTATCACAAAATCTCCTCCTGTGTGATTTATAAGCCTTTTGTAAAGTAGGGCCATGGGTAATGTCCTCATATTTCACCCTCTCCTGTAATACCTGTGTCATACCCATGGCATTATACACATTTGTGTCCTCATATTTCACAAAAAGATGCACCCACACACACACACACACCCACCCACCCTATGTCCTCAGCTCTGTTGTTAGAGGTCATCCAAGCCCTGAAACTATGAGTGCAATGGACCACGACTCTAAGAGCTGCGGTCCTGCTATTGTTTATGTTGGTTGTGTGTGTGTCAATGAGTGCAAATCAACAGGCATGCCACAATGCACCAAGTAGTTTTTCAAATAATGAAATTCACATGAAATTCAAAATAACAAGCAAGCAAATGCTCCTAGGGCTGAAACGATTCCTCAAGTAACTTGAGTTAATCAAATTCAAAAAATGTAGCAAAATCATCTTCCTCGAAGCTTTATTTAGTCCATTTAACTACATGGATGTTAAAGCAAGTGCTGTATAGTTTTCAACCCTGGTTTAGGTTAAGAAATGTAATTTCACCAAATAAGTTTTTTTAAAGCAACCTGTTTATGTAACGATAACTTCACGCTTACACTGAGGATCTGAATTTGTGACGGGTGGAGGGTAGTTTTTAACAGCGGATTCGGTGACGTTAGTGCTGATCATCACATCTCTATTCTCATCTCTACTCTTGTTCTTTTTTCAAGTTTCCATCCTGTCTAGGGCTGCACGATTAATCGAAATCGAACCACAATCGCGATTTGTGTAATGTGCGATTGTGAAAGCTTAAAGGCTGCGATTTAAATTAAATAAATAAATGCCCAGTGTGTACGCGGAGCAGCTCTGTGATCAGGAGTAAACGCTGCTCCGTCTGAAAGACTGCAAGTTTGAGTCGCTTATAACTAGGGATGCACCGAATCCAGGATTCGGGTTCGGATTCGGACGAATATTGGGCTTTTTGACTGGGTTCGGTTAATGCCGAACCTTAGAATTTTTTTCCACCGAACCGAACCCGCTTGCACTACGCGATACTGGCCGATGATGCCGCGGTTGATTATGGCAACGTGTTTACTAGGTGGACCGTTCGAATGCAGTAGGCTGTGAAAGAGTGAAAATGGAACTTGTGAACAGAAAATGTGTTGTTTGGCAGTACTTTCAGTCACAAGAAGGCAATTCGAGTCGAGCTATATGTTCAGTTTGCAATGCCGATTTGTCTCGTGGTGGCAAGAACCCTAAACAATAGACGCTGGATGTCCGGTTCGCGAACGAATCGTTCTTTTTAACCGGATCTTTTTAGTGATCCGGTCGAACCAGTTAACTCTGAAACTCCGAACAACATCTTCCCTTCTTCAGAATGACTTCAGTGCCGTTCTTTGTTCTTTTCTCAGAGAAAAGCTTAACTCAAGTCTTCCAGAGTCGCGGTCAGAGCTGATTAGAAAGACCGCCGCCGTTCGCCAGTTTCTGTGTTTACTAGAAGCACGCAAACGCAACTTGGCCGTCGTCACTATGGCCCCGCCCACCGACTCTACACACGATGTGATTGGCCCGACCAGAGTTAGGCGTGTACAGCTCAGAAGGGTATTGAGAGTTGCTAGACGACACTCGCGACAGATTAGATTTGCTGCCTCTAGGGTGCGTCTAGATTTCTAGGCTAAATTACTATGACTCTTAAGTAACAAAATTTCAAGTGTCTAGACTCTAGATTAAAATAAGGCCAGATTTATGAATATAGACCATACACTGTAAAAAATTATTTAGAAAAAAAGTTTCCTGGTTGCCTTAAAATTTTGAGTTCATTGAAATCAAAGTTTTGAGTTAATACAATGAACATTTTTTGAGATTCAACAACCTTTATTAAAATATTATTAAAAGATTTTGTAAGCATTTTGGGTAATTGTGTGTTTTATTTCTGATGACGCAGTGAAATATGCCAAAGTGCTATTTTTATGATGTATCACATTTTTTATGTGGTTCAGATACAATAATATTTTGAGTTTCTATTTATTAAACAAATTTCCTTTATTGTATCAACTCACATTTTTAATTTCAATAAACTCAAAATTTTAAGGCAACCAGGTTACTTACTTTTTTTGAGTTAAACCAACAAAAACAACAACATTTTTACAGTGTAGGGTTTAAGAGCTGCAGACATTTTTATTTGGGTATGTCGTTTTCAGAAAATTCTCAAAAATGGGGACAGGTTAAGAGTTTATACAAATATTTTTTCATTGAAAATGTTCTTCAGGTTTATACAGCCAATAAATCCATAAGTATAGACAATTTAAGTTTGCAAACAATTTATCATTTATAATGTCACACTTACTATTAATTCAACAGTTTAAATCTTTTTTTCATACTTAAAAATACATAGATTGATTTTAGGAAGGGGGTCCTCATTAAAGGTCCGTCATATTTGTGGGTCCTTGGCATCTTAAAGTTTGAAAACCCCTGAGCTAGATGAACAACAGTACACACGGTCATCTTGCCTCGATCACACCTGAAAATGTGAAGCACATATTGTCAGCCAAAGCTTTTAATGTTAATCCGTGACTGTTAATCACATGAGCCTCTACCTGATGATGGTATCAAGCCATTGCCTTAAACTTCACACACAGACAGAAGTGCATCTCTGCCATCTGTGTTGTGTATCAGCTGATAAAAGATTTCTTTTCTGCATCAGAGCACAGTGTGTGACGGGTCTCATGATCTCAGAGCCGCGGGTCAACAGTAGACACACTGCTTAACCCCTAAACTCCATCTATCAATGATAGGGATAGTCTTTTTTTTTTTTTTTTTTTTAAACAGCGGACAATATTTTGTCCAAGGCAAATTTCCTTCGGGATAATAAAAGTCAATCAACCAGTCAATAAACTACAATATCCATCTACACTACAGCATTACTTGATAGTCTGACTAACAAAAAAATAAGAAAATAATGCTTTTATTCATGATTTATGATTATGATATGATGACTCTTTTTATTATATTTCTTTCCCATCATCATAAAAGGCTATCATTTGAAAGCTTAAACACTCAAAATTGAAAATCGTTTTGAAATTGGACATTGCGTTATCATGGAAATGGTACTTTTTGGTAGATTTTTCACTTCCTCTTGTTTATCATAACAAGAGTCTCAACTAAAGAAAAAAACGCTCCGCTTCCAAAACGCTCTCAAGCGCTCACAACGCGGCGTGTTCAGCAGAGCGCCTAGTGTTTTCAGCTGGCAAAAAACGCTTTGGTGGACACACGGCCTAACTTTTATTTGAGGAAATCTGTTTATAATAGGCTATTGGGTTTGAACTTATTGGTCCTCCGCTTTTTTTTAGTGGCATTCAGTATAAGGCTATGGCTGTTCAGTGTTTATAGATTAGTTAGTGGTCTCATCAGCCCTCATTTATCAATCTTGCGTAGAAACGGGCGTTTATGTTGGCGTAAGATTATGCTTACACTCCTCTCACCGCCTGATTTATGAAGCTGTGCGCACCTCTGCAATCCAGGTGTACACAATACTTGCCCTTGATAAATGCGGCGGCTGAAAACAATCGTCATTAGAATAACACGCCCCTATAAATTCAAGTCTCCGCCTCCCCCACGCCCTCATTTTACGCCATGGACACACGGAAGACGGCAAAGAAGCGAAACTTCTCCGACGTGAATGGTAAATGGACTGCATTTATATAGTGCTTTTATCCAAAGCGCTTTACATTTTTGCCTCACATTCACCCATTCATACACCGACGGCGATGTCAGCCATGTAAGGCACCATCCAGCTCGTCGGGAGCAGCTGGGGTTAGGTGTCTTGCTCATGGACACCTCAACACTTGGTCAGGTGGAACCGGGGATCGAACCACCAACCTTCTGGTTTGTAGACAACCTACATGAACCACTGAGCCGCCCCACGTGGAGATCGGGCGCGTCTCAATCATTTTACTAGTCAGGGCACGGATTAGCACATAAGTCAACGGGCTGACTCCCTGATCAGTGCCCTGACTACTGAACTAGTGAGATGATTGCATGCCCAACGAGCCGATCACCAGGGAAGTGGAAAAAAACTAAATTGTTTTATGTGGGAGTTTAAAGTGAGATTAAAGGCACCCACAAAAACAAAATATGGACCTAAATTACGAGTACTGTTAATAGTGTGGAGGTTGAGAAGCGCACTCCAGCAGTTTAAATAGCTGTTTGGATGAGAAATGACCTATCAATGCATTATTTTACAGCACATGTTTTGAAACAATTAGCATTTAATTTCGTATCACGGCACATGTAGGCTATTGGGGTGTACGATAGCGATGATGATGTGATGTGGACCATTCATTCACATTAATAATAGCATGACAATTTGTAAGATTCTTATTATTATTATTTAAAAGAAGAAGAACATTTTTATTATTTTGTCAGTCTGAATTATTTTCAGTCCCAGTCCGTGCGTAACCCTGCCGGGCGTTACCCTGAAACGTCAGGTAAAGCGCACAGGCTCGAGACTGGAGGAATACAGGCCTACAAATCAAACGCTTTGGTATACTCACGCAAATTAAACATTGAAGTCCATGTTGCACAAAAATAAACACTGAAGTTTATAATTACTATGTTGTTGTTTTTTTACAGTGGGTCATAAAATAGCATATCTTGTCAGTGCGTTTTGTGGTGTTATTGTTTTTCTGCGTATTTTCGCACTAACTCAAACGTGCGTACACCGCCTCCTGAGCTGGCGTAGGATTTGAACGTGCCGTACGCCAACGTCCATATTGATAAATCTCAAAGTCACCGTGGGTTTGGGTGTACGCTGGAAATTTGGTGTACGCACTTTTGATAAATGAGGGCCATTCTCTCTTGCGCTGCTGCTTCGCTAGCATGAATGAATGAAAGCATCGTCGGCATCGGGAGTTAACACAGTTTGAGCCAGCGGCTCGATTGATAAGGCTGTGTCTACAGACATTTCACCCTCCTCCACTTCAGGTGAAGGTGCTGGAGAAAAGTCCTCTACTTTAGATGACCGCCCTGTTGCAAAGCTACTGTCGTCACTCCAGTCACTTTCCATCTTTGCAAGTCTGACAGCTGTCAATCAATCCGTCACTGCGGGTCTCAGGTGCACTCTGCCCCCCCTTCGTCTCATCCCTTCTGTCTCTGCTGGGCTCTGCCCACTTTTTGAGCATTTTTCAAATATTGGCAGTGGGCGGAGTTAGGCTGTGAACAGGGGTTTAGTTACCCTTTAACTAGAGCCAAATCTAATAAGAGTATTAGCGGTCAAGCCAGAGAACCTTGTTCCGTTCACAACAGATGTTTCTGAAGTCCTTATGCATGATTTACAAACAGAACTGAGCCGAATCGCACACAGAGGCTCATGAAAGCGATCATATGATCCGGAGGACAGCGCTCATATGAGCAGAGATGCAGACTTCAGGCTCTTTGCTCCGCATAATATCCCCATTGTGCCGCCACAGATAGGGGCTTCTGTGTGCCGCGACTGCATTGATAGAGCTCTCTTTAACTCGACTGCGCCTTCACTGCACTTCCTCCGGGGCTCGGAGCCAGCGCTCACAATATGGACACGAGATACGCGCCGCTAGCAAGGTTTTGCTCCTAGCTTTGGTTATCCGAGCTTAGCTCTGAACTGGGTATTTTTTTCCTGAAGAAAATGTGAGTGGTGCTTGCAGTGGCAAAACTCGGGGCCTGATTGCTACTGTGATGCAAAAAAGCCAACCAAAATGTCTGTACAATGTTGTGGAGCTGAGATATGGCTTTTTCGTGTTTGAACGGTTCCTAGGGTACTCTAAATGGTTGCTAAGGTGTAGCTATACAGTTTAAGGGATGATATTTAAAATACTATTTGCCAGTCTGAGTCAAAAGAGCCCAACTCTGTATGTGTACAATGCTCTGGTGCTAAGATATGGCTTGTTAATATTGATATATGGTTGCTAGGGTACTCTAAATGGTTGCTAGGGTGTGGCTATACAGTTTATGGGGTGATATTAAAAAGACTATTAGCCAGTCTGAGACAAAAGAGCCCAACTCTGTATGTGTACACTGCTCTGGTGCGAAGATATGGCTTGTAAATGTTGATATATGGTTGCTAGGGTGCTATAACTGGTTGCTAGGCAAACATTGTACGCCGATCGCTTAGAAAATCACTTGGTTCCTTTTGACTAGTTCCTACTATATTTACATGGACAGTGTGATGAATTTTGGAAGCTTTCTGTTTCAAATTTAAGCATTGTAGAATTTAACTGATGATCAATATTTATCTGGTCAAAGGGATGCGCCGATATGAACATTTTGCCCAAATGTCCGAAAATCCAATTTTGGTTGTCCCAAACACACAATAATAATATTCTCATTATGATTTTGATGTCGCCGATATGACAGACGTGCTCATGTTTACTGTATTTTCCTTTTGTTTTTAAAAAGTGGATTCCAATCATATTTAACCATCATGTGCATCTTAAGTGTCTCAGCTGAAGGAAAATTACATTATTTATTGGCTTTAATATAATCTGACACATTTTATGTTATCATTAAAAATGTACATATATCAGTTGATATATTTATCTGTTTATTAACCCAGTACAGCCTGATTTAAAGGGATAGTTCACCCAAAATTATAACTCTATCATTAATTCCTCATGTCGTTCCAAACCCGTGAGCCCTTCGTTCATCTTCAGACACAGATGAAGATATTTCTGATGAGATCTGAGAGCTCTCTGACCCCTCCATAGACAGCAATGAACACTTTCAAGGTCCAGAAAGGAAGTAAAATAGGCACGTGACTCCAGTGGTTCAACCTTTAATGTGATGAAGAGATGAGAAAACTAACCCTATAAAAAGGCACAATATGTAAGTTTTTTCATTAGAATATCCACTAGAACAATGTTTGTTGCAATTTTGTTGACTTGTGTGCTTACATTATGTTTCCAAGAATGTTTAAATCCAGAGAAATCATACATTTTAACCAGTACACTGTGTGTGTGTGTGTGTGTGTGTGTGTGTGTGTGTGTGTGTGTGTGTGTGTGTGTGTGTGTGTGTGTGTGTGTGTTGGGTAGGTTTAGGGGTAGGGGCAGTGTACAGGTCCTTCTCAAAAAATTAGCATATGATAAAGTTCATTATTTTCCATAATGTAATGATAAAAATTAAACTTTCATATATTTTAGATTCATTGCACACCAACTGAAATATTTCAGGTCTTTTATTGTTTTAATAGTGATGATTTTAGCATACAGCTCATGAAAACCCATCATATGGAAGTAAAACTGTGCCGCTGGATTTTGATTTCTAATTTTTAGCACTGAATTTTGTTACATCGAATTTTTAACACTGAATTTTATTTTGCATCTAAATCAGACTTTGAATTTTAAAAGCCATCGAATTTCTAGCACTGTTTTTTTTGCCTATGACATTTTTTCAATGTTTTAAAAAAATTCAGTGTAAAAAGAAATTCAACGTCTCAAAAAATTCAGTGTAAAAAAATTCAATGTCTCAAAAGATTCAGTGTAAAAAAATTCAACGTCTCAAAAAATTCAGTGTAAAAATATTCAGAGTCAACATCCGGGTAACCAAGGAGAAGCAATCGATCCCTGTATCAAATCATCCAACATCCAGCCAATCATTTACGCTCCATTGGTCATGTGACGCTGAAACAGGAAGGCGGGGAACAGGGCCGTTTCTAGCCTTTCTGGCACCCTAGGCGAGATTCATATGTTGCACCCCCCCCCCCCCCTTCCTCTTTTTTTTTTTAAACTACAACTTATTAAGTAAATATGACTTCCTTATTTCATGGGCATATTGTACATGCATTAATCGAATAATGTAGCTAGGTTTATTATCTCTGAGATCACAGATGTTGGGGGGTTCGGGGGCATGCTCCCCCGAGAAAAATTTGATTTCTATGATCTACATACGTGTATTTTAAGATGTTCTGAAGGCCAAAAAATTAGATAACAATAGCTTGAAAACCATGTCACTCGGCGCCGCTGCGGATTGAAGAACACAGTGACACAAAGACTAAAAGACGGGACGAAGCAGTAGCCGAAGCCTTGCGCCAGTTTCATGTTTTAAAGGTTAATCACATATTTTTTTAGGGGGGGCTGATGCATAAGTTCATAAAAAAGGGCCTAGTGACGCCCATGGTTATGACAGTATTAGCCTACTTGATCAATTTACACTAAACAGCTATCTCTGATGTAAAAAAAAAATTATTCAAATTAACTGCTATAATGTTCTGCACCTGAAATGAGCATGGCGTGTGGTCCGTCCAGTACTAATATTCAGTGTAATGTTTTGCTCAACGTTATGATAGAGGGACCAGCTTAGTAGAGAACAAGTAACCAATAAGTAGGCTATACCTGTATATTTCGCTTTCTTTTTACGATACTGAGCCCCTGATGGCTTTGACCTTTTCATGATGATGAAACTAAAGCACGCTGTAACGAGTAGAAATATAGTGTGGCCCCTTTAAGAGTTGCGCGCACTCCCTGCAAACGAAGTCTGCATTTTGTGTATGTGCGCACTGAGTCTTGAGCTCCCATGTGTGGGGATTATTTTCTGTTTTCTGTTGCTAACAGTTTTCTGTTGCTAACAGTTATTTTGTTTTATTAAGTAATGCTGTGGACGGAAAGGGAGTTTGTGATGAGAGTTCAGCGGGGAATAAAGTGCGATCTGTTTGATGTTAATCGCCTCCGTGTTTGCATCCACTCCAGTTACATTAAGTGAGCTATCCGCATTTTTCACTCGGACACAAGCGTTACAACGCCACGGATGACGACGTTCCCTGCCGCCCTCTACATGATCTCATTTCATTACAGCAGCTCCACTATCACCATGGCGACTTCACTCCAATAATCGCAACTAATCATAATGCCTTGAAATAGCAAAAGTACGAAATATTAATAATAAAATATATATGAAATAACTAAAAAATCTTGTTGGGGCGGGGGCTCATTGACGCCCCCCAGCTGTTGGCGCCCTAGGCGACCGCCTAGTTTGCCTATGCCTAGAAACGGCACTGGCGGGGAAGTTCACTTCAGGTGAGCTCCAGAGCTCAGCAGCATGGCTCAGAACACACACGATGGCGCTTCAGTGAGTTTACTCATGACCAATGGAGCGTAAATGATTGGCTGGATGTTGGATGATTTGATACAGGGATCGATTGCTTCTCCTTGGTTACCCGGATGTTGACTCTGAATATTTTTACACTGAATCTTTTGAGACGTTGAATTTTTTTACACTGAATCTTTTGAGACGTTGAATTTTTTTACACTGAATTTTTTGAGACGTTGAATTTCTTTTTACACTGAATTTTTTTAAAACATTGAAAAAATGTCATAGGCAAAAAAAAACAGAGCTAGAAATTCGATGGCTTTTAAAATTCAAAGTCTGATTTAGATGCAAAATAAAATTCAGTGTTAAAAATTCGATGTAACAAAATTCAGTGCTAAAAATTTGAATTCAAAATCCAGTGGCACAGTTTTACTTCCATACCATCATCTCAAAAAATTAGCATATCATGAAAAGGTTCTCTAAATGAGCTATTAACCTAATCATCTGAATCAACTAATGAACTCTAAACACCTGCAAAAGATTCCTGAGGCTTTTAAAAACTCCCAGCCGGGTTCATTACTCAAAACCGCAATCATGGGTAAGACTGCCGACCTGACTGCTGTCCAGAAGGCCATCATTGACACCCTCAAGCGAGAGGGGAAGACACAGAAAGACATTTCTGAACGAATAGGCTGTTCCCAGAGTGCTGTATCAAGGCACCTCAGTGGGAAGTCTGTGGGAAGGAAAAAGTGTGGCAAAAAACGCTGCACAACGAGAAGAGGTGAGCGGACCCTGAGGAAGATTGTGGAGAAGGACCGATTCCAGACCTTGGGGGACCTGCGGAAGCAGTGGACTGAGTCTGGAGTAGAAACATCCAGAGCCACCGTGCACAGGCGTGTGCAGGAAATGGGCTACAGGTGCCGCATTCCCCAGGTCAAGACACTTTGGGGCTACAGAGAAGCAGCACTGGACTGGTGCTCAGTGGTCCAAAGGACTTTTTTTGGATGAAAGCAAATTTTGCATGTCATTGGGAAATCAAGGTGCCAGAGTCTGGAGGAAGACTGGGGAGAAGGAAATGCCCAAATGCCTGAAGTCCAGTGTCAAGTCCCCACAGTCAGTGATGGTCTGGGGTGCCATGTCAGCTGCTGGTGTTGGTCCGCTGTGTTTTATCAAGGGCAGGGTCAATGCAGCGAGCTATCAGGAGATTTTGGAGCACTTCATGCTTCCATCTGCTGAGAAGCTTTATGGAGATGAAGATTTGGTTTTTCAGCACGACCTGGACCTTGCTCAGTGCCAAAACCACTGGTAAATGGTTTACTGACCATGGTATTACTGTGCTCAACTCTCCTGACCTGAACCCCATAGAGAATCTGTGGGATATTGTGAAGAGAAAGTTGAGAGACGCGAGACCCAACACTCTGGATGAGCTTAAGGCCGCTATCGGAGCATCCTGGTCCTCCAGAACACCTCAGCAGCGCCACAGGCTGATCACCTCCACGCCACGCCGCACTGAAGCAGTCATTTCTGCTAAAGGATTCCACATCAAGTGTTGAGTGCAGAACTGAACATCATTATTTGAAGGTTGACTATTTTTATTAAAAACACTTTTCTTTTATTGGTCGGATGAAATATGCAAAAAAAAATTTAGATAGGAATTTAGGGTTTTCATGAGCTGTATGCCAAAATCATCAGTATTAAAACAATAAAAGACCTGAAATATTTCAGCTGGTGTGCAATGAATCTAAAATATATGAAAGTTTAATTTTTATCATTACATTATGGAAAATAATGATCTTTATCACAATATGCTAATTTTTTGAGAAGGACCTGTAAGGGGATAGAAAATACGGTTTGTACAATATTAAAACCATTACGCCTGTGGAATGTCCCTACATTTCACAAAAACAAACGTGTGTGTGTGTGTGTGTGTGTGTGTGTGTGTGTGTGTGTGTGTGTGTGTGTGTGTGTGTGTGTGTGTGTGTGTGTGTGTGTGTGTGTGTGTGTGTGAAACAGAGACAGAAATTGAAGTCTCTAAAGTCTTAATTGCTGTGAAGTAACTTCAGGAACGGAAAAGAAAAGGAGCGAGAGCCTCAGAAATACCCTGACTGGAGAAAGGAACTCAGGAAGCTCCTCTTCCGGTGCATTCAAAGACATTCCCTGACATTTCCTTCCACAGTCTAGAAGTATGAACACAACTACGAACAGACTTGACCAATGCAGTCCCAAAGTGCACACGTCACACTACTACAGCGTTAATAAACATCAGCCGTAATGTTACCATCAAACGTCTGAGCCATTAAACCAGATGGCACTTCTGTTCAAAGCTTGATGTTATTGCTATTATATTGAGTCTATCCCATAATTAGCCAGCAGTTCTGAAACTAGTCAAATGAACTGGATGTAACGTGACACTCAAAAAAAATAAACTGTTGAACGAACTTAATTAAATACAACTTTTCCACGAAATTGAATTATGCTTTCCCAACAAAATCGAATTGGTTTGAAATTATTTGTTGCAATCTTGTTGTATGAACTTAAAATCATTTAGTCAAAACTACAAAAAAAAATCATGTCATTCCAACTAGATAAAGTAGGCTAAAGAGGGGTAAAACTGATGACCATATTTAGTCTATGGGAACTGTCACATTAATTTATATTCTTTATTTCTTTAAAACTATTTGTCAACAATACTTGATCACTTGTTAATTGTAACATGCAAGTAATGATGAAGTAAAGCATCTCATCACTGGCATTAGCAGAGTTACAGCTCACTGAGAACAGCACAAGCTCTACACTTCACCATAATGGAAACCTCAAAAAAAATAGACACAACTTTTAAATGTCAAATATAACATCAAACCTTAACAAGTCTTTCCCTTAGTCTTTCCTAAAAAATTTAACTAACTCTCCTGATCCATTCCTATGCAAAGCATGCTGGGAACTAGAAATACACTGCCCAGTTCAGTCTGCGCAACAGAAATGAGTCATGTAGGTAGGCCTGTCACGATAACAAATGTTGCTGGACGATAAATTGGCCAAGAAATTATTGCGATAAACGATACTATTGTCGTTCTGAGACCATTTTCATCTAAAATAATGATAATGGCATAATAATGCAGGTACACCTTTTCAAAGTTCAATAAACTTTAATTTCTAAAGACTATTTAACACTAAAAATGGAAAATATTTAAAATAACCACAATAAATGAACAAAACAACCAAAAACAATAAAAGCATGGACTCTCAGTCTGTTTAAAAAAATGCATTTAAATAAATACCAAAAACAATAAATAAAATGGATGAAAACTGCAGCGGATGATTGTGTTTTAGGAGCATATTAGGGGCGGCGGTTCACAAAACCCACGGTTCGGTTCGTATCACGGGTTTAGGGTCACGGTTTTCTGTTCTCTACGGTTCTTGTTGGTTTTTTTTCTTTTAATCCAGAAATACTTCAGCATAGGATATATTAATTATCCACAATTTAGGATACAGTATTAAATCATGCACAAACTGAGATTGACCATCTCTGGGGAAAGTGATATTTTGATACAGCGAGAGAGAAGACATTGATGACATGCTTTTCATTTATTTGGCAAAAGGAGAATGTGTATTTCTATCTCTACAGGAACTCATGAGCCTTTAGCACACAAAGATTAAACTGAAGAATTAACTTGCGTTTATTAAACTTCAGTGTAGCTTTAAGCCTCGTTTATTCACGACGCGTCCGCTCGAGCACTATAGGGGGCGCGCTGCAAAAATGACGGCGACGCGGAGTGTGCGAGACCCCATTTCGCTTGGCGTTGTGCGCGTCAAATTTTGTAACTTTGCGTGTGGCTCCGCAACCGAAGAGCCGTGAGTTCCAGACGAATCTGCTGGCCGAGCATGACGTCTCATCACGCCGCACCCGTCTGCGCGTCGAGTATAAACACCTGCCCAAACGGACGAGGCGCGCGC
The DNA here is from genome assembly GCF_024679245.1 of Pseudorasbora parva. NCBI lineage: Eukaryota > Metazoa > Chordata > Actinopteri > Cypriniformes > Gobionidae > Pseudorasbora > Pseudorasbora parva. Next base: position 2,098,493 of record NC_090192.1, read on the forward strand.
AGTCAACGAGAGAGACGAGGGAAACAAAAAAGCATGCAAACGGCAATTATCACGACTGGAAAAATGATCGAGCTCCTTTTGTTTATCGTGCGATTAATTGATTTATTGACTATCGCAACAGGCCTACATGTAGTCCCAAAAAAAAAGAGGTTAACTTAACATTTTAAATAAAATTTAGATCATTTAACGTAATAAAATTGAGTAAAACGGCAATTTTAGTAAAAAACTACAGATTTGTGTTGTTTCAGCTTATTTTATTTAAATAAACCGAGCAAACAGCTAGAATCATTATTTTTGAGTGTGGCACTCAACACCAGTCGTGCACTCAAAAAAATGATTGACTTATTCACTTTATTTAAGTAACTCATCTCGATTTAACACCATTATATCAGGTTTCTGGTTCAAATGTAAATGCTTCATCTCATATTGACTTAAAACCGTCACTCTTTGACAACTTGAAGTTTTTATTTTCAAATAACATGTTTCAATCAAGTGACCCAAACAAACTGGACTTTCATTTCCCATCATGCTTTGCAAAGGGGCTGAATTCACAGGGTAAATGTTTAAATACAGTGCTATTTTATGCATTTTTAACAAGATGAGAAAATAGAAAACCTTTTTAATGTTCTGTTGGTATTTAAAAGTGTGTGTTATGTTCGTGTTTTTGGAGGTTGCCACTGCGGTGACGTGCAGAACGTGTCAGAGTGAGGATCTGCTTATAACAATTAAAGCTGTTTTAATGATCAAAAAAATAACAAATACTTTGGGCATGCCATGGATGTAACAAAACCATCTTCTGGCTAGCCAATAAGATTTTGTAAAATATTTTTTTGTTAGATATAATTTGTAAATAAACTGAATAACTTGTTTTAGTTTTTGTTTGATATTCATTTTAGAATAACAACCTTAATAGTTTTGGACAAAATTAAGAATGTTAACCTGATTCAACTAAATGGCTTTGAATTAACCTTACGTTAAAAAAACAACACATGTTTACTGAAATAAACAATATTTATTCAATTCAACATAACCTAGTTACCTGAACCTGTTGACATAAAAAATTAAGTAAATCCAACATATAATTTCTTTGAGGGTGCGTCTCACGGGTATATCTGTGGCAATAGCCAACTTCATCAAATGGGTCCAAATTATCACTTTTTCTTTTATGCCAAAAATCATTAGGATATTAAGATCATGTTCCGTGAATATATTTAGTATGTAATGTCCTACAGTAAATATATCATAAATGTATTATTAGTAGTAATGTGCATTGCTAAGGACTTCATTTGGACAACTTTAAAGGAGATTTTCTCAATGTTTTTGCACCCTCAGATTCCAGGTTTATACAATAGTTGCATGTCGGCCAAATATTGTCCTATGTATAGCCTAAATCTGAATTTCCAAATATTGACCCTTATGACTGGTTTTGTTGTCCAGGTTCACATATATGTGTGCTTTTTACTGACCGTCCGTGAGGTATAAATTCCTGCGGTTACCGTATAGTCCGTAATTTTTAATGTGACAACCTGATTACAGCTTGAGCTAATTAGCGCTTTACTGTCAAACAAGTTCCAGCTCTGTGTGAGAACATGCCTTACCGTCACTGAACTTTAGACCGGTTATATGACCTTAAAAACTTTTTTTTTTTTCTCTCGTTGCCTGCAGTCTTTTACATGGAAAAAAAAAGATTTATACTGCTTGTTCAAACTGCTTAATTAAAATGAGCTAAAGCAACACAATTGCTATACATTTTGTCCAAACTTCATTTGATTGTGCTCAATCCACTTAGATATATTAAGTCAAATTGAAGTCAAACTTAATCCGCTTGTGTTGTGTTACATAAATGATTTGTGCTGCATTAACTGAAACTGGGCGGGGCTTGGTAGTTCCCAGCATGATTTGCATATAACCCTGCATAATTTAAAAATACTACTATTGTGTAACAAAATGTAGTTAAGACTTTTTCAGGTAAAAATGTAGTTGTTTAAAGTTCAAATCTATGGTTTATATATATATATATATATATATATATATATATATATATATATATATATATATATTAGGGCTGGGCGATATGGAGCAAAAAATATATCTCGATATATTTTGCTATATCTCGATATACGATATATATCTCGATATCTTTACAGGAAAAATAACCCCCTAAAAACTACAGCAAAAACAAATATGCGAAATACCACAAATTCTTTTTTTTATTATTGAAGTGCAAAGAGGTAGTCAGTTCATGTAGGAACAAATTGCTTTTGCAACATTAAAAAAAACTCCCTGATTACATAAATAATAATAATTTAACTGTAAAAGAAAATAAATAATATTTCCTTTTCATTTATTTCATGCTTTCAAAAGATGAATCAAAGACTCCCTTTTTTACACTTAAAGTAAACAGTAAGCATTTTGCAGAAAGATGGGGGCATGACTGAGATATAAATAAACTGATTTTGTATCAAAGTTCAAACAGTGATGTTTGTCATGAGTTTGACAAAATTCAAACTCATCATGCAGGCTACACATGAGCTGAATTTCACTTCTTTTCCAGTTACAGAAGGAAATATGAATGTCAGAAGGTAGGCTATATGATAATATGATACAGTACAACTGACAGAAGAGCACTGTGTCTCAGGACACCCGGGATGTCGCGTTTTTCCCTCTTGGTTAAAACATGAATAGACCCATTCATCATAATCCCGTGATAAAGCTGACAAAATAATAATAGTAATGATATTGCAATACTTTATAAATGTTTTCAAATGATTTGCGATCATTTTGACATTTTAACCGAAAACCATGCGATCAGTTAGACACAAATCATAAACTGACATGATTGCGACCGCGTCTCGCACCAATAGTGTCAATCACCTGACTGTGGGTGAAACTTGCGCTTTGAACTATGATGAACATTAATATTTCTTTATGAATTTTAGCAAGCAGTTGTGTTAGAATGAAAACATGGTCTCTAAACTGAGTCCCGAACAACGCGCGCGCTTGTCAACATGATAACTAATCCTCACCTGGTTGTGGAAGCAGCCGTGTTCAATGAGACAACACGCGAGGGGAGGGGGAACAAAAGCAAGAGGCGGGAGGCGCGCGAGCGGGAGCGAGCACAACACAGAGAAGGCAAACAAGCAGAGTGGCGGAATCAGAATTAAAAATAAACAATATATCGATATATACGATATGTCCAAATCCATATCGAGTTGAAAAAATATCTCGATATATTTTAAATATCGAGATATCGCCCACCCCTAATATATATATATATATAATCTGGTGTTTTTGGAGTTGTGAGCTCCAGTGGATCAGAAGCCAATGCTGAATAAAGTCGTAGTTTTTGTTATTTTTGGACCCAAATGTATTTTGGATGCTTCAAGAGACTCTAATTAACCCACTGATGTCTCATATGGACTACTGTGATGATGTTTTTATTCCCTTTCTGGACATGGACAGTATAGTGTGCATACACTTGCATACGCTCTCGGACTAAATATAAAATATCTTAAACTGTGTGTGAAGATGAACGGAGGTCTTACGGGTGTGGAGCGACATTAGGGAGAGGAGTTAATGACAGACATTTCATTTTTGGGTGAACTAACCCTTTAATAGGGAATTAAAACACTTAATACTTAAATGTCAAAACATTTACTTAGATCAATGAACAGCACTAATAAAGCCCCAGTCTTGCAGATCATTAACTAAAAAAAGTTGGTTTAGTGTTTAGTTACCCTTTAAAATTATCAAACCGGCAAGTTTAATCTATCTTTAAGTGTAAAGACACCTCTTGGACATTTGGCATGTGTCATTCCTGCCTGTGCAACTACTCATCCCAATGCTCTGGATTCGCAGTGTGTGTTACAGTATCTCAGTGACCCCACAGACGCCTCATGGGACGCATGCAAGCAAACACACACAAAACAAAGGCCTGAAGCAAATCATATGCTCATTGGCCAGGCTCTTCACTTGACTAGCGCCAAACAAAGAGTCTCGTGACCTGAAAGTGAGCCCGTCTCAAAGCATTCATACGCTGCGGTCTTCTCCCACAAGGATGAGCTTTTACAGGAGGAGCGAGAGCAACAGAAGGAGGGAAGCGTCTCTGGTTTTTTTAACAAACAGGTGATTTGAGCAGGAAGTAAAGCTTGATCGGCAGCTACTTCCCAAAATAAACACCTGCAAGTTTCTGCATTGCCCTCCATCATAAATGAGTTAAGACCAAACACAATAAACACGGTCATGTTCGGGTGCTGGTGTTTGGAAACACACACGCAAACACACACACATCCATGTTCTCTTGTGTTGGGATGCTGGTGTTTGGGAACGCAATCATGTGAGACGCTTCTGGAGGAACACACACACACACACAATCATGTTCTCGTGTTGGGATGCTGGAGTTTGGTAAAACACACACACACACACACACACGCACACAGTCATGTTCTCGTGTTGGGATACTGGTGTTTGGGAACACACACACACACACACACTGTCATGTTCTCGTGTTGGGATGCTGGAGTTTGGTAACACACACAACACACACACACACACACACACACACACGCACACCCACCAGTCATGTTCTCTTGCGTTGGGATGCTGGTGTTTGGAACACACACACACACACACCAGTCATGTTCTCTTGCGTTGGAATGCTGGTGTTTGGGAACTTAATCGTGTGAGACGCTTCTGGAGGAACACAGACACACACACACACACACACACACAATCTCTCTCTCTCTCTCTCTCACACACACACACAATCGTGTGTGAGACGCTTCTAGAGGAATTAACTCAAATCATTCTGATCAGACTTTGACTCCGGCGTTTCAGAGCCACCAAACCAACATTAGAGATGCTGCGACGCCATTGGTCCACTGGTTAGGCAAGTTATCCAATCACAGCCTCTGATACAATAATTATTTTTCATTTTTTCAAGTCAAAACAGACTGGGAGGTTATGGTTAGTCAGTGTTTGATTTAATATGTTTAATACGGCTAAAGTAGTCATAACTTGGATAGCAAACATCCCCTTTCCATTTAAATGCCAAAGCTGTGATTAAGGACACATTCCTTTTAAAATAAAAGAGTCCTCCAGGAGCCATTCAGCGGGCACCGTAATGCTTACAAACACAGACGAGTGTCATTGAGTCATGCATGAACAATTAGGAGTGTTTAGCTGACTTATGCATGATGCAATACATAATAATCACATTACTACAAGACATGGCTTGCTCGACCTGACAGCTGCCTTTTAACCATTAGGTGTGTCTGAAGAGAAGCCCATGCAACACAGACACTTGACTTCCCCTTCTTACATGCAAAACCTGGACTCGGATCCAAATGGAAACAACCCACAAATGTGAAGTAATGTGACCGCTGGAAACGTTCTGCACATAGAGTCTATTTCTGACATAATCATAGTTTTGCTGGCTATTCTTAGACTCTGTGGGGTTTGTCCCTTTGCATGTCACTTTAGGTGTGACAGTAGACTGATTATGCAAAATTCCCTTTTACATGGTGTTTGAACATAAATGTGTCTCCAGTGTTACACAACTACCCTATAATGGTAAATAACACTCACTCCTTTTTTAATCCTCATAAATCATTAGCAGTGTCTTAGAATTAGCCATTTGCAGTTTCTATGCAATGTGACGTCACATATGCTTAGGCTCCTCCCACCACTGCTGACAGACTCCGCCCTATTAGCACAGACCCCACCCTCAGTGAGCAGTACACAGTCCACCATTTTTATCTTCTCGCCAGAGCATTTACCAGCAGCATTCAAATAAGAAATGTATTCTTATTAAATTAATTTATTGGTCATAATGTTATGCCTGATCGGTGTATAGCAGTAGGTACTGTATATTACGGAACTGCAACGACCACGATAGAGACGACAATCAAAACCAAACAGATGTTTTAGTTTTTGGGAGAGTATCCGAGGCACAAGCTGTACAGGCTCCGCCCTCTTCTGGATAGGGGGTGGGAAGCAGCAGCTCATTTGCATTTAAAGATACATGCACATGTTTTTCCTTTTACTCAAAGACGAACATTTTTAACATGGTATAATCAAGAATCTGTGAGCTGAAACTCCACAGACACATTCTAGGGACACCTGAGACGTATATTACATATAATATACTAAAAAGGGGGCATAAAAGGTAAAATTACAGGCAGCCCAAACCACTGAAAAGAAGTACGTCTACCTTTCACATCCTCGCATTTATTCCAAAAAATCAAAGATGTCACTGCTGTGAATAAGGTCTATACCTTCATGTAAAGCATCCAGTGCTGCTCTAACTGATCTTCCTGTCATTGTCAGGTGAACCTGAACAAGTTGGCAAGCTTCCACACCGTCTGAGCAACGCATTTCCATGACTGTTCCAGTTGTTTGTGATTACCGAATAAGGACATTCAAAGAGACTGCACTCACAAAAAAATCCCTGATATTGCTAAACGGCGTCAGGTGTGGTGAAAGCCTCTATAGCCCCATCCCCTATGGCCCCGTCCGATCACTCCCCATCCCCTATAGCCCCGTCCGATTGCTCCCCATCCCCTATGGCCCCGTCCGATCACTCCACATCCCCTATAGCCCCCTGTCCGATCGCTCCCCATCCCCTATAGCTCCCTGTCCGCTCGCTCCCCATCCCCTATAGCCCCCTGTCCGATCGCTCCCCGTCCCTTATAGCCCCCTGTCTGATCGCTCCCCATCCCCTATAGCCCCGTCCGATCGCTCCCCATCCCCTATAGCCCCGTCTGATCGCTCCCCATCCCCTATAGCCCCGTCTGATCGCTCCCCATCCCCTATAGCCCCGTCTGATCGGTCCCCGTCCCCTATAGCCCCGTCCGATCGCTCCCCGTCCCCTATAGCCCCCTGTCCGATCGCTCCCCGTCCCCTATAGCCCCCTTGTCCGATCGCTCCCCATCCCCTATAGCCCCGTCCGATCGCTACCCGTCCCCTATAGCCCTCTGTCCGATCGCTACCCATCACCTATAGGCCCCTGTCCGATCGCTCCCCATCCCCTAAAGCCTCCTGTCCGATCGCTCCCCATCCCCTATAGCCCCGTCCGATCGCTCCCAGTCCCGTATAGCCCCCTGTCCGATCGCTCCCCATCCCCTATAGCCCCCTGTCCGATCGCTCCCTGTCCCGTATAGCCCCCTGTCTGAATGCTCCCCATCCCCTATAGCCCCGTCCGATCGCTCCCCGTCCCGTATAGCCCCCTGTCTGATCGCTCCCCGTCCCCTATAGCCCCGTCCGATCGCTCCCCGTCCCGTATAGCCCCCTGTCTGATCGCTCCTCATCCCCTATAGCCCCGTCCGATCGCTCCCCATCCCCTATAGCCCCGTCCGATCGCTCCCCATCTCCTATAGCCCCGTCCGATCGCTACCCATCCCCTATAGCCCCCTCTCCGATCGCTCCCCATCACCTATAGCCCCCTGTCCGATCGCTCCCCATCCCCTATAGCCCCCTGTCCAATCGCTCCCCGTCCCCTAAAGCCCCCCGTCCGATCGCTCCCCGTCCCCTATAGCCCGCTGTCTGATCGCTCCCCGTCCCCTAAAGCCCCGTCTGATCGCTCCCCGTCCCCTATTGCCCCGTCTGATCGCTCCCCGTCCCCTATAGCCCCCTGTCCGATCGCTCCCCGTCCCCTAAAGCCCCCTGTCCGATCGCTCCCCGTCCCCTATAGCCCGCTGTCTGATCGCTCCCCGTCCCCTAAAGCCCCCTGTCCGATCGCTCCCCATCCCCTATAGCCCGCTGTCTGATCGCTCCCCATCCCCTAAAGCCCCGTCTGATCGCTCCCCGTCCCCTATAGCCCCCTGTCCGATCGCTCCCCGTCCCCTATAGCCCCGTCCCCTATAGCCCCGTCCGATCGCTCCCCGTCCCCTATAGCCCCCTGTCCGATCGCTCCCCGTCCCCTATAGCCCCCTGTCCGATCGCTCCCCATCCCCTATACCCCCCTGTCCGATCGCTCCCCGTCCCCTATAGCCCCGTCTGATCACTCCCCGTCCCCTATAGCCCCGTCTGATCGCTCCCCGTCCCCTATAGCCCCCTGTCCAATCGCTACCCATCCCCTATAACCCCCTGTCTGATCGCTCCCTGTCCCCTAAAGCCCCGTCTGATCGCTCCCCGTCCCCTATAGCCCCGTCCGATCGCTCCCCGTCCCCTATAGCCCCGTCCGATCGCTCCTCGTCCCCTATAGCCCCCTGTCCGATCGCTCCCCATCCCCTAAAGCCCCGTCCGATCGCTCCCCGTCCCCTATAGCCCTGTCCGATCGCTCCCCGTCCCCTAAAGCCCCCTGTCCGATCGCTCCCCATCCCCTAAAGCCCCGTCCGATCGCTCCCCGTCCCCTATAGCCCTGTCCGATCGCTCCCCGTCCCCTAAAGCCCCCTGTCCGATCGCTCCCCATCCCCTAAAGCCCCTCATTCATACTAAAACTTTTGATTTCATGGGGACTTTAAAAAGGGCTGGGTAGATTAGGAGCTGAGGAAAGTAGATTGTTTGGTGTTTAACTTTATATCACCAGTCGGTTAAATCTCAGTACATTAAGACAAGTTATCTTTTGTTTAAATATACAAATGAGCCATTAACTGATTAAAAATTCATTATTTGCATACATTTACAGAGCATTGCAAGAGAAAATAATTGTATTGCAATTGAAATATACAGATGCTAAATATATAAAGGGAGATGAAAAACACTTAAAAGTGTATTTTAGATGTTTTCTGTCCACTAGTCTGAGAGTTGACATGTTATTAAAGCAAAAAAAAAAAAACCTTGGGTTTTGATTGTATTGTCTGGCCTTTGATGTTTAAAACACACTCTAGAAATATGTTTATGACTTTAAAGTGGGATAGTTCACCCAAAAATAGAAAATGACCACATGATTTACTCTCCCTCAAGTCATCATCCTAGGTGTGTATGACATTCTTCTTTCAGATGAACACAATCAGTGTTATTAACAAATGTCCTGTCTTCTCCAAGCTTTATAACAGCAGTGAATGGCTGTTTCTGTTTTGAAGTCCATAAAAGTGCATCTATCCATCATAAAAGTGCATCCATCCATCCATCATAAAAGCCCATCCATTCATCATATAACTGCTCCACACAGCCTTCTGAAGTAAAAGTGCGTTTGTTAGAAAAATATCCATATTTAAAACTTTACTAACTGTAGTCTCTAACTTCCTGAGTCTAACTTATATGATGGACAGATGCACTTTTATGATGGATAGATGAACTTTTATGATGGATAGATCCACTTGTATGATAATAGATGCACTTGTATGATAATAGATCCACTTTTATGATAGATAGATGCACTTTTATGGACTTCAAAACAGAAACAGCCATTCACTGTCATTATACAGCTTGGACAAGCCAGGATATTTTTTTTAACATAACTCTTGATTGTATTCGTCTGAAATAAGAATGCCATAAACTGTACAACTAGAATGACCTAAATCATCCTAGAGTAACATTGGATACTTTTTTGGGTGAACCATCACTTTAAAAGGCAGCTGACCTTCGCTTAGACACTTTAGGTGTTAAATCTGACTGTTTTTCACACACAGATTTTATCTCCACCGACTCTTTCTGCTTTAGGAGTCACACACGCGGGATGTTGTGAACTTTTAAAGCCACTCAAGTGGCCTAGTTTGACTTAGCTGTCAAATATTCCTCCGGCGGGTAGTCTCACCTCCTCCACGCTCTTCCTCAGCGCCTTTTCTCGCTCGTATTGGGTGATGAGCTGCTCGTTGTCCTCCTTTAACAGCTCCAGCTCCACCTCGTGATCCTGGTTCACCGCGAACACCGAGTCCAAGTTCTCCAGAACCGCCACGACCAGCGGCATAAGTTCCTTCACCACGTCCTCGTCGTATCTGCCGATCATCCGCTCGAACTCGCGGTAGATTGAGCTCGCCAAGCCGGACACCCGCTCGGACATCATCGCCGAAGTGCCCGGGTCCTCCTGGTAAAGCACACCGTCCTCTAACTCCATCTTTACTTCGCTTTTACTTCGCTTACTTTACTTTAAGACGCTCGCGCTAGCAGCTCGCGCGCTAACGTTAACCGTCGAGACCTCTTATTTACTTCCCGACGTCCTAGTAGTGTCGGGACTACATCTACGAGTAACTTTTAGGAAACCCCTTCAACATCGAGGGAAATAAAATATACAATCTCCTCCGTTGTCGCGCGAACTCGTCCCGACAGTTGTTCGACCGGGATAATCTGTACTAAACGGCAATCGGTAAGTACAGTCCCGAGAGGAGCGACTAGTGGACCTGACCGTCACATGATGACGTCACGCTCCACCGGAGAAGTGGGAGGGGCGAGGGCGGGAAAAGCGCCGCTCCTGTTTGTGGACACAGAAAACTTTCGCCGTTTTGGTTTTGTTTATTTGACTCTAGAGGCGTTTAAATATTTGCAGCAATGACTTCTTGATTAAAACTAGTTATTTTCTGCACTTGTCAAGAGGGAATCAACAAGTGACCACCGTTTATATAATGTATCATTTTCAAACTATATTTAATTTATTTTTTTACAGACTATATTCAAACACTTTCACACACAGACGCGTGTGTGTGTGTATATATATATATATATAATCTATTATTCAGACTAAATATATGTACATACTTTCACACACAGATCAGGTGTACAATGTTTGCCTAGCAACCAGTTACAGCACCCTAGCAACCGTATATCAACATTAACGAGCCATATCTCAGCACCAGAGCATTGTACACATACAGAGTTGGGCTCTTTTAACTCAGACTGGCAAAAAGTTTTTTAAATATCATCCCTTAAACTCTATTGCCACACCCTAGCAACCAGTTATAGCACCCTAGCAACCATATACAGTGAGGAAAATAAGTATTTGAACACCCTGCAATTTTGTAAATAATCTAAGCTCTCCCACTTAGAGATCAAGGAGGGGTCTGAAATTTTCATCGTAGGTGCATGTCCACTGAATGTATGATTTTTTAAACTATTTATTTGTATGATACAGCGGCAAATAAGTATTTGAACACCTGAGAAATACTAGATACAAATACTAAATACAAAGGTACAGTAACCTTTGTTTGCAATTACAGAGGTCAAACGTTTCCTGTAGTTTTTCACCAGGTTTGCACACACTGCAGGAGGGATTTTGGCCCACTCCTCCACACAGATCTTCTCTAGATCCGTCAGGTTTCTGGCCTGTCGCTGAGAAACACTGAGTTTGAGCTCCCTCGAAAGATTCTCTATTGGGTTTAGGTCAGGAGACGGGTTAGGCCACGCCAGAACCTTGATATGCTTCTTACAGAGCCACTCCTTGGTTATCCGGTTATCCTCTCCTTAATAAAGTGCAGTCGCCCTGTCCCATGTGTAGAAAAACACCCCCACAGCATGATGCTGCCACCCCCATGCTTTCAGGGATGGTGTTCTTGGGATGGTACTCATCATTCTTCTTCCTCCAAACACGTTTAGTGGAATTATGATCAAAAAGTTCTATTTTGGTCTCATCTGACCACATGACTTTCTCCCATGACTCCTCTGGATCATCCAAATGGTCATTGGCAAACTTAAGACGGGCCTGGACATGTGCTGGTTTAAGCAGGGGAACGTTCTGTGCCATGCATGATTTCAAACCATGACGTCTTAGTGTATTACAAACAGTAACCTTGGAAACGGTGGTCCCAGCTCTTTGACCAGCTCCTCCCATGTAGTTTTGGGCTGATTTCTCACCTTTCTTAGGATCATTGAGACCCCACGAGGTGAGATCTTGCATGGAGCCCCAGTCCGAGGGAGATTGACAGTCGTGTTTAGCTTCTTCCATTTTCTAATGATTGCTCCAACAGTGGACCTTTTTTCACCAAGCTGCTTGGCCATTTCTCCGTAGCCCTTTCCAGCCTTGTGGAGGTGTACAATTTTGTCTCTAGTGTCTTTGGACAGCTCTTTGGTCTTGGTCATGTTAGTAGTTGGATTCTTACTGATTGTATGAGGTGGACAGGTGTCTTTATGCAGAACCTCAAACAGGTGCGTCTAATTTAGGATAATAAATGGAGTGGAGATGGACATTTTAAAGGCAGACTAACAGGTCTTTGAGGGTCAAAAATCCTAGCTGATAGACAGATTATTCAAATACTTATTTTCCTCACTGTATATATAAATTAATAATATATACTATGAATATGTATATATAAATGACTAATATATATATATATATATATATATATATATATATATATATATATATATATATATATATATATATATATATATATATATATATATCAATGAATAAATATATACACAAACACACACACACATTTATTTGTAAAAGTAGATTATAGAAACTGGTCACTTTTTTCTCAAGAGTCACTAATAAACAAGCATTAATAATCTCATTTTTTCAACATGAAACAGACCAATGTTTCCTCAGCAGGTTTTATTATTGAAAAATGCACGATCCCCTGTAAAGGCTGCGGTGGAGTAACTGAAAACACACACATCAGAAGCGGAGGAAAGGCGTTCATGCATCAGAGTCCCGTACGGCGGATGCGTTTCACTGATCTACAGTCAGCTTTGGCAACCGATCACCCAAATCTCACATGACAAAGATACATCACAAAACAGAACGGCACTTCACACTCGTAACACTGATGTTTTTTTTTTCTTGCTCGAGTCATATTCACTCATTGTTCGACAATCACTAAAATGAAAAGAATCCTCCCAGCTGAGTTTATGAATATACAGTGGTTAATGAAGCAGACGCAGCGATGGGATCATAAGGCAGAAATAAATACGCATGGCTGAATGCCTGTCGGAGCGAGGGTGTGTGTCAGATGACGTTGAGGTGGCTGTGGCTCATAGATGAGGGGCAGAGAAGGGCATGAGGCTCGCGGGTCAGGCTCCGCAGGGCCCTCAGAACCACATCAGGCATGTGATCCGCGATCATCCTCGGGCTGATCAGAACGTTCCGGAACGCCGTCTCACTGGACCACTCCGCACGGTACCGCACCTGAGAGAAGCAGTGTCTGGGAGAACACACATTCATAGAGTTTAGTCTATATATAAATAATAAACCCTATATATATATATATACACACACACACATACACATACACACACTCACCTAAAGGATTATTAGGAACACCTGTTCAATTTCTCATTAATGCAATTATCTAATCAGCCAATCACATGGCAGTTGCTTCAATGCATTTAGGGGTGTGGTCCTGGTCAAGACAATCTCCTGAACTCAAACTGAATGTCAGAATGGGAAAGAAAGGTGATTTAAGCAGTTTTGAGCGTGGCATGGATGTTGGTGCCAGACGGGCCGGTCTGAGTATTTCACAATCTGCTCAGTTACTGGGATTTTCACACACAACCATTTCTAGGGTTTACAAAGAATGGTGTGAAAAGGGAAGAGCATCCAGTATGCGGCAGTCCTGTGGGAGAAAATGCCTTGTTGATGCTCGAGGTCAGAGGAGAACGGGCCGACTGATTCAAGCTGATAGAAGAGCAACTTTGACTGAAATAACCACTCGTTACAACCGAGGTATGCAGCAAAGCATTTGTGAAGCCACAACACACACAACCTTGAGGCGGATGGGCTACACCAGCAGAAGACCCCACCGGGTACCACTCATCTCCACTACAAATAGGAAAAAGAGGCGACAATTTGCACAAGCTCACCAAAATTGGACAGATGAAGACTGGAAAAATGTTGCCTGGTCTGATGAGTCTCGACTTCTGTTGAGACATTCAGATGGTAGAGTCAGAATTTGGCGTTAACAGAATGAGAACATGGATCCATCATGCCTTGTTACCACTGTGCAGGCTGGTGGTGGTGGTGTAATGGTGTGGGGATGTTTTCTTGGCACACTTTAGGCCCCTTAGTGCCAATTTGGGCATCGTTTAAATGCCACGGCCTACCTGAGCATTGTTTCTGACCATGTCCATCCCTTTATGACCCCCATGTCCCCATCCTCTGATGGCTACTTCCAGCAGGATAATGCACCATGTCACAAAGCTCGAATAATTTCAAATTGGTTTCTTGAACATGACTGAGTTGACTGAACTAAAATGGCCGCCACAGTCCCCAGATCTCAACCCAATAGAGCATCTTTGGGATGTGGTGGAACGGGAGCTTCGTGCCCTGGATGTTCATCCCACAAATCTCCATCAACTGCAAGATGCTCTCCTATCAATATGGGCCAACATTTCTAAAGAATGCTTTCAGCAGCTCTTGTTGAATCAATGCCACGTAGAATTAAGGCAGTTCTGAAGGCGAAAGGGGTCAAACACAGTATTAGTGTGTGCTCCTAATAATCCTTTAGGTGAGTGTATATTCACATAAAGAACAGATTATTTACACTGGAGGAATATTTCACTACTTTACTGGATTTATTATCAGATGAGACTCTTGTATGGTCAGTAGTAGGGCTGGGATAAACGATTATTTTTTAAACGATTAATCTAGCGATTATTTTTTCGATGCATCGATTAATCTAACGATTCATTTTTCCTGTCCGATTCGGTTACGATTCGATTCGATTACCGATTATCTCCCCATTAATTGCCTAATAGCAATTTATACATGTTGATTTAATTATCTGAATGAAAAAACGAATTCCTTAACATTGCAATATATGTTTATTGCTCTTAAAATTCCAAAGTAAGACTATACAAGAGCAATGCATTCAATAAAACCTTGAAAACATAAAGTAGGCTACACACACACACACACACACACACACACACACACACACACACACACACACAAATAAATAAGTATTAACCTACAACAAAGAAACATATTATACTATTTTTCTATGTATGCAACTCAGCCTACAGGCTATGCCCATCGATTAAATATCAACAAGTTGGTTAATCAAATCCAGGGACACACTGAAAGCGTGAGCGTCTCGGCTGCGTGGCGTGGCGTGTCCGTTATTGTTTCGGCTCCCATGTTAACAGGTACTGCACACTGACTGTGACGCGCGGAAAACGCGTGCATGCTAGAAATAGAAGAGCGCTATTTTTCACGCGTGTTGGGAGCGTCTCCAGGCAAAATAGAATAGGAAAAGATGTTTATATATCATTTTGACACGAATACATATTATTAAATTACATTTTCATGTTTGAAAGTCTGTAGGTTTACATAAATGCAGATATAGGCCTAATTGTAATAATAAAAAACGACAATTATCGATTTTGAAATATTGCAACTGTCAATACAGAACGAAATATTCTGTAGCCTATTTTGCCGTCAATAACATAGATATGTGGCTACTCCCGACGTTGTCTTTGCTGTATCAGTAGGCTATTTATGTTTAACATTAGGAATAGGGCTTTCCTCCGCATCAATAGCAGCAGCGGCGCCGCGTCAGACACGCTTCTAGTGTGCAAAGGCAGAGAAAACGCCACGCAGCCCCGTGCTGACCCGCAACAGAAACGCCACGCGCATCCGCGGCATGACAGTGAAAAAAGTTACATGTAGAGAGCATTACGGGCGCCAATACTCCGTTTAAAACCGGAATAGTCCTGGGATGAAACTGCTCACTTAGAGGATGGATACCCTCGGTCACATCAGCGCGATTAGACATTGAACATTTTAAATTTAAAACAGCTTATTATGTAGGTAACGTAGCCAATGTGTCCGATGCTTTCACTTGATGCAAACGTTTGTTTTTGTGATTAAAATACATCAAATATTACCAAAACATCTGTCTTCCTGTGTGCAGAAATTTGTTTATGTAGCCGTGACGACAAAACGCGTGCGCGCATGCCTGTGATGCTCCGTGTGCACCGCGCGCCAACCCCATAGACTGTGGCCAACCCGCAAGCCTTGCACTTCTGAAAGTCTGAGGAGCCACTGGTGTTGCTACCATAGATATACATAATAAATAATATACTTAATTACATAATATACTTTATTATGTACATCTATGGTTGCTACTACTCTCCGGCGCCGCCATCTTTATTTTGAGTCTGACGAATCGACGCGCATATTTTGCGTCGACGTATTTTTTGCGTCGACGTCATCGATGACGTCGACGCGTTGTCCCAGCCCTAGTCAGTAGTGATAGTCAGTAATGATGGTATGGTCAGTAATGATGGTATGGTCAGTAATGATGGTCAGAAATGATGGTATGGTCAGTAATGTATGGTCAGTAATGTATGGTCAGTAATGATGGTCAGAAATGATGGTATGGTCAGTAATGTATGGTCAGTAATGATGGTCAGAAATGATGGTATGGTCAGTAATGTATGGTCAGTAATGTATGGTCAGTAATGTATGGTCAGAAATGATGGTATGGTCAGTAATGTATGGTCAGTAATGATGGTATGGTCAGTAATGTATGGTTAGTAATGTATGGTCAGTAATGTATGGTCAGAAATGATGGTATGGTCAGTAATGTATGGTCAGTAATGTATGGTCAGAAATGATGGTATGGTCAGTAATGTATGGTCAGTAATGATGGTATGGTCAGTAATGTATGGTCAGTAATGATGGTATGGTCAGTAATGTATGGTCAGTAATGTATGGTCAGAAATGATGGTATGGTCAGTAATGTATGGTCAGTAATGATGGTATGGTCAGTAATGTATGGTCAGAAATGATGGTATGGTCAGTAATGTATGGTCAGTAATGTATGGTCAGAAATGATGGTATGGTCAGTAATGTATGGTCAGTAATGTATGGTCAGTAATGTATGGTCAGAAATGATGGTATGGTCAGTAATGTATGGTCAGTAATGTATGGTCAGTAATGTATGGTCAGTAATGTATGGTCAGTAATGATGGTATGGTCAGTAATGTATGGTCAGTAATGTATGGTCAGTAATGATGGTATGGTCAGTAATGTATGGTCAGTAATGATAGTATGGTCAGTAATGATGGTATGGTCAGTAATGTATGGTCAGTAATGATGGTATGGTCAGTAATGTATGGTCAGTAATGTATGGTCAGTAATGTATGGTCAGAAATGATGGTATGGTCAGTAAGGTATGGTCAGTAATGGTGGTATGGTCAGTAAGGTATGGTCAGTAATGATGGTATGGTCAGTAATGTATGGTCAGTAATGATGGAATGGTCAGTAATGATGGTATGGTCAGTAATGTATGGTCAGTAATGATGGTATGGTCAGTAATGGTGGTATGGTCAGTAAGGTATGGTCAGTAATGATGGTATGGTCAGTAATGTATGGTCAGTAATGATGGTATGGTCAGTAATGTATGGTCAGTAATGATGGTCAGTAATGATGGTATGGTCAGTAATGTATGGTCAGTAATGATGGTATGGTCAGTAATGTATGGTCAGTAATGATGGAATGGTCAGTAATGATGGTATGGTCAGTAATGATGGTATGGTCAGTAATGTATGGTCAGTAATGATGGTCAGTAATGTATGGTCAGTAATGATAGTATGGTCAGTAATGATGGTATGGTCAGTAATGGTGGTATGGTCAGTAAGGTATGGTCAGTAATGATGGTATGGTCAGTAATGTATGGTCAGTAATGATGGAATGGTCAGTAATGATGGTATGGTCAGTAATGATGGTATGGTCAGTAATGATAGTATGGTCAGTAATGATGGTATGGTCAGTAATGATGGTATGGTCAGTAATGTATGGTCAGTAATGATGGTATGGTCAGTAATGATGGTCAGTAATGTATGGTCAGTAATGATGGTATGGTCAGTAATGTATGGTCAGTAATGATGGTATGGTCAGTAATGTATGGTCAGTAATGATGGTGTGGTCAGTAATGTATGGTCAGTAATGATGGTCAGTAATGATGGTATGGTCAGTAATGTATGGTCAGTAATGTATGGTCAGTAATGATAGTATGGTCAGTAATGATGGTATGGTCAGTAATGTATGGTCAGTACTGATGGTCAGTAATGATGGTATGGTCAGTAATGTATGGTCAGTAATGGTGGTCAGTAATAATAGTATGGTCAGTAATGATGGTCAGTAATGTATGGTCAGTAATGTATGGTCAGTAATGATGGTATGGTCAGTAATGTATGGTCAGTAATGTATGGTATGGTCAGTAATGATGGTATGGTCAGTAATGTATGGTCAGTACTGATGGTCAGTAATGGTGGTATGGTCAGTAATGTATGGTCAGTAATGGTGGTCAGTAATGATAGTATGGTCAGTAATGATGGTCAGTAATGTATGGTCAGCTGACCTGCGTGCGGGTCCGTCCTCCGTGATGTGCATGACCCGGCCCGGCAGGAACAGGGGTAAGTGTGTGTGTGGGGCGGGCGAGTCGTCCGACGACAGGCTCTGATAGGAGCTCGAGTGCCGCACCAGCAGACTCTCCTCGCCTAGCAACGGCTGGTTTAGCTCCTCCTCCCGCCGGCTCTCCATCTCCGTTGGGAAATCATCCGGAGTTCCTCCGAACAACTCGTACCAGCAGCCGTGCATTAATATCTTGTACTGAGAGAGAGACAAATTACTGACAGTAAATGCAGTGTCTAATTTAGGCGTCCTGAATAGGCATGTGCCGGTATCAATTTTTCATGTTGCGATTACCGTATTTTTCGAATTATAAGTCACACCTTTTTTCATAGTTTGGCTGGTCCTGCGACTTATATATCAAATTTTAATTCATACTGACTGACAAGAATAAACATTTAGCTCTACAGCTGCGAGAGGGCGCACTATGCGGCTCCTGTAGCCGACCCCTGAAAAAATTAACTGAAAACAGAATAAACTGTTAACTGAAATATTAACTTAAAGACAACAACTGAGAATAGTCTTTCCACAAAAAAAAGGCCCCCCATAAAGAAAATCATATTCTGCAAATGACAACTTGCATGTAGTAAAATATGCAGCGGAGAACGATTCACAGCGTTCGTCTCGCGCAGCAGAGCGTTGTTCATCTGTGGACTCGTTCCTTCAGCTCTGGCCATCTTGCTTTCAGTCCGTGATTAGCTTTCTTTGTTTTCTTCATTACAGTTAAAGTAACGTCTGCTTTTCGCCAGTCCCTCACAAGTTTCTCACTCACTCCAAACTTTCTTTATGCTGCTCGATTATGCATAGCGAGCGGGCGCGAGCGCTTCTGCCCTTATGCGACTTATATATGTTTTTTCCTCTTCGTGACGCATTTTTTGACTGATGTTACTTATACTCCGGAGCAACTTATAGTCTGGAAAATACGGTAATTGCTGAAGATTTTATTAAGGTATACGGTATTATCACGATATTGAAATAAGTTGCAAAAAAAGTGTTGTCATAGTATAACAGGTTTAAAAAACTCTTTTTGTAAAAAAAACTCTAAAAAAAAAAAATGCACCAAAAATATATAAAAGTAACATTTTCAAACAGATAAAAATGCAAAAGGATTAGGCTATAAAGAAGGTAGCGCATTACAATAAGATTGAGCAATAGCTACATTTGTTACAGAAAGTAAGCCTGGATGGCAGCCGAACTCAGCCCCGCCCCCAGCCGAACTCAGCCCCGCCCACATCTGAGCTCTGGCAGTTTGGCCTGGACTTGATCCATAGAGGAGTAATTATGCCTGAATAGAAACTGACCAATGAGATCATCAGGGCGGGCTTTAGACGATGACGGACAGATGATGAACAGAAACTGACCAATGAGATCATCAGGGCGGGCTTTAGACGATGACGGACAGATGATGAACAGAAACTGACCAATGAGATCATCAGGGCGGGCTTTAGCCGATGACGGACAGATGATCGACAGAAACTGACCAATGAGATCATCAGGGCGGGCTTTAGCCGATGACGGACAGATGATCGACAGTAACTGACCAATGAGATCATCAGGGCGGGCTTTAGCTGATGACGGACAGATGATCGACAGAAACTGACCAATGAGATCATCAGGGCGGGCTTTAGCCGATGACGGACAGATGATCAACAGAAACTGACCAATGAGATCATCAGGGCGGGCTTTAGCCGATGACGGACAGATGATGAACAGAAACTGACCAATGAGATCATCAGGGCAGGCTTTAGCCGATGACGGACAGATGATCAACAGAAACTGACCAATGAGATCATCAGGGCAGGCTTTAGCCGATGACGGACAGATGATCAACAGAAACTGACCAATGAGATCATCAGGGCGGGCTTTAGACGATGATGGACAGATGAGTACTGTCAACAGTACCGTAATCATCACGTCATCAAAGGCTCTTGGGTTGAGTTTGCTCTAATCCTAAACGGAGAGCTTGTTCGTATCTGCATCACCTTCACTATTTCTCTCAGAAATGGTGATCATGTTACACTCATAATTTTTTTCTTCTAGCGTTACTTATTCCAGCTCGTGTGCAGACAAGGTTGCCAAGTCTTTACAACAAAACCCGCCAACTACTAGCCCAAAAAAGCCCAATAGCTTTCCGGAAAAAAATGGCATTTGGGAGGTAAAATGTTATTTTGCCGGGAAACCCTCAGACATGGCAACACAGTGCAGTTGAGCTCTGTTGACATTTGACAATGCGTCGCTCCGCTGCTCTGATTGGTTGTTGGTCTGTCCAATCAAGGGCTTTCCTGGTTGGGTTGAAACACGCCCCATAATCACAGCCCAATGGAGCATCAGACTCATATTCTGACTAGAGCTGAGGATGACCACGGCCAAGTAAATGCAGGAATCACACAAATTAGGCATCCTGAAGAAGCTTACCTTTGGTTTACTGCAGTTAGACACCACCTTCAATAAACGTCTTTTCAGGTCTTCCATGTTTGGTATACTCAATCTACAGAAACCAAACGAGGCCGGTCGGTTTGAGGAAGTGAAACATAACATTAGAGTAGAAGTAAGAGGAGCCAGAAACAAGCGCTCTGAATATAGCCACACTTTCAGAAAACGAATGAAATCAAACCTCACCTGGGCACAAGGTCTTTTCCCAGCACCACCGACACGACAAACTGCTTCGAGTAATCGGCCAGCGCTTTACTGACGACACACAGTAGATACCAGTTATGCAGTGTCTTTAAAAATGGAAAAGTTGTATATTCTACCTGATTATTAAAGGGGCGGTGAAATGCTGTTTCATGCATACTGAGCTTTACACTGTTAAAGACTTGGATTCCCATCCTAAACATAGACAAAGTTTCAAAAACTAATGTTGGACGTTTGATGGAGTATTTCTGTGTCAAAAATACTCCTTCCGGTTTCTCACAAGTTTCGGAGAGTTTTTTTCGAGTATGGTTCGGCTTGACGTTAATAGAGCGGAAGGTCCTTGTATGGGCCGTACGGGCTCTTCTCCCGGTAGGGTGCGCGCGCGTGACTAGAGCGAGAGAGGAAATGCACGCCCATACACTCGCTCAGCTGCAGATCCAGTCGTCCGTGAACACTTCTGTCGTTATAGTCCGCGCCGCGCTCCACTTTATTCCTCTGGGTGACGTCGAGCGACTTCAACGCTTCAGCACAGCATTCTGGGAAGGCAGCGCTGCATTTGAACCGATTTGAACGCAGAAATGCTTCAGTCGCATCGCAAAGTGGATCTCCACACTCCAAGAAGTGTGTTTCTGACGGAGCGGTCCCAGCGATAAAGGTTCGGTCCTGCTTTGGAAGCAGCCGGTGAGTTAAACTGCTTCAAATGTCTGTGCTGTCGGCTATCGTCGCGTGAGTAAACATCAGTAAACGACACGATCGCGTGCTTCGTCATTCAAATGCGCTAACGGACTCCATTGCTGTTCTCTGTATAACGTTACACTAGTCTGACGTGCAAAACCGTTTTGCTTGCTACTGCTAAGGTTTAGTCGCATACAATAGTCCATAAACCGAATCATGTCCTCATAAACTGCGAGTAAAGACACACAAATGTTGACAGGCCAATAAATACAGTCCATAACACAGAGACGGACGTCCTGCTGCTGCTGTTTCTATTTCAGCCTCCGAATCATATCTGTATTAGATGAGATCGATAGCAAGGGTTTCTCCACGCTTGAGGACGTCACCACTTTGCATGCTCGTCATTCTTTAGCTCCGCCCACACGATACGCCTCCAGCCGCTCGTTTTTTTCCGGAAAGACTCGGTACAGCCCATATTTCTTTTATAAATATAATAAAACTAAAGACTTTTCGG
This sequence comes from Pseudorasbora parva, assembly GCF_024679245.1. Taxonomy (NCBI): domain Eukaryota; kingdom Metazoa; phylum Chordata; class Actinopteri; order Cypriniformes; family Gobionidae; genus Pseudorasbora; species Pseudorasbora parva. Next base: position 2,120,548 of record NC_090192.1, read on the forward strand.
AGATATGAAGGATGCAATACTACTCTATAGGTACTCAAGATTGGCATGAGATTGACTGAAACTGAGTGTTTCAACCCCACTTTAAGCAATTGATCAAAAGTGACAGTAAACACATTTATAATGTGACAACTAGTGTTCGGTAACGAAACCCGGTGTCAATATGGCACTGGTACATGGGCATTGGAAGCAAATAAAAAGCGGGTGGGTCCTCTCTTTCTCAGAATTTTTTTTTACTGGAGTAACGTCAGATGCCATTTACATTAAATACAAATATACCGCCGTTTACTAAACGATTGATTGAGACAGACAAAATTACGGAAATTACTGAGTTTTTACCGCGGCAATAGTATAGGGGAAACACATCCAAGTTCGAATCCGCCTTTTGCCGAACTCGCTCTTCTCCCTTTCCCATCACATATCAGATCGGAAAGGCATTTATTTTCAATAAAAATGGAGAACATATTAGAAAAGTGTAAATAAGGTCTAACGTGTTTAATAATAAGTGTTACTTGGTTAGGGGTAAACAGACATGTGCTGAATTTGAGACGATAAAAGTGACTGGGTCCAATATCATTGGTCGTAAAAAGTGGGTGGTTCTTGTCCCTCATACACACAATGGTTCCAACGCCCATGTACTGGTACCTATTTAACCAGTGTGTACTGGACCGAATCAGAACGCAGATTTCGGTGCGTCATTTTGGTGCCATCAAACACGTTTTCGCGCTGAGCCAGACACTAAAAATGATACATTTTCTCAGTTTAAATATTTGATATGTCATCTATAGCACTATTCGCACGGGATTAGTATTATCTAGGGACCTCTGTGATTTAGAAATGACTCCCCCACATCTTTTGAGTTTTGCGGCGCATTCGCACGGGATAAGCAAAGCCTGTGATTTTACTCGAATTTACTGACTTCTCCCGGATATGATGTCAAGACTTCGTTATAGATATAGCTGTATGAAATCATAAACAGGCATTCGCACGGGATTGAGATCACAGACATTCTCTGCAATTATTACAAATCACCAGAGGTCCCAGATAATACTAGTCCCGTGCGAATAGGGCATATGTTGTATTCTGAATAAAATATTGAAATTTTAAACTTTCACATCATTGCAACAATTTGTACAGTGTCCCAACTTTTTTGGAATAGGGTTTGTGTACACACACGCACACACACACACACACAAACATACACACGTACACGCGCACAAACATAACATACACACACGCAAGCATACACACACAAACATACCCACATGCACACACACACAAACACTTTGTAAGAGCAGAACATGAGCTGTGTGTAAATGTTCTGCTGTGGGTTAGATGGGGATGTTTGGGCACTGTGTGTGTGTGTGTGTGTGTGTGTGTGTGTGTGTGTGTGTGTGTGTGTGTGTGTGTGTGTGTGTGAGAGCCTGTTTATGTGGTTTATGAGGACACAAATTTGTATAACTACATGGGTATTACACTGGTATTACACTATAAATGTGGTTTATGAGGACATATCAAATGTCCTCATAATTCAAATGGCCTTAAAAACAGACTAAATGATGTTTTTTTAAGAAAGTAAAAATGCAGAATGTTTCCTGTGATGGGTAGGTTTAGGGGCAGGGGCAGTGTGTGTGTGTGTGTGTGTGTGTGTGTGTGTGTGTGTGTGTGTGTGTGTGTGTGTGTGTGTGTGTGTGTGTGTGTGTTTGTGTGTGTGTGTGTGTGTGAGACATTACCTCATCAGGCCCCCTGGTGGAGAGAAAGCGAAGCACTCCAGCGTGGGGTGTGTGCTGCGCAGAAGCACGGCCAGCAGAGACGCCGTTCCTGCACCCAGACTGTGGCCCGTGATGACCAGCCTGTACTCCTGCAAACACACACACACACACACACGGACACGATCAAAGCAAATCCACAGCCAGCGGAGGATGATGAAGGCCAAACGCTCTTACAGGTGCAATGTTGAAGGCCTGGCTCAGAATCCCATCGTTGACTAGTTTCTTGTAGATGTAATGAGCGGCTTGAGAAATGCCCTGAGACACAGAGAGAGGAGTTCAAGCCAACATCTGATGAGCTTCTGATGGACTTTGCACGGCATAATGTGACAAATACTGTGATTTAGTTACCTTGTGAGCGTAACAGGTCCCAGACACGCCTTCAACCGAAAGATTCTCACACTCAGCGGAGAGATCCGTCAACACGTCCTGCACACACACAGCAGCACAAACACTCAACAACGATAACAAACGTCTGCTTATATATAAATTATATTTTTAATATTAAAAAAAAAACTATCTTCTGCTCACCAAGGCTGCATTTATTTTATTAAAAATAAAATGTAAAAGTGAACTATTCCTCCAGTGTAAATCATTAGTTCTCTGTGTGAATATATAGTAAAGTGTGATTTATTCCTGTGATCAAAGCTGAGTTTATCATCATTACTCCAGTCTTCAGTGTCACATGATCCTTCACTAATCATTCTCACATGAGGATCTGATCATCAACACACATTTATGATTATTATCAGTGCATGAACGCGCTTCTCGTGTATGAAAAGTGTCTGTCCACACGATGGGCGGCAAAATGGCAAGAAAAGCTTGACGTACTGACAAATATACATTATTTAACTGGATTTTCTTATCGTTAGGATGTTGATATAGCAACTGCTCAATTGTAAAGTAAGTTTCATTCATAATATTTTCTCCTTTAATCCAATATCAAATTTCATACCGTATTGTCCCTCATAACCGGTAGAATAACACGCCTACGAAAGCTTAATTGTTATACTAGTTTGACGTGACAGAAGAAAACAGAAATGTTGTGTACGCTTTCAAACTCCTCCCTCATCCATCAAAAAAATACATCTATCCATCATAAAAGTGCATCTGTCCATCATAAAAGTGCATCTATCCATCATAAAAGTTAATCTATCCATCATAAAAGTGCATCTATCCATCATAAAAGTGCATCTATCCATCATAAAAGTGCATCCGTCCATCATAAAAGTGCATCTATCCATCATAAAAGTGCATCTATCCATCATAAAAGTGCATCCATCCATCATAAAAGTGCATCCGTCCATCATAAAAGTGCATCCGTCCATCATTAAAGTGCATCTATCCATCATAAAAGTGCATCTGTCCATCATAAAAGTGCATCCGTCCATCATAAAAGTGCATCTATCCATCATAAAAGTGCATCTATCCATCATAAAAGTGCATCCGTCCATCATAAAAGTGCATCTATCCATCATAAAAGTGCATCTGTCCATCATAAAAGTGCATCTATCCATCATAAAAGTTAATCTATCCATCATAAAAGTGCATCTATCCATCATAAAAGTGCATCTATCCATCATAAAAGTGCATCCGTCCATCATAAAAGTGCATCTATCCATCATAAAAGTGCATCTATCCATCATAAAAGTGCATCCATCCATCATAAAAGTGCATCCGTCCATCATAAAAGTGCATCCGTCCATCATTAAAGTGCATCTATCCATCATAAAAGTGCATCTGTCCATCATAAAAGTGCATCCGTCCATCATAAAAGTGCATCTATCCATCATAAAAGTGCATCTATCCATCATAAAAGTGCATCCGTCCATCATAAAAGTGCATCTATCCATCATAAAAGTGCATCTGTCCATCATAAAAGTGCATCTATCCATCATAAAAGTGCATCTATCCATCATAAAAGTGCATCTATCCATCATAAAAGTGCATCCATCCATCATAAAAGTGCATCTATCCATCATAAAAGTGCATCTATCCATCATAAAAGTGCATCTATCCATCATAAAAGTGCATCCGTCCATCATAAAAGTGCATCTATCCATCATAAAAGTGCATCTATCCATCATAAAAGTGCATCTATCCATCATAAAAGTGCATCCGTCCATCATAAAAGTGCATCTATCCATCATAAAAGTGCATCCGTCCATCATAAAAGTGCATCTATCCATCATAAAAGTGCATCTATCCATCATAAAAGTGCATCCGTCCATCATAAAAGTGCATCTATTCATCATAAAAGTGCATCTATCCATCATAAAAGTGCATCCGTCCATCATAAAAGTGCATCTATCCATCATAAAAGTGCATCCGTCCATCATAAAAGTGCATCTATCCATCATAAAAGTGCATCTATCCATCATAAAAGTGCATCCGTCCATCATAAAAGTGCATCTATTCATCATAAAAGTGCATCTATCCATCATAAAAGTGCATCCGTCCATCATAAAAGTGCATCTATTCATCATAAAAGTGCATCTATCCATCATAAAAGTGCATCTATCCATCATAAAAGTGCATCCGTCCATCATAAAAGTGCATCTATCCATCATAAAAGTGCATCTATCCATCATAAAAGTGCATCCGTCCATCATAAAAGTGCATCTATCCATCATAAAAGTGCATCTATCCATCATAAAAGTGCATCTGTCCATCATAAAAGTGCATCTATCCATCATAAAAGTGCATCTATCCATCATAAAAGTGCATCCGTCCATCATAAAAGTGCATCTATCCATCATAAAAGTGCATCTATCCATCATAAAAGTGCATCTATCCATCATAAAAGTGCATCCATCCATCATAAAAGTGCATCCGTCCATCATAAAAGTGCATCCGTCCATCATTAAAGTGCATCTATCCATCATAAAAGTGCATCTGTCCATCATAAAAGTGCATCCGTCCATCATAAAAGTGCATCTGTCCATCATAAAAGTGCATCTATCCATCATAAAAGTGCATCCGTCCATCATAAAAGTGCATCTATCCATCATAAAAGTGCATCCGTCCATCATAAAAGTGCATCTATCCATCATAAAAGTGCATCTGTCCATCATAAAAGTGCATCTATCCATCATAAAAGTAAATCTATCCATCATAAAAGTGCATCTATCCATCATAAAAGTGCATCTATCCATCATAAAAGTGCATCCGTCCATCATAAAAGTGCATCTATCCATCATAAAAGTGCATCTATCCATCATAAAAGTGCATCCATCCATCATAAAAGTGCATCCGTCCATCATAAAAGTGCATCCGTCCATCATTAAAGTGCATCTATCCATCATAAAAGTGCATCTGTCCATCATAAAAGTGCATCCGTCCATCATAAAAGTGCATCTATCCATCATAAAAGTGCATCTATCCATCATAAAAGTGCATCCATCCATCATAAAAGTGCATCTATCCATCATAAAAGTGCATCCGTCCATCATAAAAGTGCATCTATCCATCATAAAAGTGCATCTCTCCATCATAAAAGTGCATCTATCCATCATAAAAGTGCATCTATCCATCATAAAAGTGCATCTATCCATCATAAAAGTGCATCTATCCATCATAAAAGTGCATCCGTCCATCATAAAAGTGCATCTATCCATCATAAAAGTGCATCTATCCATCATAAAAGTGCATCCGTCCATCATAAAAGTGCATCTATTCATCATAAAAGTGCATCTATCCATCATAAAAGTGCATCCGTCCATCATAAAAGTGCATCCGTCCATCATAAAAGTGCATCCGTCCATCATAAAAGTGCATCCGTCCATCATAAAAGTGCATCTATTCATCATAAAAGTGCATCTATCCATCATAAAAGTGCATCTATCCATCATAAAAGTGCATCTATTCATCATAAAAGTGCATCTATCCATCATAAAAGTGCATCTATCCATCATAAAAGTGCATCCGTCCATCATAAAAGTGCATCTATCCATCATAAAAGTGCATCTATCCATCATAAAAGTGCATCCGTCCATCATAAAAGTGCATCTATCCATCATAAAAGTGCATCTATCCATCATAAAAGTGCATCCGTCCATCATAAAAGTGCATCTATCCATCATAAAAGTGCATCTATCCATCATAAAAGTGCATCCGTCCATCATAAAAGTGCATCTATCCATCATAAAAGTGCATCTATCCATCATAAAAGTGCATCTATCCATCATAAAAGTGCATCCATCCATCATAAAAGTGCATCCGTCCATCATAAAAGTGCATCCGTCCATCATTAAAGTGCATCTATCCATCATAAAAGTGCATCTGTCCATCATAAAAGTGCATCCGTCCATCATAAAAGTGCATCTGTCCATCATAAAAGTGCATCTATCCATCATAAAAGTGCATCCGTCCATCATAAAAGTGCATCTATCCATCATAAAAGTGCATCCGTCCATCATAAAAGTGCATCTATCCATCATAAAAGTGCATCTGTCCATCATAAAAGTGCATCTATCCATCATAAAAGTAAATCTATCCATCATAAAAGTGCATCTATCCATCATAAAAGTGCATCTATCCATCATAAAAGTGCATCCGTCCATCATAAAAGTGCATCTATCCATCATAAAAGTGCATCTATCCATCATAAAAGTGCATCCATCCATCATAAAAGTGCATCCGTCCATCATAAAAGTGCATCCGTCCATCATTAAAGTGCATCTATCCATCATAAAAGTGCATCCGTCCATCATAAAAGTGCATCCGTCCATCATAAAAGTGCATCTATCCATCATAAAAGTGCATCTATCCATCATAAAAGTGCATCCATCCATCATAAAAGTGCATCTATCCATCATAAAAGTGCATCCGTCCATCATAAAAGTGCATCTATCCATCATAAAAGTGCATCTCTCCATCATAAAAGTGCATCTATCCATCATAAAAGTGCATCCATCCATCATAAAAGTGCATCTATCCATCATAAAAGTGCATCTATCCATCATAAAAGTGCATCCGTCCATCATAAAAGTGCATCTATCCATCATAAAAGTGCATCTATCCATCATAAAAGTGCATCCGTCCATCATAAAAGTGCATCTATTCATCATAAAAGTGCATCTATCCATCATAAAAGTGCATCCGTCCATCATAAAAGTGCATCCGTCCATCATAAAAGTGCATCCGTCCATCATAAAAGTGCATCCGTCCATCATAAAAGTGCATCTATTCATCATAAAAGTGCATCTATCCATCATAAAAGTGCATCTATCCATCATAAAAGTGCATCCGTCCATCATAAAAGTGCATCTATCCATCATAAAAGTGCATCTATCCATCATAAAAGTGCATCTATCCATCATAAAAGTGCATCCGTCCATCATAAAAGTGCATCTATCCATCATAAAAGTGCATCTATCCATCATAAAAGTGCATCCATCCATCATAAAAGTGCATCTATCCATCATAAAAGTGCATCTATCCATCATAAAAGTGCATCTATCCATCATAAAAGTGCATCCGTCCATCATAAAAGTGCATCTATCCATCATAAAAGTGCATCTATCCATCATAAAAGTGCATCTATCCATCATAAAAGTGCATCTATCCATCATAAAAGTGCATCCGTCCATCATAAAAGTGCATCTATTCATCATAAAAGTGCATCTATCCATCATAAAAGTGCATCCGTCCATCATAAAAGTGCATCTATCCATCATAAAAGTGCATCTATCCATCATAAAAGTGCATCCGTCCATCATAAAAGTGCATCTATTCATCATAAAAGTGCATCTATCCATCATAAAAGTGCATCCGTCCATCATAAAAGTGCATCTATCCATCATAAAAGTGCATCTATCCATCATAAAAGTGCATCCGTCCATCATAAAAGTGCATCTATCCATCATAAAAGTGCATCTATCCATCATAAAAGTGCATCTATCCATCATAAAAGTGCATCCGTCCATCATAAAAGTGCATCTATCCATCATAAAAGTGCATCCGTCCATCATAAAAGTGCATCTGTCCATCATAAAAGTGCATCTATCCATCATAAAAGTGCATCTATCCATCATAAAAGTGCATCCGTCCATCATAAAAGTGCATCTATTCATCATAAAAGTGCATCTATCCATCATAAAAGTGCATCCGTCCATCATAAAAGTGCATCTATCCATCATAAAAGTGCATCTATCCATCATAAAAGTGCATCCGTCCATCATAAAAGTGCATCTATCCATCATAAAAGTGCATCTATCCATCATAAAAGTGCATCCGTCCATCATAAAAGTGCATCTATTCATCATAAAAGTGCATCTATCCATCATAAAAGTGCATCTATCCATCATAAAAGTGCATCTATCCATCATAAAAGTGCATCTATCCATCATAAAAGTGCATCCGTCCATCATAAAAGTGCATCTATTCATCATAAAAGTGCATCTATCCATCATAAAAGTGCATCCGTCCATCATAAAAGTGCATCTAAATTTTAAGCTGCCATTATAAAGCTTGGACATACACACCTATGATGACTTGAGGGAGAGTAGGGAGAGTGGGTGAACTATCCCTTTAACTCGTTAAGTCGTCAGCCCTACACAGGACCCTATAAAAAGTCCCTCCAGGAATGATTTGCAGACCTCAGGAGTGTAATTTGTTTAGGGAAATATCACGTCTGACCATTATGCACACAGACCTGTGCAGATTTGGGTATGAGTGCAGGTTGGTTCGTCAACATTCAGAGCATCCTGATTATCGGTGTATAACTGATGGCTCAAACTCACCTTAAGCGACAGCGTTCCCCTCACAGCAACAAGCACCGCCTCCCGCTTGTGATCCAACGCCACGAAAAACGGGATCTCGTAGATCTACGGAATAAAAAGACATTGCAGAAGGCCTTCTGAAACACACTGCGTACAAGGGGCCTCATTCATGAAACTTGTAAATAAATGAGCAAATTCTGAGTAATTTGCGCGCAAAATGGACGTTTACGAAAACTCTGCTCCAGATTCGCAAACGCTTCGTATACCACAGATTTGTTAGTTAAAGTGGGGGTGAAACACTCAGTTTCAGTCAATCTCATGTCAATCTTGAGTACCTATAGAGTAGTATTGCATCCTTCATATCTCCGAAAAGTCTTTAGTTTTATTATATTTATAAAAGAAATATGGGCTGTACCGAGTCTTTCCGGAAAAAACCGAGCGTCTGGAGGCGTATCGAGTGGGCGGAGCTAAAGAATGACAGGCGCGAACAAAGCGCTGACGTCCTCAAGCGTGGAGAAGACAACGCTACCCTTAATAAACCATGGCCATCAATCAGATTCAACTAATACAGATAATGATCCAGAATCAGATCTGAGGCAGAAATAAACTGAACAGGAGAAACAGCAGCAGCAGGACGTCCGTCTCTGTGGTATGGACTGTATTTAGTGGCCTGTCAACATTTGTGTGTGTTTACTCGCAGTTTATGAGGACATGATTCGGTTTATGGACTATTGTATGCGACTAAACCTTAGCAGTAGCAAGCAAAACGGTTTTGCACGTCAGACTAGTGTAACGTTATACAGAGAACAGCAATGGAGTCCGTTAGCGCATTTGAATGACGAAGCACGCTTTGTGAGAACGCTAGGTTTATGTTTGGGTGGTTTTACAATAATCAAACTGACACCTATAGTGGTCAGCTAAACAAATGTATTTAAACACACACCATAGATCGCATGCTCCATTGATAAATTAACTAACGTTATACGCGATCGTGTCGTTTACTGATGTTTACTCACACGACGATAGCCGACAGCACAGACATTTGAAGCAGTTTTACTCACTGGCTGCTTCCAAAGCAGGACCGAACCTTTATCGCTGGGACCGCTCCGTCAAAAACACACTTCTTTGGTATGATTTGGTGAAGTCCTGTGACAGCAATTTTGCGACGCGACTGAAGCGATGTTGTGAAGCTTCCCGTCATTTCTGCGTTCAAATCGGTTCAAATGCAGCGCTGCCTTCCCAGAATGCTGTGCTGAAGCGCTGAAGTCGCTCGACGTCACCCATAGGAATAAAGTGGAGCGCGGCGCGGACTATAACGACAGAAGTGTTCACGGACGACTGGATCTGCAGCTGAGAGTGTTTATGGGCATGCATTTCCTCTCTCGCTCTAGTCACGCGCGCGCACCCTACCGGGAGAAGAGCCCGTACGGCCCATACAAGGACCTTCCGCTCTATTAACGTCAAGCCGACCCATACTCGAAAAAAACTCTCCGAAACTTGTGAGAAACCGGAAGGAGTATTTTTGACACAGAAATACTCCATCAAACGTCCAACATTAGTTTTTGAAACTTTGTCTATGTTTAGGATGAGAATCCAAGTCTTTAACAGTGTAAAGCTCAGTATGCATGAAACAGCATTTCACCGCCCCTTTAAACGTGTGTATATTAGTGAATCCCAAACATGTGTAAATAAGAAGCGTGTGCACACTCATTCTTAATTAGCATAATCCCCGCCCATGGGTTACAACTGCAAATGACATGGCCAGGAACGCTGTGGACTCTTCTGGACTTCTTTCTCAGGTTTGGATCCAGTATTTTGTAAAAATGCTAAAGAGAGTCATTGGCCATATGACTAGCAAAAAATATAAAATTATTATGTGTCCACCAAAGCATGCTTTAGGCTACGTCTACACTAATCCGGCTAAAAAAATTTCATCTACACTGAAACGTCTGAAAATGCTTACATCCCCGTACTGCGCATGAGCAAATCCAAGACACTTCGACTTGCGTCATTTCCGCTACTCGTTTATTTACTCTTTGAAATTTTGCGGCAATGTCGAGAAAAGGCACTGAGTTTTTTAACAGTATGTACAAACTGACATTAATATTTAACAAGGCTGTCAAAACAGAAAGCATACAAAACAACTGCTGTACAATGTCATTCACCATCTTGGCTGAATTGGTCATATGACTGCATCACATGGCTAAATGCGGCATCGTATTAAAAAGCCTCCGTTTTCACGGTCCACACTACGACACGAAGACGGCGTTTTCAAATGTATCCGCTTTGGAGAGCGTTTTCAAAACGATACGTTTTCAGTGACTTAAAACGCTGTCTCAGTGTGGACGGAAGGCCAAAACGGAGAGAAAAATATACTTTTCAAATGAAAACGTATTAGTGTGGACATGGCCTTAGCCAGCTAAACACCTGCTGCTCTTCTGAAAACGGCCAGCTGGTGGCGCTTGAGCACGTTTTTCCAGCTGAGATACTCTGGTAGCTGAATATCCATGGCAGTAACGTGTTACTAGTATCTCATTCTGTAGAATATTAGTGAATTTAGAAATGCAGTAAAAAGCCGTATTAACTTCTCTATTATTGTTGTTCGGTTGGTGTACAAGTGGGATGATTGGTCGGTGTAGTTTTTGTCCCGCCCCTCCTCCACTGTGATTGGACAGCCTGGTAAAAAATGACAGTGACGAGCGCTGCCTATTACCCAACGTTAAACAGTCCAAACAAAACAAAACAAAACAAAAAAGATGGGGCATATCGTGTAAAATGAAATATTACTATGTTAGGCCTGCCCCTACATAGTGCATCAAAATGCAATGTCTATATGTTTGCCTAAATTAGAACACAGATCGTTAAATGTTTTATGCACCATTTACTCGTGGTAGGGAGCAGGTGTACATTTCTTTCGTACCAACTCACATTTAGAAAATACGAACATATTCGTGAATCCGAAAATTTACGTCAGAGCGGCTTTACGAACGATTTACACACAAATTCGTTCTGCTCGTATTTCATGAATGAGGCCCATGGTGTGTGAGCATGAGACGTCTCAGACCTCACCTGGTTATGGAAGCTGATGTGGATGAAGTCTCTGTACTGCAGGCCTGTGCTCTGAAGGATGGAGGTGAAGTGGCAGCCGAGGTGGTCTCCTCCGACGAGATCGTACTCCGCATGACGGCTCCGACAGCTGAAACACAGAGCAGTCACACTGCAAAACATGCTCTTCTTACTTAGTCATTTGGTCTTGTTTCTAGTCTAAATATCTAACAATTCTTAAATCAAGATGAATTTACTAGATAAGTAAAACAACATAAGATAATTTTCCTTGTTTTCTTAAAAATACACCTATGGGTATGAACGATGAAGCATTATTTAAAGGAACTGTATATATATATATAGACAGACAGACAGACAGACAGACAGACAGACAGATAGACAGATAGATAGATAGATAGATAGATAGATAGATAGATATAGATAGATGTGTGTGTGTGTACTTGTGCATGTATGATGTCGTGGTACTAATGATTTTGCTAATGAGACATTGAGTGTGATTTACTAATTAATGGATCTCTGCAATGATTGGTCATGTTACCTTTTTAAATGTCATGGATTTTGAGTATTATATGCCTGACGAAGGTCATAACACCGAAACGTTGCTAATACTTTTTTTTGTTGTTGCAAGTATTGATAGTGTGTGGGATTTCCTTTTTTTGTTTGTTGAGATTTTATTTTTAAGAAAACAAGGGAAAATATCTTATGTCGTTTTACTTATCTAGTAAATGCATCTTGAAACAAGACAAAATTACTGAGTAAGAAGAGCATTTTTTGCAGTGTAGTGCGCTTCTCCATGTAATACGGTAAGCCTCCGCCTGGCAAACGTTACACCCACCAATCTCCGCTGAGCTTGCAGAGCCCCGTGAGCGGGTTTGAGTAGACGTACAGCGGCCATCCATACGCAGCGGCTGCAAACTGCATACAGTGAGCGGCCTTCTCCAGCTCCAGCTCCAGATCCTCCCTCTGGGAAAACACACGAGGAGTGAAGATGCACACATGCATTAACTATTGCAATCTACCTGTAAAGCCTGAATTATGAAAATTTTATTTGCGTATTAAATATGATGCAGTGGGCTTTATACATAGATCAGGCATAACATTATGAACAGGAAAAATGGGCAAGCGTAAGGATTTGAGCGAGTCTGGCCAGATTGTGACGGCTAGACGACTGGGTCAGAGCATCTCCAAAACTGCAGCTCTTGTGGGCTGTTCCCGGTCTGCAGTGGTCAGTATCTATCAAAAGTGCTCCAAGGAAGGACCAGTGGAGAACCGGCCACAGGGTCATGGGTGGCCAAGGCTCATTGATGACCGTGGGGAGCGAAGGCTGGCCCGTGGGGTCCGATCAAACAGACGAGCTACTGGAGCTCAAACTGCTCCAGAAGTTAATGCTGGTTCTGATAGAAAGCTGTAAGAATACACAGAGCAGCTCAGTTTGTTGCGTATGGGGCGGCATAGCCGCTGACCAGTCAGGGTGACCTCTGACCCCTGACCCCGCCGAAAGCACCAACAGTGGCCCGTGAGCATCAGAACTGGACCACGGAGCAATGGAAGAAGGTGGCCTGGTCTGAGGAATCACGTGTTCTTTTACATCACGTGGATGGCCGGGTGTGTGTGTGTGGCTTACCTGGGGAACACATGGCCCCAGGATGCTCTATGGGAAGAAGGCGAGCCGGCAGAGGCAGTGTGATGCTTTGGCCAACGTTCTGCTGGGAAACCTTGGGTCCAGGGTATTTTTCCCCCTTATTTTGAATATTAAGGGCATTATAAATGCATTTTAATAGTAAATCACACAGTGAATGTGTGCACTCTAAACGCACAAGTGCACTAGTCTACATCACGTTCATCACAACATGTGTTTTTGTAAAGTGAGGGACATCGCACATCATTAAAACAACAATCACGATATTATCATAGGCGATATATAATGTAATAATGCACAGACTCACTATCGGGGAGGACGGGCTGTGGGTCAGCACCTCGTCAGGGTCTCTGCTTTGCTCCATTTTGTCCTGTTCCTGATGCAGAAGAGCCAGACCAGCAGCGATGTCACTGGGAACCAGGTCTGTATCCTGGAAACAGGTCAGAGTGTCAGGTTAGCTTCACTTTAACCTCTGCGAGCAGAAGCGTCGCTGATAGTTATGCACATTATATCGATATCATTCCGTTTATCGCCAATATTGCACTGCAAAAAATGCTTTTCTTACTTAGTATTTTTGTCTTGTTTGTAGTCAAAATATCTAAAAATACTTACATTAAGAAACATTTACTAGACAAGTAAAAATGATTGTTTTGGGAATAAATAACTCAAAATGAAGAGAGTTTTTGCTTAAAATAAGATAAATAATCTGCCAGTGGGGTGAGAAAAATAATCTTAATTCAAACAGAAAACAAGATTATTTTTCTCACCCCATTGGCAGATTATTTATCTTATTTTAAGCAAAAACTCTCTTCATTTTGAGTTATTTTAGTCCAAATCAAGACAATTACTTTTGCTTGTCTAGTAAATACTTCTTGTTTTAAGAATTTTTTGATGTTTAGACTAGAAACAAGACAAAAATACGAAGTAATAAAAGCATTTTTTGCAGTGCAATATTGGCGATAAACGAAATGATATCGATTAATAGCAGATAAACGTCACAGGCTCATTTTTTTTCATATCCCTTTAAGCACTGAAGCAACAGAACTGGAGATTTATGTGAACCTTCAGTGAAATTAAAGGGTTAGTTCACCCAAAAATGAAATGTCTGTCATTAACTCCTCTCCCTAATGTCGTTCTACACCCGTAAGACCTCCGTTCATCTTCACACACAGTTTAAGATATTTTATATTTAGTCTGAGAGCGTATGCAAGTGTATGCACACTATACTGTCCATGTCCAGAAAGGGAATAAAAACATCATCACAGTAGTCTATATGAGACATCAGTGGGTTAATTAGAGTCTCTTGAAGCATCCAAAATACATTTGGGTCCAAAAATAACAAAAACTACGACTTTATTCAGCATTGGCTTCTCTTCCGCGTCTGTTTTCAATCTGCGAACAAAGATTCGAACGGTTATGATTCATGATTCGGATCGCCAATGTCACGCGATTTCAGCAGTTTGACACGCGATCCGAATCATGAATCATAACCGTTCTTTGGATTTCTGGACATGGACAGTATAGTGTGCATACACTTGCATACGCTCTCGGACTAAATATAAAATATCTTAAACTGTGTGTGAAGATGAACGGAGGTCTTATGGGTGTGGAGCGACATTAGGGAGAGGAGTTAATGACAGACATTTCATTTTTGGGTGAACTAACCCTTTAAGATTCACAAGGTGGTGCAAAAGAACTGTCTGGCTGGTATCTAACCAGGAAGAATCCTCCGACGAGCTGTGCGATGCTGGAGAAGGCGGCGCGGTGGTTGTCGTCCTGCGGTAAACAGCAGCAGAGGAGCCGAAGCCGACTCTCCCACACCCGCGAGGCCACAGAGTGTGCGGTGAAGAAGAGCTGAGCCGACTCACTGCTCTCCAGATCCCTCACAGCCAGCTGAGCTCCGGACCGCCGGCTGCCCAGAGGGTCAAACACAACCAGCACACCCACCACCATACACACCAGGATGATCCAGCTGAGGACCACAAGAGACAGCATTATGAAGAGCGGGGATATTAAAGGGTTAGTTCACCCAAAAATGAAAATTAGATGTTTATCTGCTTGTTGGATAAAAAGCATGCATATATATTTTCGGAAAAGGGGTATTTTCCGCACCTGGACATCACAGCCCCAAGCACAGCTCCGACCTCTGCTGGATTGCACCCCGTGCTGTCGTCAGACACCCAAATGGCCCCCAAAATGGCCCAAACCAGCTCAGGGACATACAGGACGGCTCGGAGATACACCAGGGCCAGCATCGAGCGCCGTGGACCAGGATTCATTATGGTTCCTAAGACCAATCACAGCATTAGATTGAATCCCAGATATGAGGAAATCCCATCAGGAGAGACACGTACCTTGAGCACTGACGTAAACAATCGCACATAATGTGAAGATGATGACGGCCAACAGCACAAGAAGAACTACAAGATAATTATGCAAATACGCTCCGCCATGACAGTCAAACCGTCCCTTATGTTTAATGTACAGAACTAAGGTCGCGACCCACCTAAAAGACAAAATAACGACATGAGCTTTCAGAAACAAGCTTATTTTAGCATATGTACCAAAGTATCACCATGGAATATTGGATAATTAATATGTTTTTTTTATTCTTAAAAGCCATCCCAGCAAACAGAACTTTGGCTAACGTTGCGGTTCTCTCAAAGTTATGAACAAACATTTATTCCATTAGCGTTAATAGTTAGATCAAACGTTAAATGTTAGTCATTCATTCAGTGCTTTGACGTCTTCTTGCGCTTAAAAGTTCACACACAATTCTCAAAATGCCTATCTCGGCTGGTATCCTGTAAACAAAGTTTGATAAGGCTTAAGCGAACATAAACAGAAGAGAAACACAACGTATGTGTATCAGCATATTGGATCCGTGCATTCACATGTTTATTAGGCTGCTGTCACTTTAAGAGCAAATGCACAGATCCAATATACTGATACACATGTGTTGTTTCTCTCTACTGCTATTAATGTTAAAGGCACAATATGTAATTTTTCGCCACTTCATCAAAACAAAGGCGAGTCTTGACTCTTGATTGGGCGGAGCTTTTATTCTTTCAGACGACCGCTTCCACTTCTTGACTGATATACTTTTGTAATTTTAATAAGGAATAATCTATTTTTAATGTATTCAGACTACGCAGTTGTTTTACATTTGTTCATGTTATTCAATTTCTGCACCTAAAAACGGAAAAACACTGTTTATTTAATGTATGCGTTTAATTTATTGTATCTATTTATTTGCGCTTTTGCTTGTAATTTAATTATTTGTTCCTTTTGACTATTAATGACTGTTCACTTGTCTTTAATAATATTTCAAATGTATATTAGTGAAATAGTAGCTTTAGCTGTGGTATCAAAGCTGGAATCGAGAATAGTGAAATTTTACTGGTATCTAAAATTATTATTATTACAATACAAGGATAAATAGGTCAAAAACAATAACTATTTTATTGATTTATTTGTTTGTGGTGGGACCAGTAAAAACTAAATTGAATCTCAAATTGGGACATTTAAATCGATACCAAGCCCCATTATTAATGTATGTTCATTCAGAAAATGTATTATAACTTAGTTATACATTAAAGGCACAACATGTAATTTTCCTTCTCTTACTCAACACAAAGGCGTGTCTTGACTCTTGAGTGGGCGGAGCTTTTATTCTGCTGTCTTATCATATCACACACATGTGAGTGTGTTAAAGTGATGTTATAATGCTACTATGAGATACTTGTTCACACTGCAGTGAGCGAGATCATATTAAGCGGTAAAACATGGTACTCTGTGCGGTAAATCAACAACACCAGATTTAAACAATAAGACTAACTGTGTTGAGCTGGAGAACAATCATTAGTTTCTGTCCATAAATGATCCAAACTGTGTCTAATAAAACACATCAGATATTAAAGCGGCGCTAGTGTTGCCATGGTTACTACACAACAATAACACCGGAGGGTAACCCGGGGATGATGTCATTAATAGGCGACGCACACACACGGGCCGTGTCCTGGTTAAAATCACTGATTAAGATATCTCTGGATTTAAACATTTTTGGAAACATTTGGGATGATGTACACAAGTCAACAAAATATATTGTTCAAGTGGATATTCTAATCCAAACAATATTGTGCCTTTAGGAAACATTTCATTTTATAATTTTGCATGGTATCGATCATGGGACGTTTTCTTTAAAAAAAAAAAAAATGTTACTACTCGCTTCAGAATGTTGATTATTATAAAAACTCGAGGTTTCGACCGTTCGGAAATATCGTTTCTGTCATGTAAACGTTGGCACAACCTTCTAAGAACGTATTTTTCTTAGCTGGGTTGGTATGTGAATATCGCAATCATTCAATAACGGGGTGATGTTAAGTTACAAGCGTTACACAACACCCAAAAATCTCAAGTAAGCTAAAAAGTAAGTTAGCTCGAGTGCTGTTTTACCACAGAGCTCTGATAAATAACTCGAAGGCGCCAGGAAACACAAGATCATCGCTGGCGATCCGCCACCGGCGTCCAAACGCCACCATCCCGGGCATCCTGACGGCGATCCCGGCTCAACCCAGCCTTCCTGCCGCGATCAGTGACCAGCACAGAAGCCCATTCCCGCATTAATCTCGATATTACAACATGGTAATAAATGACTCGTTCACTGACGTCTGTCATGTACCGTTGAGACTGCACTGCAGCGGGGAGGGTTTGTTTTCCCTATTCTGTGTAGCGACGAAATGTGTCCGTCAGATGAGATAAAGGGTGCGTCTCAATCATCTCCCTAGTTCAGTAGTCAGGGCACTGATCAGGGAGTCAGCCCATTGACTTGTGTCCTAATCAGTGCCCTGACTAGTGGACTATTGAGACGATTGAGACGCAACCAAAGTTTCGCCAGCAAAGTAGTTCCGTACTGGAAGTTCCGTTCGTTTTTAAAGGACCAGTGAAAAAAAAAAAAAACTGCGATTCCTTGCGTTACAATAAGGCAATAGTGACATCTAAAGTAACAAAAAAAAAAAAAATTACTTGTTTTATATATATATATATATATATATATATATATATATATATATATATATATATATATATACATTTATATAAATTGTGCAAAATCGAAAATAATATTATAACTTACCTTCCACGCCTTCAGTCAAATCGTTGGTTTTCAGTTGTAATCGGACGTGTGCACAGTCAGATCCTCTCTCAAAATCGGAAATTAGTTTTATTTACATCTGAAATGTCTGGAGTCTGGACATTTAACACTTAAAGGCCCAATATGTAATTTTTTGCCACTATAGGTCGTTTATTTTCTGATGATACACTATTTTTGCAGAGCTCTATTCGGCCGTGAGGGCTTCCGCTTCTTCCCCTCATGCGTGCGTATGTGGCACAAAGCAGTGCTGTTTTTGTATTAAAGTGATGTTATAATGCTACTCTGCGCTACTATGAGACACTTGTTCGCACTGCGGTGAGTGAGATCATATTAGGCGGTAAAACATGGTACTCTTTGCGGTAAATCAACAGCACCAGATTTAAACAATAAAACTGTGTTGAGCTGGAGAACAATCATTAGTTTCTGTCCATCAATGATCCAAACAGTGTCTAATAAAGCACACCAGATATTAAAGTGGCGCTAGTGTTGCCATGGTTACTACACAATAACACCGGAGGGTAACCCGGGGGTGATGTCACTGATAGGAGACACGCGCCGCACACACACACACGGGCCGTGTCCTGGTTAAAATCGCTTATTTCTCTGGATTTAAACTTTGTTGGAAATTTGGATGTACACAATTCAACAAAATATATAACAGTTCTAGTTGGATAGTTTAATCTAAAAACTTACATATTGCACCTTTAATTTAAAATACACATAGCTTACTATATAACATGTACGAAAACACATTAGTGCATAAAACCACGTAATGTATTACACTTGATTAACTGTACAATAGATTATTAAGTGAGTAATTGAACATCATACATTTTTTGTTATTTATAACTGAAATATCTGGACATTTAACACCTAATTTAACACATAATTACATAAAAAAATGATTGGGAATAGGCTATGGTAGGCTATATGCAAATGTGTTTATACTAAGCTATCGGGCTAATCGCTCGTCTGTATGCTATGCTAGTTTATCAGCTGTACACAGACATAAATGGTCTTTATCACAGAATTATAACAGCATAACCAGATTTCATGGGGGACCCAATTGTCACTTCAACGGAAGAGATTCTCGGAGATCAGGTTGATTCGTGAACCGATTCATTAAAAAGATCCGAATCAAAACAACGATTTGTTGACATCAATGCAAACGCCACAGGACAAGATTTTTGCTTTAATAAAAGGTTCTGTTTTTCGTGTTGATGACGATGTGCTTTATAAATCAAAACAAAATGGCATTAAATTTTCAAAACAAGCAGCGTTTCCCATTAAATCTTTATTTAAGGCTGTATCACCATGCAAAATCTGAGTTTAAAAGCAAACCGAACACCTCTGGTTTTAAAATAAAGTGATTATTATTGAGATTTTTAAAAGTGGTCTGCTTATGGTTCTCTCCATAAAACATCTTATAAATCACAAATAAAATAAACACCTCACCAATTTGCATTTTTGATAGTAATATAGTAATACTGGTCACAAGTGATTAATATTTGGCCGTGAGTTCACGTTATCATTTTACACCAATTAAAAAAAGCACACAAAGAAAAAAAAACGTAAAGCAATCAAACTGATGGTGAAGTTTCAGAAAAATAACGTGTAAATGGGCATAATAATCTTTGTATGGTTTATTTTTTGGTTCTTCAAGAAGCCATTTACAGTGATAAAGGCAGTGTCAATACTGTACGCTGACAGACAGTGGCGCTTCCCAAGTGTTGAGCTGTTTTAAAAGTACAAATTTGAAATTTTCCATCTTTCAAACATTGAAATTGTGCCATTTGAACCCAATTAGACCAGTGGTTTTGGGGAACCACTAGATTGTGACTGGCCTTTTTTAACAAAGGATTATTGCATTAAGAAATCCAGCAAAAACAAAAAAATCCATTCAATTTTATCCTACGGAGCAACAAACACTCCCTTAATCTTCTTGAAAACATGTACATTTAATCAGATTGAAAATACTCTTACAAACAAAATCAATATTCATCATAAGAATCAGTCCCTGACTGTTAGCATTGCCCCGGTGAGGCAATTTCAGCTCGTTTATGATGCCTTCGGTCAAATCAAAGTACACGTTTCATGTAGAAAACTTTCTTTTATACAGAATAATAAAAAAAGGGTAAGACAAGATGCATAAAACAGGAATCCGAAAAGCCATGGTACAGCCTGGGCTTGAATCCGGAGCTCCTGATTTGACCAGGAATGGCCATCTTTCGCACTCCGTCTCAGGCATCTCGCTCGTCCTCAGCGTCCCGCGGCCCTCCTGTCTGTGGCCCTTATGCTGGCAGACTCAGCTTCTTTCCTTTCAACACTGGAGAGAGACACATGTCAATAGGGTGACCAAACAAACCAAATGCGGGACTATTACTAAGTTTGTGTGGGACATGTCACAACACTAAAACATAACCTGAATCTGTTATATAATGTCTAACTTAAAGGCTTAGTTCAGCCAAAAATGAAATGTCTGTCATTAACTCGTCTCCCTAATGTCGCTCCACACCCGTAAGACCTCCGTTCATCTTCACACACAGTTTAAGATATTTTATATTTAGTCTGAGAGCGTATGCAAGTGTATGCACACTATACTGTCCATGTCCAGAAAGGGAATAAAAACATCATCACAGTAGTCTATATGAGACATCAGTGGGTTAATTAGAGTCTCTTGAAGCATCAGAAATACATTTGGGTCCAAAAATAACAAAAACTACGACTTTATTCAGCATTGGCTTCTCTTCCGTGTTCCTCAAATAAAGAATCAAACGGCCATGAATCAATGAAAAGATCAATGATTCGGATCGCCAATGTCACGTGATATCAGCAGTTTGTCACGCGATCCGAATCATTGATCGGAAGAGAAGCCAATGCTAAATAAAGTCGTAGTTTTTGTTATTTTTGGACCCAAATGTATTTTGGATGCTTCAAGAGACTCTAATTAACCCACTGATGTCTCATATGGACTACTGTGATGATGTTTTTATTCCCTTTCTGGACATGGACAGTATAGTGTGCATACACTTGCATACGCTCTCGGACTAAATATAAAATATCTTAAACTGTGTGTGAAGATGAACGGAGGTCTTACGGGTGTGGAGCGACATTAGAGGAGAGGAGTTAATGACAGACATTTCATTTTTGAGTGAACTAACCCTTTAATGATAACATTTGTATTCTGCCTTTCATCTGATAAAAATGCCATTACATCACAATATAACATAACATGTCTAATTCTATCCAATTAAAATCCAGCAACAAAATGAACAAATAAAATATAAAACAACATGAAATTAGGATAGTTCTTTCTGCAGTTGCCTTTTCTTGTGTGTTAGGGTTAGGGTGTGATCTTGTGTGATTTGCATGTGCTGTGATGCCTAACGAATTCTCCTCCATGTGAAACAGAAAAGACTGCAAAACCTTCTTTCGGTCTCCCCATCTATCGGCCTCACCATATGTCCTAGCCCAGTCTTATTCATTTAATTTGTTGTTTATTTGGGAGAGATACAAAATCGACACAGCGCTGTTTAATATAGGTGAAAAGCTACGCCCCAAAAAGCATAAATAAAATGGTTTCTTAAAAAGGCAAAAGAACACATGCTCGTTTTCTTAATATGATAATTAAAAACCAACAGACTGATGAAAATGCGGGACATTTTTCCAATATGCCGCATGCGGGATAGGGGGAGAAAATGCTGTGCGGTACAACGCAAAGTGGGACGGATGGTCACCCTAACCGTCAATCATTATTATGCTCTTTGAACAGGTTTTCCTGCTTATTATTTCCTCATATTCTCCATTGTTGCGGCTCCTCTCTTCCCAGTCTGTCAGTAACTCTGTTTACTTCCTGTCTCTATGAAGCCCCTCCTTCAGAAAAGCACACTGTGCTCTGATTGGTTGGCGGGACATTTCTCAAACCGCCAGTTTCAACACACTACTATCAAACTCAATCAGGCTCTGCCCCTTTATTCTGCACATTAATTATTATAATGAGGAATATTGTGACGTGTTGGTTCCTGAACAAAATTAACAGAGGCTTGGGACACAAAAAATACCCAAGTAAGGCACAATATGCAATTTTTTGTCTCGTACTCAACACAAAGGCGTGTCTTGACTCTTGAGTGGGCGGAGCTTTTATTCTGCCGCGAGCGCTTTTGCTTCTTCTGCTCGTGTGTGTGTGTAACGCAGTGCTGTTTTATCATATCTTATACATCTGAGTGTTAAAGTGATGTTATAATGCCACTCAGAAGTGGACAGTGAAGTATTTTACTGTGCTTAAAGGGATAAAATGCACGTTTTTGGATTAGAATATCCACCAGAACAGTGTTGTATATTTTTTTGACTTGTGCACATTATCCCAAATGTTTCCAAGAATGTTTAAATCCAGAGAAAACTGATTTTAACCAGGACACAGCCTGTGTGTGTGTGTGTGTGTGTGTGTGTGTGTGTGTGTGTGTGTGTGTGTGTGTGTGTGTGTGTGTGTCTCCTATCAGTGACATCACCCCCGGGTTACCCTCCGGTGTTATTGTGTAGTAACCATGGCAACACTAGCGCCGCTTTAATATCTGATGTGTTTTATTAGACTCTGTTTGGATCATTGATGGACAGAAACTAATGATTGTTCTCCAGCTCAACACAGTCTTATTGTTTAAATCTGGTGTTGTTGATTTACCGCACAGAGTGCCATGTTTTACCGCCTAATATGATCTCGCTCACTGCAGTGTGAACAAGTGTCTCATAGTAGCATTATAACATCACTTTAACACAGATGTGTGTGATATGATAAAACAGCGCTGCGTTACACACACACACACAAGAGCGGAGGAATCGGAAGCGCTCGTGGCAGAATAAAAGCTCCGCCCACTCAAGAGTCAAGACACGCCTTTGTGTTGAGTAAGAGAGAAAAATTACATATTGTGCCTTTAATATAGAAACAACAGCCTGAGACGGGTGTTTCCACTGATTCGTGTGAGGGATGTTTCATCATTGCCTTTGATTGTGAAATAAATGTGGCAGTGGACTTCAAATTTAGCAGTTTAAATCACAGAAAAGCTTTTTTTCTTTTCAGTTATATTCTCAGTAGTGATGCACCGATATGAACATTTGCCCACTAAAGGTTTATATTTGAAAGCCGATAACCGATATATCGGCCGATAAATCTAAATCCAATTTTTTTTAATAATTTCTGAGAGTATGATTACAAAAACAAGTCTCACCATTAAATCCATGTCCCAAACACACAATAATAATATTCTCATTATGATTTCATGTCTCCAATATGACAGGCATGCTCATGTTTACTGTAATTTCCTTTTTTAAGTGATTTCAATCATATTTCAAGCAATTCATAACCATCATGTGTCTCAGCTGAAGGAAATATTACATTATTTATTGGCTTTAATATATCGGACGAAATTTCTTATTGGACCAATAACGATAATTATTATAAATTGTAACATATATATCGGCTGATACTGATATCCTGGTCAATATATCCCCAATTTAATGCAATTTCAAAAGCATTTGCACTAATAAGTACAAACTGAGGGTTTTCACTGCAAAAAATGCTCTTCTTACTCAGTAATTTCATCTTGTATCTAGTCTAAATATCTAACAATTCTTAAATCAAGATGCATTCACTATATAAGTTAAACGACATATTTTCTTGTTGTATTGAAAATAAAATCAAAATTAAGTGAGTTTTTACTTAAAACAGGCAAAATGATCTGCCAATGGGGTGAGAAAAATAATCTTGTTTCCGTCCCAAACAGAAATACAATTATTTTTCTCACCCCATTGGCAGATCATTTATATATATATATACATACACACACACACACACACACACTGATATCCTGGCCAATATATCCCTAATTTAGTGCTAGTTCAAAACCTGTCGCACTAATAAGTACACACACAGGGTTTTTAAAGCATAAATCCTAACAAACACTCACCTTTTGTTACGTATAGATAAAAGAAGTCACAGTAGAGGATTGTCTGCACGACGCCGGCGACGATGGCGATCATGTCGAAGAAGCCTTCGAAGTAGAAGCGCCAGATCCAGTTGATAAGATACAGAGCGCGATACAGGCCGAGGAAGAACAGGTAGTGTGTGGTGATGGTCTCGGCCTCGCCGGTCTTACTGATCATGAACAGCTGAGGAAGGATGGCCACCGACTCCAGATAGATGGAGAACGTCCACAGGATCTGGAACGAAGACGGAAACGTGAGCGATACACACACACGTTTGTTTCACTATATTAGTGAGGACATTACATAGACTTCCATTGATTTTATATCAGGTTAATTTACTTTCTTTCCCCTAACTCATCCTCTAACTCTAAACTTCCCAGAGGGATAACCCTAAACCCATCACAGAAACATGTGTAAAACAATAGATTTAAATAAAAAATTGTTTTGGTCGATTTATAAGCCTTTTTAACTAGTGAGGACCAGTCAAATGTCCTCACTAGTGAGTTTATTTCATATTTTACTATGTAAGTGAGGATATTTGCGCCCTCACAAGTATTGCCAAACAAGGAACACACACACACACACACACACACACACACACACACACACACACACACACACACACACACACACACTGCCCCTAAACCTACCCATCACAGGAAACATTCTGCATTTTTACTTTCTCATAAAAACTCCTCCTGTGTGATTTATAAGCCTTTTGTAAAGTGGGGCCATGGGTAATGTCCTCATATTTCACCCTCTCCTGTAATACCTGTGTCATACCCATGGCATTATACACATTTGTGTCCTCATATGTCACAAAAACATGCCCACACACACACGTTTTGCTCTCTCTCACCTCCAAAGGAGAGAAGTCATGGTTGACGAGGAACGAGCTTTCAGCCAGTGAACTAGGGCTGTCGAAGTACTTATTTGAGTTAGTGCAATGTAACTACGTCAACTTGTAATCCGAAGTGTAATCCATTACTTTAATAGTTACTTGAAACAAAGTAATCTGATTATTTAGCATGTGTTACTTGTAATACATTACTCCCAACACTGGTAATAACACGACATTGAGTGATACGTTTTTTTAACTGCAAAATTACAATACCAACATTTAAATCTTAATTGCTTAATTTCCAAATGATAAATCAAGCTTTTATTTTGACGGGTCGCTGGCTTTCAGTGTCTCACACCAGCTGGATGAGTAATAGGGGTGTCGAAATTAATCGTTTCGTCGATGCATTGGGAGGACGGTTCGTTATCGGTTCAGTAATAGACCATAACCGGTTATAATGTTACTGACGTCACCTATAATGTTATTTGTCACTCACGTGTTTTGTCGCGGTTCACACAATGGCAGAGCGAGGCGAGACGCGAGTACGAGTGATTAAAATGCTCCAACAACTTTAAAAGTCGACATCTGTGCACATTTCGGCTTTAATGAACGACCTGGAGAACACACACACACACACACACACACACACACACACACACACACACACACACACACACGTGCTGTGTGTAAATCAAAGCTATCTGATTTATCAAAACGATTTCATTTACACTTTGGGCTCATAAATGTGTCTCCGCAAAACGGATATAATCTGTTCAGTTCCCGCACTATATGCAGATTTAATGGAGTTCACGTCACCGAAAACAACAGATATGAGCTGCGTTTTATTAATCATCAGATCATTTCACAATCAAAGACCGTAATATGAGTGAGAGCGGACACACACTGTAAGATCATTCAGTTTCTGCACTTTAATGAAGATGAGTGTGTGTTGAGCGACTTTACTCTCGCTTTCATTTGCGGTAGTTTGTGCGTCGGCTTAATGAAGAGATACTCGTCTGTGGTGATGCACCGTCATATCTGGATAAAACGTCATATAGCCTACAAACACGCTCTCATACGTTTATTTATTTATTTATTTTTTACATATGTGGTTTCAACAACCAGAAGCATTTAGACTTTAGTTTTGACTGTAAGGCGGCTCAGACCACCTCTTAAAGTGACTTTTAGTATTGTGTGTATTTGCTCTAAATGCTCCTGTTGTCTTCTGTGCTCACACTTGAGTTTTGTTTGATACATGTAAGAAGTGTGTTCTCTTTCAGCAGGTCAAATTAAAGGTTCAGTTCATATATCTGACTGACAACATTGTATACATGAGGATACAGTGAATCGTGATATCGAATAGAACCGAATCGATGGCATGATAATCGTAATCAAACCGAACCGTGAGACCAGTGCTGGTTCACACCCCTAGTGTGAACACACACACACACACACACACACACACACACACACACACACACACACACACACACACACACACACACACACACGAGTGTGCTTTTGCTCTCTCTCACCTCCAAAGGAGAGAAGTCGTGGTTGACGAGGAACGCCAGGCCTCCGACCGGGACAACCAGGAACTCCACCCTGAAAGTGTCGTGGTTGCCGTCATACGTGGCCTTGAACTTGGCGTATATCAGGTAAACCGTGGCATAGGCACAAGCGATATAGATGATCTACATGGGGAACACGCAACAAAACAACGTTACAAGAAAAACTCCTTCAACCCTCGGGCATTTTTAACACATTTTTGTACATTGGAAATTGGGTGACTTTTGTGGCACTTACTATATGAACACACAAAACTAACGTGGATATGATTGGAAAGAGTAAATTGGTCAGAAATGACATTTCCATAGGAAATTAATGGGAAATGTGAGAAATAGAAAAAAGAGCAAATTTCTCTGGGGTACAATCTACAAATCAGCCATGATGAAGTGTGTAATCATGTCTAAGTATATGACGAAATGAGAAAAATAATAAAATTAAGTAATTATGTCGGAAAATACTCATTAGCAACTAGGGAATATAAGGCTGATTCATTTTTTTTAAATCAATAGATTTAATTATAGCACAAACAATATTATATATATATATATATACACACACACACTTTTTTGTGTGTGTATGTGTGTTTGTGTATATATAAAACACAAACACATAATATATACATATATCCATGCATTTTGGATTTTTAACAATATTGCTCTATTTTTAACTGAACATGATTTAATAGTTTTTTCCGAATGTTTATTATTTAAATTTCAATTAATATGCCTCATTTTGATGTGAATATTGTGTGAGTTATATAAATAATATAATGATATAAAATATGATATAAATTGTTGTGGAAAAATAAAAAATAAAAATTATATAAACATATCATGGTACTAGACAATATTCACATCAGAATGATGCATATTAATTTATATAATAAACATATTACAATATACATATTAAGTCAGTGTTTGTATGTTATTACACAACCACGATAGAGATATATATATATATATATATATATATATATATATATATATATACACACACACACATAGACACATACACACACACGTCACTTTACTGACAGATTTTCTGTAATAGTCAGATATTAAGTACAGCTCATCATATCTGACAAAAATAATTTGACAAGATTATGCTTCAGTGACATCAGCAATAAAACCTGACAGTAACTGCAACACATGTGTTCCTTCTTCAGCTCAAATCACACTTTAAAACATGTTTTAGTTCATACACATCCATATCTAGAGTCAACTAACTCCGGTTAGCCATTCATTTTTCATCTTCCTGTACCAGCATCTCCCACAATGGGAAAGACACACAGGCATGTTTTCTGTGTGAGGATGAACTGCTCAGATTCACCTTCATGATGGAGTTGTAGAAGGAAATAAAGGCTGTGAGAAGGTCCAGATAGCGAGTGGTGAACACCAAGGCAAACAGAATCTGACTCTTCCCAGATATTCCTGAAAAACAAACATCAACCACACACACTTCAGTCTCATTTACACCCCATATCACGTCCATAACGCTGATAAAGCATGCACAAATGTAGAGTTCATGCAAAATTAGCTCATTACAGTGACTGATGATGTAAAATAAATAATATACTAATTACATCCTGCTGCCACGTCACAGGTCAGAGCATGCAATCAGGATGAATGAAGTTATCTACAGCCTAATCACACACACACACACACACACAGAGTGCAAAACTCCAAAGTTAAACAGGTTTATAACATTCACTTTGTCCAAATCATACCATGCAACCAAAACCTTTGGTTCTAGATCTGCCTTTGGAGTGATGCAACTCACAAACGTGCATTAAAAACACAAACAACTCTCATTAAACACCAACACGCCAGAAGAATCATCCTTCAGTGTAATTCACACACATGAGGCCTAGTGCATGAGTTTATGAGCGGATCAGCTGCTATACACAAACCAGCCGAACAGACATTCACCAAATGTGAAGCACACACACACACACACACACACACACACTGAATCACAAACACAACACACTGCGTCTGTCGCGCGCGCTTCCCACCTGCACACGACCTGGTTTTCCATATCTTCATCAGCAGGATAATGATGGCGGCTAAATGGGACAGATCCCCCGTCAGTCTGAAGATGTTCATGGTTTTGGATCGGGTGAATGTGTTGTTGAGATGAGTGCGGATCAACAGCGCTATAAAGACGGCTTTTCCCGACTGAAAGATGGCGAGAGCAGCGCGACGTGGCCCGGGGACGTGGCCAACACTGAGTGCGCTCCGTACGGCCTGACTGCGGGTTGGCTGAGCCACAGGATGATGCTCGGAGTTCCGCGTTGGAAAGAAAATATCAATGGATAATACTTGAGCGGACTGCACACGCGGAGTCCTCCTCTAGGGGGCGCGTTGGGGCCCCAAAAACAGAGCTCCATACACTTATAAATAGTGGCAGATACTATTTGGGTTGTGATACCACACAATATTTATCACCTGTTAGTGGGTGGGATATATTAGGCAGCAAGTGAACATTGTCCTCAGAGTTGATGTGTGTGAAGCAGGAGAAATGGGCAAGCGTAAGGATTTGAGCGAGTTTGGCCAGATTGTGACGGCTAGACGACTGGGTCAGAGCATCTCCAAAACTGCAGCTCTTGTGGGCTGTTCCCGGTCTGCAGTGGTCAGTATCTATCAAAAGTGCTCCAAGGAAGGACCAGTGGAGAACCGGCCACAGGGTCATGGGCGGCCAAGGCTCATTGATGCACGTGGGGAGCGAAGGCTGGCCCGTGGGGTCCGATCAAACAGACGAGCTACTGGAGCTCAAACTGCTCCAGAAGTTAATGCTGGTTCTGATAGAAAGCTGTCAGAATACACAGAGCAGCTCAGTTTGAGGCGTATGGGGCGGCATAGCCGCTGACCAGTCAGGGTGACCTCTGACCCCTGACCCCACCGAAAGCACCAACAGTGGCCTGTGAGCATCAGAACTGGACCCCGGAGCAATGGAAGAAGGTGGCCTGGTCTGAGGAATCACGTGTTCTTTTACATCACGTGGATGGCCGGGTGTGTGTGTGTGTGTGTGTGGCTTACCTGGGGAACACATGGCCCCAGGATGCACTATGGGAAGAAGGCGAGCTGGCGGAGGCAGTGTGATGCATAAACAAAAACATTTAATTTAGTAGTGAATCAATATTGAATTTATTAACATTATTATATTATTATATTAAAATATATTATATACATTATTACATTTATTAACATTATTTAATAACTGATTCCTTATTGGAACAATTAAGCTCTCACTGCACCTATAAACACTCTTTTATTAACCACACTTTATTTCCACTTTTCAAATATTTTCTTAATATTTATTGAAAATAATGTCATTTCCATTCTGATATGTGATGTGAAAAGTTCGGCAAAAGGCACATTAGGACAAATACAGTCCTCCCTCGAAATCCCCCAAACTGATTAAACTGAAGTATACGAATGATATTCATTTAAAATGCCCATAGCTTACTATATAATGTGTAGGAAAATATATTAATGCATAATAAAGCCAATTAAACATTCTTACACTCGGTTATCTGTTAATTAATAAATATTGATAGCTTATTAATGTGCCCCTGTAGGCAATAATTTTATCTTTGATCACCAAAATTACATACTTAAAACGTTTTTCATATTTAAAAAAATCTTCATGCTTTAAAATAGCTGAACTGTAACTCTATACCCTTGCCTCATTTAGTATTCACGATTCTATGAATATGCAAATTAGCCCCGCCTTCACTCACCAGCCCCCGCCCAGAGATCCACTCATTAACGATCACACTTTGACGTGATTGGTCACAGGGTAGTTTGTGCCGCCAGACACACTAGCGATTTAAATCCGTGTTTTTGACACCGTCTTTGGTCCACTGCGGTTTTAAAGGCACAATATGTAAGATTTTTGGATTAAAATATTCAAAAACCACTAGAACAATGTTTTTTTTTACTTGTGTACTTGCATTACTTGTCTCACTTTAACACACTCAAATGTGTGTGATATGATAAAACAGCACTGCTTTACCACACACACCCACGAGAGGAAGAAGGGGAAAAAAAGCTACGACAAATC
The DNA here is from genome assembly GCF_024679245.1 of Pseudorasbora parva. Lineage (NCBI taxonomy): Eukaryota > Metazoa > Chordata > Actinopteri > Cypriniformes > Gobionidae > Pseudorasbora > Pseudorasbora parva. The sequence continues at coordinate 2,151,347 of NC_090192.1, forward strand.
AATATCCACGAAGACCTAATTCATCACCTTCAGCAGATTTGATTCCTGCTACACGCCTTACCTAAACTTCCATAATTTTGTCTGGGCCAATCAGACATCAGTGGAAGGAGTTAATGTAAATCAGACGTCAGTGGGCGGAGTTTGTGTAAATAGTCTCTGCATGCACTTAGTGCAGGGGTCCTCAGACTCAGTCCTGGAGGGCCGCTGTCCTGCAGAGTTTAGCTCCGACCCCAATCAAACACACCTGAACCAGCTGATCAATGTCTTACGAGGTCCTATAAAGGCATTGATCAGCGGTTTCAGGTGTGTTTGATTGGGGTTGGAGCTAAACTCTGCAGGACAGCGGCCCTCCAGGACCGAGTCTGGGGACCCCTGACAGACACTCTGTTAAATCTTTTGATTTCAAATATTTAAATGCAACATAGTGCATATTTAATATGCTGATTTGCATTTATGCAAAATCCTTAGTCAGTAATCCCAGGCGACTGTGATTGGTCCATCCTCACCAGAAGACTTGACTTTCCCTTCCTCTCGTTTTTCTATTTCTATGAAGCTGTGTCCTGGGAAGGGCGTGGGAATCGGGATCCTGTTCATGAGGATCTGTGCCGTTTAGAATCCAACACACCTAAACCATGTCATCAATGAAATATACAAATATAGTGCAATTCATATAACATGAAAAATGATATTCTATATTTCAGAGGATGTCACTTGTAAAGGTTTCAAGCTTTCATAACATTATTTGAAAGCAGTATAAATGGCTTTATTTATCTTTGTCTTATCAACATCATAAATGAAACTGAACTGCAGTGATTGGGTCGACTTATTATTTATTGCACCGTAAACTCATAATCAACGTCAGGAGGAGAATGGAAGCACCAAACAGTTGATTTACAGAATGAAAAATATGTCTACAAACCGATCCCTGTCATTAACTATTAAATATACACTTGTGTTTGGACACTGTCCTGTGCACTTAAAAACAGACTTTTTACTTAATATTGTAAATTCATTAAGAAAAAAAAAGCCTTGCATTGGTCCTAAGATGTTCAGTTTATGACAATACTAACAGAGAGAACATGAGGGGAGGCACAGTATGAGATCTGGGGTTATTAACACCTCCATATTTCACAAAACTAATATGTTCTAGATATGATCTTTTGCTTTTCTTTCCCCCACGCCAGCTGTAGCACAATTACAGTACAGCCCAGATTCGCTTCTCAAAGTTAAATTTTCCTGAGATGTAACAGACAAGAAACTAAGCCCTTTGATTTGAACTTGGGCCCAGAACAGAGGTTCGATGTGGAGTCTTCATTCCTGAGGTTTTAGCACGAACACGGCGTCGTCCAGCACGTAGTAATCCTTGTACATGTCTCCCTCACACAGGTATGGCAGGCGTGTGACGGCCTCCAGCTCAAAGCCCATCTTCAGGAACACATTCTGGCTCAGCTGGGTCACCTGCTCTTCCCACGTCTTGCCCTCCACCTTGATGTGTTCTTTGGGTCGCACCCAGCTCCCGCCTTAAAGATAATGTACAGGACACCCTCACACATTATACTACGCTTACCACACCTCAAGACATGGATCACATGCTTTATTATTTAAGACTTGGTCAGGTCTTTGTCAGAATGTATACATTATTTCTTGAAATTACAAGTTATAAGTCAGAATTGTTATCGCAAGAAATAAAGTCGGAGTTCTGAGAAATAAAGTCGGAGTTCTGAGAAAGTCGGAGTTCTGAGAAAGTCGGAGTTCTGAGAAAGTCGGAGTTCTGAGAAAGTCGGAGTTCTGAGAAAGTCGGAGTTCTGAGAAAGTCGGAGTTGCGAGAAATAAAGTCGGGATTGCAAGTAATAAAGTCGGAGTTCTGAGAAAGACGGAATTGCAAGAAATAACGTTGAAATTGCGAGAAAAAGTCAGATTTGCCAGAAATAAAGTCGGAATTTTGAGAAATAAAGTCGGAATTGCAAGAAATAAACTCGGAATGTTGAGACAAAAAACGTCCGAATTGCGAGAAATAAAGTCGGAATTGCCAGAAATAAAGTCGGATTTGCAGAAATAATGCCGGAATTGTCAAAAATAACGTCAGAATTGTCAGAAATAATGTCGGAATTGCAAGAAATAAACTCGGAATGTTGAGACAAAAAACGTCCGAATTGCGAGAAATAAAGTCGGATTTGCAGAAATAATGCCGGAATTGTCAAAAATAACGTTGGAATTGTCAGAAATAACGTCGGAATTGCCAGAAATAAAGTCGGATTTGCAAGAAATAAAGTCGGAATGTTGCGAAATAACGTCGGAATTGCAAGTAATTAAGTCAGAGTTCTGAGAAAGTCGGAACCCCAATCAAATGTGAGAAATAAAGTTGGAATTGCGAGAAATAAAGTCGGAGTTCTGAGAAATAAAATTTCTTGAAATTATGAGTTCTAAGTCAGAATTGCGAGAACCTCGTAAATCGAAAGAAATAAAGTCAGAGTTGAGAGAAAAACTCAAAATTGCGAGATAAAAAAAGTTAAATAAAAGCGCAATTACTTATATATATATGTATATATATATATACACTGGCAGAAACTAGCTTCCATAGAAATGTCAAGTAGCTGTTCAGTTGTGATTTAGTTTTAAACTATTTTACTGATGAAGTCACGGGGCAGCACTGACGTTTCTCAGCGCATATACTGTGTGTCTGTGTGTGTGTGTGTGTGTGAGCCTGTTTATGTGGTTTATGAGGACACAAATTTGTATAACTACATGGGTATTACACTGGTATTACTCTATAAATGTGGTTTATGAGGACATATCAAATGTCCTCATAATTCAAACGGCCTTAAAAACATACTAAATGATGTTTTTTTGAGAAAGTAAAAATGCAGAATGTTTCCTGTGATGGGTAGGTTTAAGGGCAGTGTGTGTGTGTGTGTGTGTGTGTGTGTGTGTGTGTGTGTGTGTGTGTGATGGGTAGGTTTAGGGGCAGTGTAAGGGGATAGAAAATACGGTTTGTACAGTATAAAAGTCATTACGCCTATGGAGAGTCCCTGTAAACCACATAGACCAACATGTGTGTGTGTGTGTATGTGTGTGTGTGTGTGCTTCCCATAGATAATAAAACACAATTTCTTGGGGAAAACATGGAAATAATGTCATTTTTTCCTGATTGTTTGTTATTTTGTTTATTTGGTAACACTTTAGGGTCCAACTCTCACTATTAGCTAGTTGCTTATTATCATGCATATTGCTATGATATTTTCTTTTTTATATGTACTTGTAAAGCACATATTAATGCCTTATTCTGCATGATCATAATCAATATCCCTTAATCACCCAATACCTAAACATAACAACTGCCTTACTAATTATTAATAAGCAGTAATTAGGAGATTATTGCAGCAAAAGTCATAGTTAGAATTGGACCCTAAACTAAAGTGTGACCACTGATTTGCTTGGTGACTGATTTGCTCCGCAGGGGTCAAAAAGGATATAAACAGTGAATTATGAATCTTAAACTCAGAGATGTGGATTCAGACGGCATTTAAATCACCACATGATCGTGGTGTTTGTCTAAAAACAGGAGGAAATTCGGCCGGGGATTTTGGGAGAAAAACACGGGCATTCTGGATTCAGATGGCAATAAAAATCACAGACTAGCGCCTGTCAATGATGAAAACGCCACCAGACGACCCCACGAGAAACAATTACCGTCTGAATAGAGCTATTGCAGATGAGAATAAATTTTATTTACACCAAATAATCATATATTTTTTAGACAAGCAACTGTTAGCGTTTCTCTGTCTAGATTAAGGAGCGTTACACACTACCTTATCAGAGCATTTGATGACCCGTCGTGTTTCATGTAGACTTGATTTGGGTGTGTGTACAATGGTCATTTAAATCTAACCAACAGCAAAATGTTGTGGCTAGTAACTTTAGCCACAGTGGCTGATGAGCAAAAAAGTAAATGTCAAGCCCAGTGTATGATTTAATCGTGCACATCATTATTGTTCCTGGTAATCTTGAATCAGCTTCTCTTCTCTGAGGACAAGGGCGGGGCCACCTGTCACTCACAGGAGTTCGACCAATAACAAACCACAACCATCCAATCAACTCCCCACAGACACAATCCAGCCCCGCCCCTTCATTTGTTCTTGTCTGAGAAGCGATTCACTCGATATTAGGGATGGGCGATATGGCCTACAAGCGATATACATCGCAGCCTCTTGTGATAACGAAATTGTGATATATAACTTATAATAGAACTATTTCAGAACAGGTTTCATAGAAGGAAAGCCAAACTGCTAATGTGTTGTTGTTTTTTAAATGTGTTATGCAGTTGAGAACATTTACTGTGCAAAACTTTAATTATAAAACATATTGTTGCAGATTCAAGTAAATTCAAGTACACTAGCTGCAGAGACTTTAACAAAGAAAAAAATCGTCCTGTACACATTTATCCATATAATGGCAGCGATCAGGCTAAAACTTTACAAAAATATCACGCAATGATACATGAAGACGCACGCCATATATGGAAAGTGTTTTAGGAGGCATACTATAAGGTTTTAAACCTTATTATGCAGTCAAACTAGAGCTCGGCCGTTACTTCCTGTGAGTGCTTTCAAGCCGTCATAATTAAAATAAAACAAAATACAATTCAATACGTTTATTATTTATGATGATAATCATTAGAAGTAAATAATACATAAGCATTCAAAGGCTGTATGCCGAATATATTCTGAAAATTATCACGTTCAACCTAACTTTTAAGATGATGGGTTGCCGTGAAGTGTCTGTGTTCATTTCATGATATAACAGTTTTCTCAAATGAAACGGTAAATTCTCATGAAGTGACGGTTTATTTAAGCATAGACTGTAAAAAGACGGTTTGTGTCCTCATATAGAGACTACAAAGACAGCAAGCGTGTGTGTGTGTGTGTGTGTGGGGGGGGGGGGGGGGGCATGTTTTTGTGACATATGAGGACTCAAATGTGTATAATGCCATGGGTATGACACAGGTATTACAGGAGAGGGTGAAATATGAGGACATTACCCATGGCCCCACTTTTCAAAAGGCTTATAAATCACACAGGAGGAGTTTTTATGAGAAAGTAAAAATGCAGAATGTTTCCTGTGATGGGTAGGTTTAGGGGCAGTGTGTGTGTGTGTGTGTGTGTTGGGTAGGTTTAGGGGCAGTGTAAGGGGATAGAAAATATGGTTTGTACAGTATAAAAACCATTACGCCAATGGAATGTCTCCATATATCACAAAAACAAATGTGTATGTGTGTGTGTGTGTGTGTCAGCGCCCGCCAAGTCCAAATAATGGATGTTGCACCGGTCTTTTTCACAGCTCCTCCATTTCGCTTTCAGCTATGTTTACTCAAAATGGCGAATATGATGATGCGTTGCAGTTTGTGGCTTTAAATTTTGCAGGTAGATTTCGTCATCAACATGCATTATCGCAATAGTGCAATATAATTAAAATCTCTATCGTAGGCCAATTTTGTAACATTTATAATCGCATATCGTTTATATCGCCCATTACTACTCGATATACGGCACAACAGAGACTAAAAGACCAGCGCAACTTCCCTTTCATGCCAAAATATTGATTTCACTGGTAAGTCAACAAAGCATTTCCTCTTAGGTTTTAAGATTTTACCTTCGTAAGCGTGTTGTAGATAATGCACCTACTAGCAGACACTCATGAATTGATCAGTAGTTCTGGTTTCAGCGATCATCTTACCCGTCTCCACATAGGGCTGAAAGGGCAGGACAGCTGCTAAGATTAAGCGTCCCGTTCCTGGCACCAAAGATTGCTTGATGTCCCGCAGAAGTTCAAGCGGCTCGTCGCAGCGGTCCAAAAGATTTAGGCAGCTAATCAGGTCGAACTGGAAGCCGGTTCTGTGCCATTCATCGATTCCCAACAATCTGGAGATCCAAGCACAGACTCATGGTCACCTCAATGCATGAATATTAGGGCTGGATATTGACACACATTCCACTCGATTTCCATTCACAAGCTTTCAATTCAATATTACTGTGGATCTACACCAATCAGGCATAACATATGCTATGCCGCCCCATTAACACAAACTGAGCTGCTCTGTGTATTCTGACAGCTTTCTATCAGAACCAGCATTAACTTGTGGAGCAGTTTGAGCTCCAGTAGCTCGTCTGTTTGATCGGACCCCACGGGCCAGCCTTCGCTCCCCACGTGCATCAATGAGCCTTGGCCGCCCATGACCCTGTGGCCGGTTCTCCACTGTTCCTCTTGGAGCACTTTTGATAGATACTGACCACTGCAGACCGGGAACAGCCCACAAGAGCTGCAGTTTTGGAGATGCTCTGACCCAGTCGTCTAGCCGTCACAATCTGGCCAAACTCGCTCAAATCCTTACGCTTGCCCATTTTTCCTGCTTCTATCTACACACACCTATATAATGATCGCGCCAGTTTGACCTTACTAGACGGAAGTAATGACGGATGGGAATACTAGATGAGATTCGTCTGAATATGAGGTAAAAAAATATAACAAATACTGTTGTGTTTCTCACAGAAACCAATCGGTTCGTGTCTTAAGACATCAATGTGTCGTCAGGAGCAGCAGGGTTTTTGTGCATGTCTTTTTTTTTACTCTCATAGAGTTGTTACCCATTCACATACATTATGACTGACAGACTGCAACGGTCGAAGTTAAAAATCTTCATTTGTGTTCTACTGAAGAAACAAACACGCCTTCATGTTGGATACACAACAGATAAACATCCCATTTTCATTTTTGAGTGAACTAACCCTTTAAAATAGTGAAGTTGATATATTTTACACAGCCCTAATGAATATTGTTCAGCGTATCCTCATTCAGAGGCATCTTTAACCTGTAATTCTTCCTTTGTAGGTGCCATTTCATCGGCGTGGAGACTTCGGTGGTGTAAACCTCGTCAAAGTGACAGCCCATCATTTCTGTGACCCCTCCATCCCCGGCTCCCAGATCCAGCATCCGCTGTCCTTTCCATTCCGGCTCGATCTGCAGGAGACGCCGAAACTGCTCCTTGGAAAACACGAACATGGAGCCGCGGCCCAGAAAGCTGTGGACAGACGGGATAGGATCGGATCACGAGGCCCTGATCAGCACAAGCACTGCAGGGACTCTTTGCAACATGGGGTGGCCAAGTCTACTTTAGGGGGTCCATAGACCGTGAATATCATGTAATACTTATTTGTTTTGACAGAGTATCATTAAAGGGTTAGTTCACCCAAAAATGAAAATTGGATGTTTATCTGCTGACCCCCAGGGCTTCCAACATGTAGGTGTGTTTGTTTCTTCAGTAGAACACAAATGAAGATTTTTAACTCAACCGTTGCTGTGTGCCAGTCGTATAATGGGGTGAATGGGGAACAAGTCTATGAGAGCAAAACATACCAACAAAAAAAATATACTTAGGCAACGTGCACGAAAACCCTGCTGCTCCTGACGACACATTGATTTGCTAAGACACGAACCGATCAGTTTCTGTGAGAAACACAACAGTATTTTTAATTTTTTAAATCATATCAGACGAATCTCATCAAGTTTTCTTATCGGCTCTAACTTCTGTCTAGTGAGGTCAAGCTTGTGCGATCATATATATATATATATTAGATCTTCATTAGTGCCTCCGCAGATCGATCGAATGAGGCATCTACATGCTATATATCTATGATCACACCAGTTTGACCTTACCAGATGGAAGTAAGAGCCGATGGGAAAACTTGATCAGACTCGTCAGAATATGAGGTAAAAAAAAATAACAAATACTATTCAGTTTCTCACAGAAACTGATCGGTTCGTGTCTTAACAAATCAATGTGTCGTCAGGAGCAGCAGGGTTTTTGTGCACATTGCCTAAGCATGTTTTTTGTTGGTATGTTTTCCTCTCATAGGCTTGTTACCCATTCACATGATTATATGACTGGCAAACAAACACACCTACATGTTGGACGCCCTTGGGGCCAGCAGATAAACATCTAATTTCCATTTTTGGGTGAACTAACCCTTTAAATATGTAACAATAAATAAGCAACCACAGTAGATATAGCAGTGAAATTACACAATTCTCAGCTGATATTCCACAGCAAAAACTACAAGCCAAGCCTAATAATATAAATTTAAAACATTATTGAATACAAGTGAACCGTTAGCAATAAAGTAAGAACAGTGCTAAGAATGAAGCGTTTAAAGTTTCAGGTCACAGTGATAATGGTACAGAAATGTAATAATCAAACTTAATAACATTGCATAATCTTCACTGTAGAAATTAAATATAGATTCTGGCATGTTAAAACTAGATAGGCCACAAAAGTTAATCAGTCAAGTTCAATGGGTGATTTTATTTTATTTTATTTTGTTCTTTGATTTACTTTAATGATAGACTGAAGGATGTAGGCTATATGCTGTTTCGGTCACTTTAAGGCCAAATGCACAATATTAAATCTAATACCAGACACGCAGCCGTATATCTGCTTATATTCGTTTAAGACATAGCCGACTGTATTTACTATGATAGGCTACTCGCTATTTTTGGCATACCTTTATGTTCATTCAAGCACAAGCCACATGCCGCGCCACACACACATCGCGTTCTCGTGTTCAAGGCGGCAATGCAAAACAGTGAATCTAGTCAACATAACATCTAGGTCAAAAAAGTTTACTTCAAGAATGAAAAAAAGTGTGAAAAGCTGTGTTTTGCTGTAAGAACTGCACAAATGGAAACAAAAAAAACGCAATCTAGCCATATCGGTCCATAAACACGGACTTTGCACAGAAAGAAAAGTACTGAAAAATGTCTCCCACACTCTTCCAGCTCAGGGTGAAGTCGTTAAACATTAAAAACGTTTTAAAGACAAATTGCCGTTTAATGGAAAAACAAGTGAATGGCGAGGCAGGATTTTGAACAACTCTGCGCTTGTGCACGACCCCCATCTGTTTGGTAACGTTAAAGGGTTAGTTCACCCAAAAATGAAATGTCTGTCATTAACTCCTCACCCTAATGTCGCTCCACACCCGTAAGACCTCCGTTCATCTTCACACACAGTTTAAGATATTTTATATTTAGTCCGAGAGCGTATGCAAGTGTATGCACACTATACTGTCCATGTCCAGAAAGGGAATAAAAACATCATCACAGTAGTCCATATGAGACATCAGTGGGTTAATTAGAGTCTCTTGAAGCATCCAAAATACATTTGGGTCCAAAAATAACAAAAACTACGACTTTATTCAGCATTGGCTTCTCTACCGCGTTTGTGTTCAATACTCAAATAAAGAATCAAACGGCCATGAATCAATGAAAAGATCAACGATTCGGATCGCCAATGTCACGTGATTTCAGCAGTTTGTCACGCGATCCGAATCATTGATCGGAAGAGAAGCCAATGATGTTTTTATTCCCTTTCTGGACATGGACAGTATAGTGTGCATACACTTGCATACGCTCTCGGACTAAATATAAAATATCTTAAACTGTGTGTGAAGATGAACGGAGGTCTTACGGGTGTGGAGCGTCATTAGGGAGAGGAGTTAATGACAGACATTTCATTTTTGGGTGAACTAACCCTTTAATATTCTCTTAAAGGGATCCCATGGTGTTGAGACTTGTATGGCTTAATATAACATAAATGATGTCTCTTACTGAATTATGTGGTAGAAAACCCATGAAAGATCTACGTTATTTAAAAAATCGATTTTATATTTGGACCATGGGCGGCGCCATTTTGTTTGCGTTCTAGGTTGATGACGTAGAGTGGTTGAACTCCTCAATCAGCTGGCGTTACCCGTAGCTATTTTTACCACAACGCAACTCGAAAATTGTTTCAGAGTTAAACAAAACAAATGAATTGCTTTGTAATTGTACTTAAAACACACTCAAACATACATGTGCACACAAACTCACCTACACAAGTCACAAACAGATCGGCGGGCGCGCACACACACACCTGACTGCTCGGTCTCAATCGCATGCATCATCACCAAAACATCCTGCCTCTCTTCCTCACGTTACTTTATCCCATCGTCCTACCTAGATATTTCCCTCTGCTGGTCACATATAGGCATTATAGTTAATCTACTATCAACAGTCTATCTAGGGAACAGGATGTGTTGAACAGGATATCAACACAGGGAATAGATTGAGGGTTATGTATGCGCGCGCAGTGCGTGCGTGTGTGTGTGTGTGTTCGCGCCGATCTGTTGGGGTGTGTGTGTGTGTGTGTGTTCGCGCCGATCTGTTGGGGTGTGTGTGTGTGTGTTCGCGCCGATCTGTTGGGGTGTGTGTGAGTCTGTGTGAGAGAGAGAGTTTGTGTGCACATGTATGTTTGAGTGCGTGAAGTCGGACAGCTGTTGTGTGTAAATCGGCTTTACTCGTTATTGCGGTGAACGTGAGACTGAATGACTGCACTCGAACATGTCCACTATGGTGTCGGACAACACTACAAATGTCCGTCCCTTCAAATAATGCCCTATTTAAGGGTATAGGGTCGATTTCAGATTCAGCCCCTGTCGTGGAGACTGAGCAGCCCAACATCTCGATTGAGACAGAGCCTGTCGTGTGCGCGCCCGCCGATCTGTTTGTGACTTGTGTAGGTGAGTTTGTGTGCACATGTATGTTTGAGTGTGTTTTAAGTATAATTACAAAGGAATTCATTGGTTTTGTTTAACTCTGAAACAATTTTCGAGTTGCGTTGTGGTAAAAATAGCTACGGGTAACGCCAGCTGATTGAGGAGTTCAACCACTCTACGTCATCAACCTAGAACGCAAACAAAATGGCGCCGCCCATGGTCCAAATATAAAATCGATTTTTAAAATAACGTAGATCTTTCATGGGTTTTCTACTACATAATTCAGTAAGAGACATCATTTATGTTATATTAAGCCATACAAGTCTCAACACCAGGGGATCCCTTTAATTTTCAATGTTAATAGCATAAACAATGTGCAGCGCCGCTGGTTGTCAACATGGATGTTTTTTTCTAGGTGAAATGGAAATAGCGAACTGAATTTCGGGGTGTCACCCAGGTGTCAACTCTGTCTCCGCCACTGGACTCTGCTTACCCGTTGATGGAGGTCCTGGAAACGATGGGGCTGAAGATGGTGGAGAAGAGCGAGTGGTAGAGCTGCGTGAAGAGCCAGCTGGACTTCTCCTCGCTCTTATGGAGGAACGCCTGCGTCTCCTCATCCAGATGACTCTGGACAAACACCGAGCGAACGCTTTCTCCCAGCAGGTCTGGACGGCAATGGTACCACTGCAAACACATTTACACAGAGACAAGAACTAGTTAAACTAACTCAGCCACCTCAAATCAATGTCCAAAATCCTGATCTTTAACAATTACATGGTACTGAAATTATGTTTTGGTTATTTGAAAATGACATTACGACAAAAGACTTTGTACCCTGACAGGAGGTAATTTAGTTGTGATTATGTCAGGATGTGGTGGCTTATTATATTGTTTTATTTACATTACGGGAAGGTTAGGGGAAAGTTAAGGGAACATTAAAACAACGTTCTGGGAACAGTACGGGAAGGTTAGAGGAAATTATAAAGGAACATTCTGGGAACATTACGGGAAGGTTAGGGGAACGTTAAGGGAACGTTCTGGGAACATTACGGGAAGGTTAGGGGAATGTTAAAGGAACGTTAAAGCAACGTTCTGGGAACATTACGGGAAGGTTACGGGAAATTTAAAGGAACATTCTGGGAACTTTATAGGAAGGTTAGGGAAATGGTGAGGGAATGTTATGGGAAGGTTAGGGGAATGTTAAGGGTACATTCTGGGAACATTACGGGAAGGTTAGGGGAACGTTAAAGGAACGTTCTGGGAACATTAAGGGAAGGTTAGAGGAACGTTAAAGGAACGTTCTGGGAACATTACGGGAACATTCTGGGAACATTATGGGAATGTTACGAGAACTTTAAAGGAACGTTCTAGGAACTTTATAGGAAGGTTAGGGGAATGGTGAGGGAATGTTATGGTAACATTGCATGAAGGTTAGGGGAACATTAAAGGAATGTTCTGGGAACTTTATGGGAAGGTTAGGTGAATGTTAAAGGAAAATTCTGGGAACATTACGGGAAGGTAGCGGGAATGGTGAGGTAATGTTAAGGGAAGGACAGGGGAATGGTAAGGGAATGTTAAGGGAATGTTTAAGGAATGTTCTGGGAACATTAAGGAAATGCATTACGGGAAATATGTTATAGGAAGGTTAGGGGAACATTATGGGAAGGTTAGGGGAACGTTAAGAGAATTTGAATAGAAGGTTAGGGGAACATTATGGGAAGGTTAGGGGTATGGTAAGAGAATATTAAAGGAACGTAAAAATAAAAATTCTGTCATCCTTTACTCGCCCTCAAGTTGTTTTAAACCTGTATGAATTTCTTTCTTCAGCTGAACACAAGGGAAGATATTTTGAAGAATGTCAGTAACCAGACAGTTAACTGGAGCCATTGACTTCCATAGTAGGAAAATAAATAATACTATGGAAGTCAATGGCTCCAGTTAACTGTCTGGTTACTGACATTCTTCAAAATATCTTGCCTTGTGTTCAGCTGAAGAAAGAAATTCATACAGGTTTGAAACAACTTGAGAGTGAGTAAAGAATGACAGAATTTGTATTTAAAAATGAACTATCCCTTTAAGGGGTCGTTAATGGAATGTTATGGGAACATTATGGGAAGGTTACGGGAATGTTCTTGAAAGGTTACGTGAAGCTCAGGGGTTTGTTAAACGAAATGTTAATAGAATAATATGGGAAGTTTAGGGGAACATTCTTCAAACCTAAACAACTTTCTATTTCCATTACGAAAAGTTTCCTGGCTAACCAAAAACAAATGCTACACATACATGTTTCGTGAAAGTTCCTAAAACATTCAGGTAACCCAAACCTAACATTCCCAAAACATTCTGAGGACCAAAGATTATCAGCTGGGGATGGTATTTTAATATGCAATATGGTAATGAAAGATTACCATATGTCATTGTAGCTACATGGTGCTCAAATGGACATCAGTACTAATTTAATGTTCAAATACAATAGTAGTACCATGGTAGTAACACAATAGTGATTCAATTTGGTATACCATGGCATTTTGATATACTCTATGGGAATGAAAAGTGTGCATATTCATGTACCATAGCATTGACATGGTGATCCAGATAGACTTTAAGTAATGTGCAAAATGTCCAACAAACAATAATGCTGGTACCTTTTTGTCAGACTAACTGCGACCACAACAGAGATGGATTAAATGCCATGGTACTTTAAAACACACTATGGTTCTGAAAACTACTAGTATGTGTGCACCAATGGACTTAAATAACTTTGAACATATGATATCACCAATGTGCAACAAAAAAAAAACGTCGTTTCTTGCTCGTAAATCTCTCCACTAAGTGAAATAAGGTAAAGATGAGGAGCTTCTCTCACCTGCTGGGCTTCATGTCCAGGTGTGTCAGTTTCAGTCACCATGTTCTCGAACAGAGATCGAGCCAGAGGACTGCGAACATACTTCCCAGACCACATCCTTCTCATAGCCAGAAGAAACGACACATAAAACAGCAGCCAAGCGACGAAGATAAGCGTCCTCATCTGCGGATGACACATAGTGAGTGAGTGAGTGAGTGAGTGAATGAAGTGAGCGGCACTGTAGTGGACAGACACTAGTCCAGAAATATGATCAGACCTCCATTCGACAGACTTACAAACAAACAAACAAACCTGAAGGTGTGGTGCTGTTTAGACACACACATCTTTGTTAAGTATAAGCTGAACGACAAACACATTTGGCACAAATCAGATGAGTTCCTTGGGAGAGAAAAAAAAAGTGCACTTCCTGAATGTGTCACATTTAAAAGAAGCCGACGAGTCACGTGATCGGTCACGCGCGATATCACCGCTAGGCGGCGCGTTTTATTGCATCCTCTCATTTTCGTTTTGCTATTTTACATGCTCTGTAATATTTATGCTCTTTCTCTTTCAGCATCTCTGTCTGTGTGTGTCAGTAATTGCGTTAACAGTTTTGAGTCTCAACTTACAAACAGAAACTGAATAAATAGTTAAAAGACAAAAAAAAAACTCAAATATATTAACAGGTATTAAATCTGAATTAATGATTTTATTTTAAAAACTTATATATAATTTGATACCTGAAAAAACAAAACATAGATACCTGGATTGATCATTATATATATAATTTAATATAAATGGTAAATGGAACGTCAAAGTAATGTTAAAGGAACGTTTTGGGTAGGCTTGGGCGGTATCCAAATTTTGATACCGTCAAACCTCCTCCCTATTTTACCTCGGTATACGGTATTACCGTGAATAATTAAAACCTTATGATGTAAGGCTCAGACAGCGTCAACAAACTGTTGGCTTGGCTTATATATATATATATATATATATATATATATATATATATATATATATATATATATATATAGGCCTATATTTTTATTTTATTTTTTACATTTGAGCCCCTGCCCCTGAGAAACTCTCTGCACGTTTTATGCTTACCGTTATGAGACAATTGTCAGACAATTGACTTTTTTTTGTGTGAAGTTAATCATGAACAATTAACTTTTGTGGAGTTAATAATGAACTCTACATGATTTTTGTGGAGTTCATGCTTATTGCTTACATTGCCAGCTGTGTGACAAAAGGCTTCGGCAATATTACAGCATAGTCCGATGGTGCGCGCGGTTTTTCATCCATTTAGCAGTGAGGATGGTGGTTTCGGATATGCGCCCTTAGGTTCAAGGTATTTCCATCTCTCGCGGTCATCTTTTTGTTGCACAATTTGCAAATTGCCTCGTCTGTATTTACCGTCAAAACCCAAAATACTTCCAAACTGCATAAGTTGTGTTCTTTTTCGATAATAACTCAGTGCCCGACTCGCCGTCTTTTCCCTCTCTCTCTCTCTCTCTCTCTCTCTCTCTCTCTCTCTCTCTCTCTCTCTCTCTCATCCACGCTGTCATAACAACGCATACACATATTTAGGCATTTAATAAATAAATAGTATTTAATATGTAAATAGTTTAATTAGTTCAACTTATTAAATATTTAATAATTAATTGTTGATCAGCAATATGTAAGTTGATCTGTTTTTTGTTTTTTTTTGACGGTTTGACGGTATTGAAACTGATACCGTTGCTATTTTTAGATCCCGCGGTATACCATTTTACCGTATTACCGCCCAAGCCTAGTTTTGGGAACATTACAGGAAGGTTAGGGATCATTATATATATATATATATGAAATGTATATTATAAAAGTGATTGTGTAATATAAATTAATTATTATATGAATTTATTTTAATATATATAGCCTGTGTGTGTGTGTGTGTGTGTGTGTGTGTGTGTGTGTGTGTGTGTGTGTGTGTGTGTGTGTGTGTGTTTTAAATGTGTTAAAATCTTTTATAATTCTTATATTAATTCATTTTAATGTATTAATTTATAATCATTTTAGCACATTTAAAAACCTGTATAATGTAATATGTCTTTTTCTTTCTGTATTCTAAAGACAATTACCTCACAGTTATTAACAGCCCAATATCAACAATCATCATAGCTTTCTGCTTTGCTCACCATGTGTGTTCTGATTCAAAACCATAAGAAATATGGATAATAAATGCAAACCTGGTGAAAGAGAAACCGTCAGAAAAGCGACTGCGTGTCGTTTATGCATGACTGACACATATCCATCAGATTATGGTTATTTATAATCCATATCAGATGATTTATTATCTATTCACAGAGGTTAGCGCACCTGCAGACACGTCATTCCCCCGGGAGCGCGCGCCAGGTTTAACTCCTCCTCCTGCACGCGCTCCCGACACTCAGTCCAGAGTCAGACTGACACAAACTTTATACAAGAAAATAATAAAAGCAATAATAGTTATAAGCTAGAGTTATTGACAGGAAATAAATAACCAGAACTAAAAGAGCAAGGGTTGTGCTGTACTGCCAGAAGATGCTCGCAGAGGAAGAGTTTGATCTGAAGGAGGAAGAGCCGTGGTATGACCATCAGGATCTGGAGCACGGTCAGTTATCTTCATCTGACCCGGGCGGAGGACACATTATCGGGCTTTAATAATGGACACATAGGCATGGAAATATAGTTTTGTTTGCAATATATCAAGGAAGTATCCTCTTCTAGTCTCCATTACATTATTTCATCATTTCATCTCATTTGTTCATGAAAATCTCAACTCAAGAGGGAACTGAAGGAAGTGTGTGTGTGTGTGTGTGTACATGTTACATTGTGGGGACCAATGTAATATAATATAAAGCTGAGATCAACAGCCAGCGGTCCCCACGATGGATTTTGGTTTATAAACATAATAAATTATGTTTTTATTGAAATTGTAAAAATGCAGAATGTTTCCTGTGATGGGTAGGTTTAGGGGCAGTGTGTGTGTGTGATGGGTAGGTTTAAGAGCAGTGTAAGGTGAAATAAAATACCGTCTGTACAGTATAAAAACCATTGCGCCTCAAAAACAAACGTGTGTGTGTATGTGTATGATGGATAGGTTTAGGGGCAGTGTGTGTGTGTGTGTGTGTGTGTGTGTGTGTGTGTGTGTGTGTGTGTGTGTGTGTGTGTGTGTGTGTGTGTGTGTGTGTGTGTGTGTGAGTGAGTGTGAGAGACTCTCTCAAAGCTGAGCTCAGGTGTCCAGATGAACTCTGACCTGATGTCCAGAAGACAAGCCGTGTGTGTGTGTGTGTGTGTGTGTGTGTATGGCGGTTGTTCAGTGTCTGCTCTCCTCTGGCAGATCTTTGTTTGGCTGCTGAACTGGGGAAGAATTTACTGGAGCAGAACCGAGAGTTAGAGGAGAAACTGCAGCAGATGAAGGAGAGCAACCAGGAGCAGCTGCAGGAGATAGAGGTACTGATCTATCTATCTATCTATCTATCTATCTATCTATCTATCTATCTATCTATCTATCTATCTATCTATCTATCTATCTATCTATCTATCTATCTATCTATCCCTCTATCTATCTATCCCTCTATCCCTCTATCTATCTATCTATCTATCTATCTATCTATCTATCTATCTATCTATCTATCTATCTATCTATCTATCTATCTATCTGTCTGTCTGTCTGTCTGTCTATCCACCCATCCATCCATCCATCCATCCATCCATCCATCCATCCATCCATCCATCCATCCATCCATCCATCATCTATCTGTCCATCCATCATCCGTCCGTCCGTCCGTCCGTCCGTCCAGTGATAAACCAATGCTAAAGAACAATACTTTAGATCATTTCTAGATGTACAACCTATAAAATGTTCTCAAGCTAATATAATTAATACAGACGAGGGAATCTGAACAGTCAGACTTTAGTGTTGCAGTTTATTTTACGATACGTGTTCTAACAGCGTACTAACCTGAGAAAGTGCTGGTTAGGATTAGGTGTAGGTTCAGGCGTAGTACAGTTAATCACTGTAAGCTCGTAGTATGTTCATGCGAAACAGGACTGTAAAATAAAGTGCTACTGATTTAATTTGAACAATGTTTTGTGGTTTCTCCAGTATCTGTCTAAGCAGGTAGATGTGCTGCGGTCAGTAAATGATCAGCAGGCTGGAGTCTATGAGCAGCTGGACATGAGCACACGAGAGCTGGAGCTGAAGAACCAGAAACTCCTGCTGGAGAACCGAGCCACTCAGGCCACCATCCACAGGTGAGACTTCAGGATATTATTTGGGTATGTTCAACTCAAAACATCAAATCAATTATATTTAGAGATTTTATTAAAGGGTTAATTCACTCAAAACTGAAATGTCTGTCATTAACTCCTCTCCCTAATGTCGTTCCACACCCGTAAGACCTCCGTTCATCTTCACACACAGTTTAAGAAATTTTATATTTAGTCCGAGAGCGTATGCAAGTGTATGCACACTATACTGTCCATGTCCAGAAAGGGAATAAAAACAGCATCACAGTAGTCCATATGAGACATCAGTGGGTTAATTAGAGTCTCTTGAAGCATCCAAAATACATTTGGGTCCAAAAATAACAAAAACTACGACTTTATTCAGCATTGGCTTCTCTTCCGGGTTAGTGTTCAATCCTCAAATAAAGATTCAAACGGTTATGACTCAGCGAATTGATTCAGTCAAACTGCTGAAATCACGTGACACTGGCGATCCGAATCATGAATCAATACGCTCGCTAAAATTGACTTAGCCAATTTTTTCTACTCAGATTTATTTTTATAATGTACCAAATGCAGTTACTCAGATCTACATAATTGTTTTACTTCCATTTAATGATGTCACTGCTTTAAAATTTACTCAATTATTTTAGTGTAAAAATGTTTCACCAAAACATAAAAATTGAGCAATGGGTCCTGACCTGCACACTGTGTGATTTTTCAAAATCCTTTGCGAATGTTCCTTGTCAGACTGTACGAACATGATCGCCGCTATAAGCCGTCACACTGTAAGATCTCAGTTGTCATGTCAGACTGTACGAACATGATCGCCGCTATAAGCCGTCACACTGTAAGATCTCAGTTGTCATGTCAGACTGTACGAACATGATCGCCGCTGTAAGCCGTCACACTGTAAGATCTCAGTTGTCATGTCAGACTGTACGATAGGGAAGGCGCTCTAAAAACGGACACGCAAGAAAACTCGTCCGGAGTTTTATATCATCAATGAATGACGCGTTCGGTGACGGTGAGCTCCATTACACACGGGACTGAAAGGCACAATATGTAATGTTTCAGCATTAAAAATATAAAAGATCACTATATCTATGTTATATATTTTTTAAAGTTGTGTGTTTACATTATCCCGACAGTTCTAATTAACTTCTAAATCCAGAGAAATTAATATTTTAATTCGAAGACACGGACCGTGTCTTTATTTCCGTTATGTCGCCAGTCTTTCACGTCATATCCACGTTTGCGTCTTGCTTCCTGCGGAACTCGGCGGAACCATAGATATCTATGGGCGGAACCGCCAAACTCAAAGAGGAACACTGACAGACAGTATAAGGGGAACCCCCGTATAAAAAAGTCTGTATGATAATGGATCATGACTACTCTTTGCCTGTACGTTTTGTCAGCTCAACAAAGCGCAAACGTAAGGGGGAAAAAATGACCCGAGAAGATTTTGGGACAGTAGAAGAAGCAAGAGACGTGTAAACCTTGGAGAAGCCTTTGAAAGATGGCGAAATCTTCGTGACAAGCTCGGACTGCAGAGAGATGCTGATCTCGCTTGTGTTTTAATAAACAGGTCATTTAAGTAACCATTCAGCTAACATAATAATCATATAATCATAACATGCTGTATGTTTGCATATTGCATAGCGATCTTGACCACATTGAGACGCGTTTAGCTGAATACGTAATGTTATACATTTTGTATCGGCTTTTCAAACAGGCGGATTCTCTGTTTTTGGAGACTGAAAGAGCTATTTTTTTAAAAACTGATTCAAAAGTATTTCTATCCGTATATTTGGTGACACGATGATGTCATGTGTAAAACGCAGATGGACTAGCTATTATTGGTTTTATATGTAGCTGGAGAAAGTAACGTTAGCTTCATAAGGTAATATGCCACTATCTTGGTCAATTAATATAAGGTGACCGTCACTTTTATCATATGTTAATACTAGCTACATAGAATATTGATTTAATAATGATCTACTTATTCATATATCTCCGAGTTCCAAAATAAATGTTTATTAGAATGATTGATGAACGTGGGGAGCGACACAGCGCGTGTTGAACAACGTATTGCAGGTGCTGGTTCTCTCATTTACTGTTTTATGTTGGTAATGATAAACTAAATTGAAATGTATTTCCGTATTGAACAGTTGATATACAGAATGTTCGACAATCGCGGATGCCATGTCAATATATCTATAATTTGAGTAACTCATATTATGATGCGCGGTTAATATGTCAACATAGCCTACCAACTTATAGGTATGTTGGCATAGCGACCGCCCGCACAACATTCTGTCTCACACATTATCTAACGTTACTGATAAGTTTGTTAAGTAACGGTAGCTTGCTGCTATTTCATTAGATTGACATTACATAAAGTGAAAAGCCGTAACTAAACTTAACAATAATAGAGATGTAATATAACAATCAATTACCTTGTCAGTGAACATGTTTTCTGCTGGAGATGCCAGATTCGCTGGTTGACAGTGGCAATAATGACAACAACTCCCATGAGCCCACGCACTTTCCCGACGTCACCAAAGTACGTCAGTTGTTATTATTTTGAATGAGTGACCCCTAGTGGCCAAAAGTTGCATACTGCATGTTGAAATGGAGGCTACAAAGAAATCTCTAGCGCTCGTTTTGGTCATAGTTTGTCTTGATAAACCGAGATATTTGACGGTCATCGTAGGAGAAGTCACACTGCAGGATTGTGTGCCAAATCTTCAGACACTGCCAGAATTTCGTCCGAGGTAAAATTTAATCGCAGCGCTCATTAATCGGCTGCCGGTGAACATGTCAAACTAACGATCAAACACTTCAGATTTTAGCCGAGATCAGAGGAATCTTTTAGGATTTGCTAAATTTGTCACAGACGGCCAAATCGCTGCCAAAATCACTCAGTGTGCACCCGGCTTTAATCATAGTAAAAGAGTGTAGATGAGGGCATGAGGCCCAGGATGACCTACTTTAGTGACAGCCCTCCTCACACTCGCAGGCTCACAGAGACGGTGGAGGAGCTCCAGAGAGACATGGAGAAGCTGAAGGTTTCTGCAGAACATCATCTGGAGCCGCCACAGCAGGATAGAGTTCAGGCTCTCACATGCTGCCAGCAGAACCGCCAATTACACAAGTAAGTCTTTGTACATTTTACTGTTTTGTTTAGCTAATATCTTAGCAATCGCAAAGCAACACCTTGGCAATTGCTCTGAGTACCCTAGCAACTGCATAGCAACACCCTAGCAACCCAGAGTACCCTAGCAACCACCCAGAATTCTTTAGCAACAGCATAGTAACACCCTTGAAACTACCCCAAGAAACAAGTACCTGCATAGCAACACCCTAGCAACCACCCAAGTACCCTAGCAACCACCCAGAGTTCCTTAGCAACAGCATAGTAACACCCTAGCAACTACCCCGAGTACCCTAGCAAACATATAGTAACCACCCCGAGTACCCTAGCAACCACCCGTAATTGTAACAACATAGTAACACCATAACAACCACCAGGAGTACCCTAGCAACCACCCACAAATCATTAGCAACAGCATAGTAACACCCTAGATACTACCCCAAATTAGAGGTCTTCACGGGGCACCCGAGACCCGTGGACCCGGGATCCGACCCGGGACCCGTACGGGTTCGGGTCTATTTTTTAAATGGTCATCCGGGTCCGGGTCGGGTCCTAATCTATTACTTCGGTTCCCGGGTCTGTTAATGTTGTAGCCTATGTAATTCGTCAATCGGACTCGGAGAACACCTGGCCGTGAGAGTCAGCGCGGCTTGTGTGTTTTGTGTAACTTACAAATTGCTAAATTAGGATAAGAAAAGTGTGAGCCGGGAAATGAGGTTTAGAAATACACAGCAACAACAACACAAGCGCTCTCTCTCTCTCTCTCTCTCTCTCTCTCTCTCTCTCTCTCTCTCTCTCTCTCTCTCTCTCTCTCTCTCTCTCTCTCTCTCTCTCTCTCTCGCGTGCGCGCTCTCTCTCTCTCTCTCTCTCTCTCTCGCGCGCGCTCTCTCAGTCGTTTAGAAAGCGGGCAGATTTAATGCATGCGCGCGGTAATAATGTACTCAAGAATATATTTCAAATCAGCAACAAGACCTCAGGTGAACTGTCACATAAATGTTTTCTGTGATGCTCAAATTGCGTAAAAAATGGCTCATATTTCAGGTTGCTCCAGCTGACGCGCGAGTGCAGTCTCAAGCGCGTGTCATATTTATATGGCAACCCGAGCTTCCGCAGTGACTGTAATGACTTTAAAAATAATATGAATGAACTGTCTTGTTTAATCTTAAAGTTCTGCTAGTCAGACTTGGCTCAGAGAGATTATGGCAAATAAATAATGGTAACGCAAGCGACCATGGCACTAAACGAGCAATAGTTATTAGTTCAAAAGGGCAAACAGTCAAAGTTATTATGCGAATTAACTCAAATCCGTCACTGTGAAATAAAATTGACTTTTACAGCTGAAATGAGTGAATTAAGCATGCTTGGAACAATTAATGAGGAATATTGTAATACATCACAATCAAGGTACAAGGAAGGGAAACAACGGCTATATATCGTTAGGTAGGCTGACTGAGACAAAGTTATTTTTCGCAGCTTGTTCATTAACTTGTTAACAGCAGTATATTGTGTAATATGAGACAATCGGGTCCAGTCGCGTCTGTCTTCCCGGCGGGTTCGGTTCCAACTATCAAATAATAGACGGGTCCATGTTGGTTCCGGGTAATATATTTTTGGCATTTTTCGGATCTGCACGGGTCCGGGTCCAGTTTTTGAAATAATAGACGGGTCCGGGTCGGATCTGTGTTGAACATTGCGGGTCTCTTCGGGTTCGGGTGCGAATTTTTGGACCCGTGAAGACCTCTACCCCAAATACCTTAACAATCATATAGCAACCATCCAAAGCATCCTAGCAACCACAAAGCAAACTCTTAACAACCACCCCAAGTACCTTAGCAACCACATAAGAACACCCTGGTAACCAGCCCAAGTACCCTAGCAACCATATACAAGCACCCTAGCAACCACCCAAATTACCATAGCAACCACTTTGCAAAATACCCTCGCAACCACCCAGATTACCCTAGCAACCATCTAGTACCTAAGCAACCACAAAAGCAACACCCTAGCAACCTCAGATGGTTGCTAGGGTAATCTGGGTGGTTGCTAGGGTGTTACTTAGGGCTGTGCAATATATCGAAATTATCTAAATATCGCGAATGTACATATCGCAATACGCATATCGCAACGGCACACGATATCTGAATGATTTTATTAGGCTACTTCAACATTGTGAAAAGTGTAAATTTTAGGTCGACGCATAGCAGAGAATAGACTGGGGTCACGACTGTTACTTATGGGACTTGCTTGATGTTAAAACGAGTTATTAAACGCAATAACTTGTGAAAAACAATCTCGCGCTGTCTGACACACACACCGAAACATTTATGTTAAAATTATATTATCAGATTAGTGACAAATTTATGATAAAACACTGCTGGTCACTTCTAGACGTTCTAGCGATGCTTTCTTTTCCCAGAGAGAATGTGAAACATATGAATGGAGTCATTGTCAGTTTTCAAATATTTAAAAAATATATAATTTTAATAGATTTTACACACTAATAGCAATATCGTATCACATATCGAATATCGCATTATTTAACAAGATATTGCATATCGCATTTTTATTCAATATCGCACAGCCCTAGTGTTGCTTTTGTTGTTACTTAGGTACTTGTGGTTGCTAGGGTAATCTAGGTGGTTGCTTGGGTGTAGATTTTGTGGTTACTAAGATACTCGGGTTCATTCTTGGAAACATTTGGGATAATGTAAGCACATAAGTCAACAAAATATGTTACATTATTCTGGTGGATATTCTAATCCAAAAACTTACATATTGCGCCTTTAATGGGAACATGATCACGTTTTTAGAGCCTATTTTTGTTCGATGACTAATGGCTCCGTTTCCACCATGCTATATTTATTCCTGGAGCTTCTCCCATGAG
This sequence comes from Pseudorasbora parva, assembly GCF_024679245.1. NCBI lineage: Eukaryota > Metazoa > Chordata > Actinopteri > Cypriniformes > Gobionidae > Pseudorasbora > Pseudorasbora parva. The sequence continues at coordinate 2,175,070 of NC_090192.1, forward strand.
CACTGTGTGTTTCCAGCCGCCGCTGTTGTGTGAGCCGGGAGGAGCAGGATGAGTTTTGGGATCTGCGGCGCTCGAATCATTCCCTGCAGGAGCAGCTGCGGTCAGAGCGTGCTCAGAGAGAGGCTGCGGAGCTGGAGTCCGGCGCTCTGGCCCTCGAGCTCGAGGAACTGGAGCCTAAGGTTGCGCTTTTGGGAGTCTATGAGGGCCGGCTGGCTGAGATGGAGGCTGAGGTGGAGGAGCTCCGGCTTCTGTTGCGCTCGCGGGAAAATAACAACGCGTTGGAGGATGAAGAGGGCGTGGCCAGCCTCAGGGGGCGGAGCCTGCACTCGCGCGTTGACGAGCATCATGGGATCTCTCTGCTGAATGAGATGGATGCTCAGTACATCGCCCTGAAGGAGAAATACGACGCGCTTCTGATGTTAACGCAGAACCACAACTCATCTGCACAAACACACACACACACACCTGCTTACAAGGCCCTGTTTCACCAGATCTTCACCTTCATTCAAAAAAGCAAAGAGGGCCTGAAGGAGAACAGGAACACGCCCGTTCAGGATGAATGAGACACGGCTTTTACAACCTTCAGAATAAAACAAGAGAAACAATACAATTTAATTTAACAGCCCTTAGAGGGGTGGTTCTGTGTTTTTTTTCTAGGCTTGGTTGTGTTTATGAGGCGCTGTATTTCTTTTTTTCTTTTTTTTATGCTGTATTTTTCTTCTATTCTCCCTTTATTCCACACCGCTGTCTGTGCTTTGAACGGCTCATTTGCTTCCTGCTTCTATGAAGCCCCTCCCTCTGAAAAACCCAATGGTCTTAGATTGGTCAGATGGCCAAATGTGGTTTCCTGTATTTTTATTGGCTGAAGTGCCAAGCACAGGTTAAGGCCACGCCCCTTCCCATTACGGGCAGAAGTCTCATCTGCGGAGACTAGCGAGGGTTTATGATGTCACCAACCCAGGAAGAAGCTCGTTGTAGTCCAAACCGGCCATTTTTGTAGGCAATAAACTGCCGTAACTTTAAAAGACAATATCTCCGTTTGCAGTGAACTTTCAGCGCTGTAACTTTGCAGAGACTGTTTATGCTCAAGCAGCGACATTACACACTAACTAAAGTTAAACAAGTCCAATCGCATGACACCACCGCTTTAAAACATCGCATTAAACATTACATTTTTACAATCTTACTTCCAGTGTTGTTTATTCTGACAGAACCACTTGTACGTTTTTACGAAATCACACAGAAATGTAAGTGGTGATTATAAACGCACTTTAATACACATTTATAAATGACTCCATGAAATAAAATGCTGCTTCTATAAACTTCTGAAGCAAATATTATTGTTTTTAATGTGTTTTATGTTCTCATGAAAACACTACAGAATCAAGAGCATATCTTTAGACTATTTTAATGAACTTTAACTAATGATCTGAGAAGAATAACATAATAAATAATGTTGTAAATGTTGAGGATGTTTGCTGTAATGATGTTTTACTTGGAAAATCACGCAGAAACTATTTTTATTGATTAAAAATCATTGTAAATGAAAGGCAGAGCAGACGCAAACATTAGATTGACACAAATATGTATAAATGCTTTATGATTTAAATATATAATTTGTCTGCAATACAGAAATGTGCTTGTCATGAAAATAATGTTATGCAAAAATCATTTTTATTTTGAAAATGTGACCCTGGAGTACAAAACCAACAATGCATTATAAGGGTCAAAATTATCCATTTTTCGTTTATGCCCCAAATCATCAGGATATTAAGATCATGCTTTATGAAGATATTTTGTAAAAAAATCATAAATGTTTATTAGTAGTAATATGCATGGCTTAGTACTTTTGGACAACTTTCTCAATATTGAGATTTTTTTGCACCCTCAGATTCCAGATATTGTCATCATAAACCACACATCAGTGGAAAGATTATTTATTCAGCTTTTAGGTGATATATAAAGCTAAATAAATTTTTTTTAAAAAAGACCCTTATGACTGGTTTTGTGGTCCAGGGTGAAGGTCAAAATCCCGGTGTGATCATAGATATATTTATGTAGATGTCTCATTTGACCGATCCGCGCAGGCACTAATATCTATGTAAATATATCTATGACTGCGCCGGGATTTTGACCTTCATCGACGGAAGTAATGGGCGCTGGGAATATTAGATGAGATTCGTCTGATATGAGGTAAAAATAACACAAATACTGTTGTGTTTCTGGCAGAAAGCGATCGTTTCGTGTCTTAAGACATCAATGTGTCTCCACGAGCCTCAGGGTTTAATATGGATTCGTATGTCTGTGTGTTTTTTACTCTCATAGAAATACACCCCATTGACATGCATTATACGAGCAACGGCTGAGTTAAACATCTTCATTTGTGTTCTCCTGAAGAAACACACACACCGACATCTCGGATGGTCAGCAGATAAACATCACAGGCTCATTTTTGGCTGAACTATCCCTTTAAAGTGATTTTTATTCATAACTGGATCCGTGCATTAATTGCATCATCTTTTAAAGGAAAACCATTATGTTTACAGATGTCAGTTAGTCAATATTGGCATGTGACACTACTAGTTCATGTGTTTCAGTCTCGACCATTTTAGTGCTAGTCATAATCTTGAACTGTGAGTGCGTTTACATGCACACCAGTAAGCTGATAACTCACAAATATCAGCTTATTGAAATAACCAGTTTTCCCCGTTTACATGCAAACCAGTAAACGGACATCGCAAGTAAACCGCGTTTACATGACTTTATTAATAAACCGGGTTATTTCCTTGTAGTAACCGTCAAAAATAATAATGTCCGTATATCTGACTCGGAGTATTCCCAAATGTTAGGTCAGTTGTGATGTTAATAAAGCGTGAGCTGGAGATTACGGCTCATATTATCCCTCATCAGTTCCAGATGCAGCGTTTTGACTGAACCTCTTCTTCTGCTGTGTGAGATGAGAACACATCTTTATAATTTTCTGGGTCTTAAAAGAGTGCGTTTGTGATATATGTCCTTATATCAGGCAAAACGTTTGCTCACTCTGTCTGGATCCGTTTAAATCTGCTGTAAATTTGCGTTTGTGTCCCCTATCACACATGTGCACTTTAATAAGCCGACAGAAAGCAGGTTAATGCGTTTGCATTCTGTGTGAAATCAGGGTAAGAGGCACAAAACTACGTGTGTCAACCGGTTTATGCATACGCAGTTTATGACCTTACTCCGATAAAAGAAAACGGGTTACCGCATTTACATGATCATGTTCATTGTCGGATTATTAGAAATAATCGGCTTAAGAACGTGCATGTAAACGCATTCTGTGTGTTTGCATCACTGCGTGCGATCTTTTACCTTTATTAGCTGTGCAAAGCCTTGACTCCACATAGAAATGGACTTGAAACCGCCACTGATCTTAAGTCCCGGTGGAAAGTCTGCATCTAATCAAAGCCTTTGATAAGATTTGAGTGTCATCATCACAGCGTTAGGTAATGTGTGTATCAGCCGACAGAACAGACGCTTTGTCTCTTATCTCAAACACACTCGACTGGAGCGTGCACTTTGCTCATATTGAAAGTAAACATTTCCTGATCATTTCCTCACATCCCATCTCATCCAAGATGTTCATGTCTTTCTTTCTTCAGTGGAAAATATTTTTTTTTTTTCTGATGAAGAGAGAACAGGGATAGTTTAGTTTAATTACGGTTATAATATCTGCTGATGAAGAGAGAACAGGGATAGTTTAGTTTAATTACGGTTATAATATCTGCTGATGAAGAGAGAACAGGGATAGTTTAGTTTAATTACGGTTATAATATCTGCTGATGAAGAGAGAACAGGGATAGTTTAGTTTAATTACGGTTATAATATCTGCTGATGAAGAGAGAACAGGGATAGTTTAGTTTAATTACGGTTATAATATCTGCTGATGAAGAGAGAACAGGGATAGTTTAGTTTAATTACGGTTATAATATCTGCCGATGAAGAGAGAACAGGGATAGTTTAGTTTAATTACGGTTATAATATCTGCCGATGAAGAGAGAACAGGGATAGTTTAGTTTAATTACGGTTATAATATCTGCCGATGAAGAGAGAACAGGGATAGTTTAGTTTAATTACGGTTATAATATCTGCTGATGAAGAGAGAACAGGGATAGTTTAGTTTAATTACGGTTATAATATCTGCTGATGAAGAGAGAACAGGGATAGTTTAGTTTAATTACGGTTATAATATCTGCTGATGAAGAGAGAACAGGGATAGTTTAGTTTAATTACGGTTATAATATCTGCTGATGAAGAGAGAACAGGGATAGTTTAGTTTAATTACGGTTATAATATCTGCAGATGAAGAGAGAACAGGGATAGTTTAGTTTAATTACGGTTATAATATCTGCAGATGAAGAGAGAACAGGGATAGTTTAGTTTAATTACGGTTATAATATCTGCCGATGAAGAGAGAACAGGGATAGTTTAGTTTAATTACGGTTATAATATCTGCAGATGAAGAGAGAACAGGGATAGTTTAGTTTAATTACGGTTATAATATCTGCTGATGAAGAGAGAACAGGGATAGTTTAGTTTAATTGCGGTTATAACTTGTGTTGTCCTCTTGCTTTATGACATGCTATTGCGTTTATGTTCGTACTGTATCAATAAATGTGAAAGACGGACGACAGCTCGAGCGACTCCCAAATGTACTCGACTACAGCAACTCTTCCTCTTCTCCACATGTTCCCGGGGGCGGGGTTATGCAAATGTTAGGGTTAGTGATGTCACTCACTCGTTGTAGTCCCGAACAGCCGTTTGTTGTAGTTCTTAAAGAGATTTCTGTAAGAGAAAATATCTCCCTTTGCTTTGAGCGTCGTAACTTGCTGATTCTGCTCAAACAGCGACACTACACTCACTAAAGTTACACGAGTCAAATCATATTCAGTCAACCCTTTAAGAAATCTGTAATCATTATTCAGCTAAATTTAGTTAGATTTTGTGATTGTGTAATACTGTCAGCGCAGTTAAATCAATAATATTACCCAATATTTATCATCTTCTGTACAAAAACAATAAAAGACAAGATTTCAGTTGTGATGTTTATTCAGAATGATATACACATAAAAAAATCATGTGATTGAGGGGTTTGAGTGTGGAGTGTGTGAAAGCAAAGACCAGGGGCCTATTGCACAAAACTGGAATAAGAGATTAAGCCGGGATTTCTTGGTGATTCTGGCTCAATTTATCCACTAATATACAGTTATCTTTCGTTATCGTTCTTGGTGTGAGTGTGCCTTCAGGGTACGTTTACACGACAGCGGTGAACTAAATTTTGCATACAGATGACAAGATCACCAAGATATCCCGGCTTAATCTCTTATCCTAGTTTTTTTGCAATGGGTCCCTGGTTTCAGAACGAGAGGAATGCTTCAAAACACACAACAGTGAACGCATCATGTCCAGGTGCGGATGACACTCACACACGACAGTGAACGCATCAGAACCAGGTGTGGACACACACACACACACACACACACACACAACAGTGAACACATCACATCTAGGTGTGGACACATCAGATCCAGGTGTGGATACACACACGACAGTGGACGCATCACATGCAGGTTTGGACACACACACACGACAGTGGACACATCACATCCAGGTGTGAACACACACACGACGGTGGACGCATCACATCCAGGTTTGGACACACACACACGACAGTAGACGCATCACATCCAGGTTTGGACACACACACACGACAGTGGACGCATCACATCCAGGTTTGGACACACACACACGACAGTGGACGCATCACATCCAGGTGTGAACACACACACGACGGTGGACGTGAAGGGGTTCTGTCATAAGTCAGAATGACGTAATATTTCCCATGAATAATTAATAGGCACTTTCTTTCACACCACTTTAACCGTTGAAATTTAAAACCTTGTTGCTCAAAGATGGAAAATAATAATTTAACTGCATTTTGTTTCATTTTAACAAGATATGTTTTCAGAAGCCTGCAGATATGAATTCACTTCCAAACGCTTCACATCCTGGTGTAAATCCAATAAATATTAATGAACATTGATTTATATATTATCTTTTTATTGTGTTGGTCAGAATTGATCTAACCTGCTCCAGAAACCACAATGTCCGCATATTTCATCTTTTTTTTTTTTGGTTGTAAGAGCTGTAAACATTGTAAACGAGGAGCTTCACGGCCTCATTTGACCCAATGAGAGCAGAGAAATTAATATTTGACAAAGTCATAAGATCAGAGTTTTTATTAATGACTTGATGCCCTTCCAGTCCTGCGGCCTGTGTCTTTGGGTTACAGTGATGCTTAAATATGCGGGAAAGAAAAACATAATAAAACAAAGGGCACTATTAAACCAAACATCATCTCAGTCAGCATCATGTACTAAACAAGGCCATAATCTGACCATACGCTCCCAAAGGCCACGTCCAGGATGAGTAGAGCCGTGATCTCCGTCATCTTTATTTCAATTTTAAACCATAAAAAAGGAAAAGCAAAAGAAAGGCAGAGTAACGTCAGTCTGAGTGTGTTCAGCACACCGCTCCTGTCCTTATACGCGTGAATGGCAGAATTAAATGGATCTCCAGCCCTTTTTCTGAGACGCCCATGTGTGAGTCAAAGGGTCAGCGTGTCAGATGCTCCTCCCACCCCGGTTGGCCGAGGGCAGTGATTGGTTCATGTGTTTTGCTCCGCCCCCTGAGGCAGATGATTGACAGGATCCAAAAATCCTCTTCTGTCAGGAGCGAACCGTTCCCTTCAGATACCACATCCCTCCCAGACTCACACAGCACTCCTGAACACACACACACACACACAGTAATTATGCATTTAAGTACAGAGTAATATTAATGAATTTAGTTGCATGTAATTATGCACAATTTATAATAAGTACATGTATCAAGGTCACTGAAATAGTGTTAGTGATTTTTCTAAATGTCTACAGCATGTTTGTCACCACGTCACACATTTGTTGACAGTAGTTAATGCATGAAGTTAACTAACAATGAGCAACACATTTGTTACAGTATTTATTGGTATTTTTTAATGTTAGTTAATCCAGCTGTTCATGTTCGTTCACAGACACAACTTTTGATTTTAATAATGCACTAGCAAATGTTGAACTTATCAAATAAGATTAATAAATGCTGTGCAGTTCATTATTAACTGAATTGTAAAGTGTTATATAGTTTTGATATAAAAATGTATACTTTATTTTTTTAACAAGTGGGGGGTATTTTAGTTTAATAGAAATAAAATAAGTTTAGGTCATTTTTATATTTTGTTATATTATATAGTCAATGGTTATTTTACAAATACATTGATGGTTGTGTTTGTAAAATGCATATTTTATTATTTTTACTTTTTAATATGCAGGTTTTTCCTGTACTAAACATATATATAACAATAAGAACTACGTTTTTTTGTGTGCTGTCAAACGATTAATCACAAATAATAGAAGTTTGTGTTTGCATGTGCATGTACTGTGCATAATTATGTACATTTAAATACACACACATGCATGTATATAAGATAATGTTATATACAAAATTTGTATTGCAAAACATTTATATCTAATAATTATATATATATATATACACACAAATCAAAATTAAAACTTTAAATAAGTGTGTATGAAAGCGAGTGTTTGTCGCATCGGCACCTTGAGCAGTCGATCCACGTCGGTTTTGGTGACGGCGTCTCCGAGTTCCTGTGTGAGGCGAGTCTGGATCACGTTTCTTCTGACGCGATAATTCTTCATGAAGATCTCGAACAGAACCTGCCGGTGCTGCGGAGGAAACACAAAGCCTCGTTCAGAACGACCTGTGCGCATCCGACTGGAATCCATCAGATTGAACAAGTGTGAACGGCAATAGAAAAACAAACATGAAAGGCCATTTTTAACGATCTGTTTGGAGTAACATTCATATACACCAATCAGGCATAACATTATGACCACTGACATAATGACAGGTGAATAACAGCGATGATCTCTTCATCACGGCTCCTGTTAGTGGGTGGGATATATTAGGCAGCAAGTGAACATTTTGTCCTCAGAGTTGATGTGTGTGAAGCAGGAGAAATGAGCAAGCGTAAGGATTTGAGCGAGTTTGGCGAGATTGTGACGGCTAGACGACTGGGTCAGAGCATCTCCAAAACTGCAGCTCTTGTGGGCTGTTCCCGGTCTGCAGTGGTCAGTATCTATCAAAAGTGCTCCAAGGAAAGACCAGTGGAGAACCGGCCACAGGGTCATGGGCGGCCAAGGCTCATTGATGCACGTGGGGAGCGAAGGCTGTTAGAATACACAGAGCAGCTCAGTTTGTTGCGTATGGGGCGGCATAGCCGCTGACCAGTCAGGGTGACCTCTGACCCCGCCGAAAGCACCAACAGTGGCACGTGAGCATCAGAACTGGACCCCGGAGCAATGGAAGAAGGTGGCCTGGTCTGAGGAATCACGTGTTCTTCTACATCACATGGATGGCCGGGTGTGTGTGTGTGTGTGTGTGTGGCTTACCTGGGGAACACATGGCCCCAGGATGCACTATGGGAAGAAGGCGAGCCGGTGGAGGCAGTGTGATGCTTTGGCCAATGTTCTGCTGGGAAACCTTGGGTCCTCCATCCATGTGGATGTTACTTTGACACGCTCCACCTACCTAAGCATTGCTGAGACCATGTTCAGCCTTTGATGGAAACGGTATTCTGGTATTCCCAGATTCCCCAGAGGTCAATCCAATCGAGCATCTGTGGGATGAGCTGAACAAACAAGTCCGATCCATGGAGGCACCACCTCACAACTTACAGGACTTAAAGGATCTGCTGCTAACATCTTGGTGCCAGATACAGCACACCTTCAGGGGTCTAGAGGAGTCCAGCAGAGACAGGTCAGGACCAACACAATATTAGATCATAATGTTATGCCTGATCGGTTTTAAAAAAAAATCCGATTCGAATCTTATTTCTGCAAATCTGTTTCAGTCTGACGGCTCTGATCGGATTCACTTGGTTTGTGTCACTTTCTTACGCCACGTAAATATGTTAGACGTTGTTATAGGAAACATGCTCATAGCAGAAACAAGGAAAAGGCTTAATTACAACATAACGGAGAAACGGGCGGAGGCGATATAAACGAAGAAGACACCGCTTCCAATCGGATTTGGACTGACAGTGTGAACAAAGCAGGAATGATGTCCACTGAAACTAAAGCACCTTGTCGAAGGTTTCTCCGCTCTCCCACAGGCCGAAGACCTTCTGCTCCTCCGCTGTGGTGCCGCTCTGAGGAGGAAACTACACACACACACACACAGATGAGAAACACCAGCAAAGAGAGAGTAACACACACTGCAAAGAAATGCATTGAAGATCTAGATCTGAAAGAACATCCTGACATCAGGATCTGTGTTGTGTAAAGCCTTAAAAAGAAAAAAGCATTTACACAAATATTCAGAAACCAGTCTGGACTAACTCACACACACACACACGCACGCACGCACGCACGCACGCACACGCACGCACACGCACGCGCACACACATGAACACTCATACATGCATGTACACACACACACAAACACATGCGCAGACATTCACACAAACCCCTGCACACACACACACAAATGAACACTCATACATGTACACACACACACACACACAAACACATGCACAGACATTCACACAAACGCCTGCACACACACACACACACACACACACACACACACACACACACACACACACACACACACACACACACACACAAATGAACACTCATACCTGCACGTACACACACTCACATCACGTTTGACAGTGACCTCAGTTTTAAAACATAAGCATTGTTACTAAAACAACAGCAGATTATCACTGAAGTACGAGACACTCTCTTCCCTCTGACAGTGAGAAACTTCTTCATGCGTTTGTTACGTCTACACTCGACTGCAATAGTGTTGTTCAATGTATTTCCTTATTTCTATACATGCAAGTATTTTTTCCTTTGTGTATTTCTATTCTGTAAAACACAGTTTTAAAGGGTGCTATATAAATAAAGCTTTACTCCCAGACACACACACACACACCCTTAATCTAATACGCTTCAGGAACAAAGGACTGAACCTGATCTTAAAATCAAACACATTACTTCAGGAGCAGGAGAGACACGGACATTAATGGACTTAAAAGACCATTAAAGCCAGAAACACAACAATACAGCTGAAAATATGAACCCTCTGATGCATGCAAAATTAATCTTTACGTCGAAACAATTATATATAAATATGCCCAATGTTTTTTATTTATTTATTAAAACTTTACCTTTGGTTAGTTCTTTGGGAACCAAATGATAACATTAATAGAACAAACTTTTTTTAGGTATTTTTTATAACAAAAACAGTTTTAAATTATATTTATTAAACATAGAAGTGTAAAAAAATATATATAATAAATAACATATCAAATATATATAGTGTGTGTTCATGTGTGTGTGTGTCTGTGTGTATATATATAATCAGATATTTAATGATATTTGCTTAATCTGCTCTGATATCTTAAAAGATTGAGGAACCTTTATTTTGACAATTTCATGCAAAAAATAAATCAATGCAAATAATTATTTCAAGACTTTAGGAAAATAATGGCCAAATGAATCACATTAAAATCACAGTAATGCAGCTTAGTTTTATATGTACTAAATAAATGTAAATGCTAGGGGTTAGGGCTGGGACAACGCGTCGACGTCATAAAAAATACGTCGACGCAAAATATGCGCGTCGATTCGTCAGATTCAAAATAAAGATGGCGGCGCCGGAGAGTAGTAGCAACCATAGATGTACATAATAAAGTATATTATGTAATTAAGTATATTATTTATTATGTATATCTATGGTAGCAACACGAGTGGCTCCTCAGACTTTCAGAAGTGCAAGGCTTGCGGGTTGGCCACAGTCTATGCGGGTTGGCGCGCGGTGCGCACGGAGCATCACAGGCATGCGCGTCTGTGTTAAGAGCGCCTGCTCCAGGCGCGCACGCGTTTTGTTGTCACGGCTACATAAACAAATTTCTGCACACAGGAAGACAGATGTTTTGGTAATATTTGATGTATTTTAATCACAAAAACAAACGTTTGCATCAAGTGAAAGCATCGGATACATTGGCTACGTTACCTACATAATAAGCTGTTTTAAATTTAAAATGTTCAATGTCTAATCGCGCTGATGTGACCGAGGGTATCCATCCTCTAAGTGAGCAGTTTCATCCCAGGACTATTCCGGTTTTAAACGGAGTATTGGCGCCCGTAATGCACTCTACATGTAACTTTTTTCACTGTCATGCCGCGGATGCGCGTGGCGTTTCTGTTGCGGGTCAGCCACGGGGCTGCGTGGCGTTTTCTCTGCCTTTGCACACTAGAAGCGTGCAAACTACTAGCGTGTCTGACGCGGCGCTGCTGCTGCTATTGATGCGGAGGGAAGCCCTATTCCTAATGTTAAACAGAAATAGCCTACTGATACAGCAAAGAAAACGTCGGGAGTAGCCACATATCTATGGTATTGACGGCAAATACTAGGCTACAGAATAATTGACGTTTTTTATTATTACAATTAGGCCTATATCTGCATTTATGTAAACCTACAGACTTTCAAACATGAAAATGTAATTTAATAATATGTATTCGTGTCAAAATTATATATATACATCTTTTCCTATTCTATTTTGCCTGGAGACGCTCCCAACACACGTGAAAAATAGGCACTCTTCTATTTCTAGCATGCACGCGTTTTCCACGCGTCACAGGCAGTGTGCAGTACCTGTTAACATGGGAGCCGAAACAAAAACGGACACGCCACGCAGCCGAGACGCTCACGCTTGCAGTGTGTCCCCGGATTTGATTAACCAACTTGTTGATATTTAATCGATGGGCATAGCCTGTAGGCTGAGTTGCATACATAGAAAATATAATATATATCGTATAATATGTTTCTTTGTTGTTGGTTAATACTTATTTATTTGTGTGTGTGTGTGTGTGTGTGTGTGTGTGTGTGTGTGTAGCCTACTTTATGTTTTCAAGGTTTTATTGAATGCATTGCTCTTGTATAGTCTTACTTTGGAATTTTAAGAGCAATAAACATATATTGCAATGTTAAGGAATTCGTTTTTTCATTCAGAAAATTAAATCAACATGTATAAATTGCTATTAGGCAATTAATGGGGAGATAATCGGTAATCGAATCGAATCGTAACCGAATCGGACAGGGAAAATGAATCGTTAGATTAATCGATGCATCGAAAAAATAATCGCTAGATTAATCGTTTAAAAAATAATCGTTTATCCCAGCCCTACTAGGGGTGTAACTAGGGATGGCTCGATAGCACAATTTTGGCTTCGGTACGGTACCACAATCTGACACCGAAGTACCGATATTAAAACGATACCACACGGTCTGATATTAGCGCGGGTATATTGCACACGAATGAGAACAATTATTTAAGTTTTGAGTTTATAAAGTGGACAATTACCACAAATGTTTATTAGTAAATTAATCAGCAAAGACTATCACATCAAATCAGTCATTTGAAAACTTTCTTGTGAGAAATAATTTCAGCAAAAATCTCTCAAAATTAGAAAACTGCTTCTGGTTTCAAAAGACATCGCACTACACTAAAGCAATCTGCATAATCCGATTCAACATTTCACGCTCGTCTCGGGACGGATAACGCAAATCATTTAAGAGATTTTATAGCATTTCGTAATAAATTTACAGGAGATATAAGCTCATAACGACACACACACACACACACACACACACACACACACACACACACACACACACACACACACACACACACACACACACACACACACACACACGCCTGTCACTTAGAGCTCGTACATTACACATTTTTACTTAAACAGTCAAATACACAGAATTATGTACAAATGTCCATCTTTAGTGAGTATTCACATAAACACAGTCGGCGGTGTCTAACGCGAATGTAAATAGTGCAGCCTACGCGTGCAAATATAATGAGATCTAAATGTCATTGGTTGAAACGAAAGCTGGAGATTTTGTGATATTCGATCTTATGTTAGGCTATGTGTGTGTGTTGATCAGTGTAAAAAGAAAATAAATGTCTAAATGAGATGGTCTGAATGATTCACTGACCTGTCGATCTCTTCAGAAGTCTTAAAGTCAGGATAGTGACAGATGCTTCTTGGCTAGGTTTGATGGTTCTTCATCAGTTTTATAAGCAAAGTCATTACAAATGTCACTTCTACTCCTCTCTTTATTAATTCGTTTTGGGCATCTTGAGTGAGATTCAACTGCTTTATCCATTTTGTTCGTCTATGTTGTTGTCACATTTGCCGGTTGTTTCGGGTCAGTTTGGGTAGAGCGCTGCCATCTAGCGGTGAACTTCGGAACAGCAGCATATACCGAAATGTGCAAAATCGTGATATCGTACCGTTTTAAATAAAATATATACCGGTATTTTTCCAGTACCGGTATACCACGCATCCCTAGGTGTAACAATAGATCACGATATAAAAATGTGCCGGCTCAGCTTGCTGTAGTCGGCCTGTTTATAAAGTTTCACACAGACACACATTTACAAATGTGCCATAAATGTAAACTCATCATGAACTCGCCATGTCATTTTCGTTTAACTTCCAAACACAAATGAATATATTCTTTATGAAACCTGAGGGATTTCTGTCCCTCCATTTAAAGTCCATCATTCCTCTCAAACTTAAAAGAGCCAAAAGGATTTCATAAAGGCATCGTAAAAATAAACTAATGGAGTGTCTAATCCGAAGTCTTCTGAAGAGACACGAACAATGGCTAATGATGAATATATTTAACACAACGCACATTCTGTAGTAAACACAGACGATCAGATGATTGCGGAGACAACACGAGAGTTAATGCAGAGTTAAATAATTATTGGATGAGCTAAACATTTACAGTTCGAGAGCGGCCATTTTGACGAGCTTTCTTACGATCAGAGCGGTGGCGGAGTGCAGATCATATGAAGCGCACTCGGTGGGGGAACGGATCTTCAAGTCAAAGCGCAGACATCATTTAAATCACCAGATCACATTTAGTTTAGTAGTATGATTGTTCAAAGCCTTTCAGATGCTTTATTCTTATATGTATAGTGCATTAATAGCGGGAGAGGCGGGACATTATATGGAGAGAACTCCTGAGAGGAAATGAACGTTTAAGGAGAGTCAGTGACATTACTACATTATACGACTATATATGACGTTAAATAAATATAATGTATAATGTATAATGATGCAATGGGGGAATATTTGTGGGTCCTAATAATAATATTAAACAAATAATATTTTAATAATAATAAGTAAAAAAAAATAAAACCCTCTTTATGTTGGTTTAAAATATCAGGATACATATCGTATCGTATCGTATCGTATCGCATATATATATATATTAGGGGTGTAAAGGTTCACAAAATTCACGGTTCGGTTCGGTACGTTTTAGATACAGCAAAAAGAAAAAATTGGCAAATAAATTACCTTTTTTAATTATTTTTTTATTAAAACTAACCAAGTATGATTTTTTTTTTTTACATTGAACAAAGATAGAGCTATACTTTACCTATCTTCTATGTAGTTACAGGAATAAGACATTAGCTCTTTACATTAGCTCTCTCCACACTTTTTTCACACACTACTGCTTCTGTCATCCCTTTGGCCACATCCTCACATATGTGACTCTCAAGGGGGCGTGTCTGAAGAACGTGGCTGTTCAGCTCCCATTCATCGGTAAAGTAATGTGCCGTTACAGTCAGGTAGCTTTGTGTAGCCCTTGACGTCCAGCCGTCTGTTGTCAGAGCAACCGCTGTTGCTTTGGCCAATTGGTTCTCTGTTTGTGCTTTTGTTTTTTGGGACAAAGCAGGAATTACTGGCTGAAATGGGCTCGTGAAGGAACATTGTAACGGGGCTCAATTACTTTAAGCATGTTCTTAAAACTCCGTCTGCAGTGCGTCTGCGGTGCGTTTTGCGCTGCGTATGCGGTGCAGGAGCCGCACACCCTGTTGTGCTTTCAAATATGCTGCGTTTGCAGTCCGCAACTGTTAACATGAGTACGGAAAAAATACGCACCGCATAGACTACGCACTGCAGACGGAGTTTGTGTAAAAATGGGCGTTAGGTCTCATATCCGCGGCTATAAATGGGCCACTCGCCGCGGTGATGTCTTTTGCCATTTGAATAAGTTGGAAATGTCTGTCTTAATGCTGCGGGGATAGTTTGTGGGATAGTTTGTGGCTGTTTCTCCTTTTTATCGTCTTGTCCTCGGCTTAAATGAGTTGACATGACATGAATTATTCCCGCTGCTGTACCATCAGCAAAGGCGACATACCGTTGTTTTTTAATCCATCACTCTTGCCAACACCATCATAGCTTACAGAGAATCCAAAGTTCACCCAAACACCAGACCTGTTGGTTATTGGAGGATCTTCTATTTCTGGTTTGTTAAGCGCAGTAGCCATTTTGCCACGAGCATTCAGCGCGTAGCCCACTAAGCGAGCACCTGACTGAGCAGCCTAAAACATATTTGGTGTTTTTTTTTTTTTTTCTCACTTCGGCGGTGTCAGGGGCATTGCCTGTTATGTCGTTTTGGTTATTGTTGAACGCATGTTATTATATTTCACACACTTTTTTCAAGTCTAATTAATTAGTCCGAGAACCGTTCAGTACATAATGCGTACCGAATCGAAAGCCTCGTACCCGAACGGTTCCAATACGAATACGCGTATCGTTACACCCCTTACTCACGTGTAACACACATGTATGAGTGTTCATTTGTGTGTGTGTGTGTGTGTGTGTGTGTGCAGGCGTTTGTGTGAATGTCTGTGCATGTGTTTGTGTGTGTGTGTACATGCATGTATGAGTGTTCATTTGTGTGTGTGTGTGTGTGTGTGTGCGCGTGTGTGCAGGGGTTTGTGTGAATGTCTGCGCATGTGTTTGTGTGTGTGTACATGCATGTATGAGTGTTATATATATATATATAAAATCGTGAGATGAGTGTATCGTTACACCCCTAGTTAATGTATACTAGTGATAATTAATTAATCATTATTACAGGACTGTACGCATGCTGTGCACAAAAACCCTGCTGCTCCTGACGACACATTGATTTGTTAAGACATGAACCAATGAGAAACCGAATAGTATTTATGTTATTTTTTTTTTACCTCATATCGAGACGAGTCTTATCAAGTTTTCCCATCGGCTCTAACTTCCGTCCAGTGCGGTCAAACGGACTCGATCGTAGAAATATATATAGATTCCTCATTAGTGACTGTGCGGATCGGTCAAATGAGGCATCTACATAATGTATCTTACCAGACGGAAGTTACAGCCGATGGGAAAACTTGATGAGACTCATCACGATATGAGGTAAAAAAATAATAAAAAATACTGTTGTGGTTCTCACAGAAACCGATCGGTTCGTGTCTTAAGACATCAGTGTGTCGTCAGGAGCAGCAGTTTTTTGTGCACGTTGCCTAAGCATGTTTTTTTTTTTTGCTCTCATAGAGTTGTTACCCATTCACATGCATTATGACTGACAGACTGCAACGGTTGAGTTAAAAATCTCCATTTGTGTTCTACTCAGATAAACATCTAATTTTAATTTTTGGGTGAACTAACCCTTAGATGCACCTTGATTTGTTTTCCAGATGCATGCATACTTACAGGCACCAGGATCTGTTTGCACTGACTCTGGAGGATGGTGTCCTGCAGCATGCGGTCAGTCACATGACCATAAACGGAGTGGCCTGTGGGTAAGCTGGCCAGATGTAGGTTAAACAGCCTTTTGACTTCACTCAGACACAGGACGAAATGCTTTCTGAAGGTGCTCTGCACAAACTGCTGGAGCTCCGGGGTGAAAGCGGCCCCGTGTCCGTTATGAGGGTCCGAGATCGGAGAGCTAGAGTTGGGGTAACCGTTGATGACGGAGCCGTTTGTGAGCGAGCCTGACGTGTCCATGGGCTCCTCAGAGTCACTCATGGGCTCCTGTTTGACCCGAACCAAAGATCCGGGTTCTCCAGAAGAGCCCACGGGTCGAAGAGCCTTCAGTCTCCGAGCATCCAGCTCCCTCTGCATCATACTCTGGCTCTCTCTTGCGTTCTCTCGAGCTGCTTTGAGACGCTGATCTCCGCTGACGTGAACGGGGTCTGTAGCCACAAACACAGAAATATGAACATTTTCCACACTGATAATAATCCTAAATGTGTGTTGATGATCAGATCCTCATGTGAGAATGATGAGTGAAGGATCATGTGACACTGAAGACTGGAGTAATGATGATAAATTCAGCTTTGATCACAGGAATAAATCACACTTTACTATATATTCACACAGAGAACAGATGATCTACACTGGAGGAATAGTTCAGAATTTGGACTATTTTTAATTTACAAAAATTCTGATTTGATCACAGGAATAAATACAATTTTAACAGAAAAACACAGAAAACATCTATTTTAAATTGCAATATTCCACTTTTTTTGTATTTTTAATCAAATAAATTAGCTTTGATCACAGAAATAAATTACATTTTACTACATGTTTAATTAAAAAAACAGCCGTTTTACACTGTAATATTCTGTTATTTTACTGTATTTTTTATTTTTTTTTAAATCTGATTTGATCACAGGAATAAATTAAATTAACAGAAAAACGCATATAAAACATTTTAAATTGTAATATTATTTTTTATTGTATTTTAATAAAATAAATTTTGAATTGATCACAGGAATAAATTATATTAACATAACAGAAAACATCTCATTTAAATTAATATGTTCCACTTTTTATTGTATTTTTCATCAAATAAATTCTGCTTGATCACAGGAATAAATTACATTTTACTATATATTCACATAAAAAAACAGCTGTTTTACACTGTAATATTCCACTATTTTTACTGTATTTTTAATTAAATAAATTCAGCTTTGATCGCAGGAATAAATTACACTTTACTATATAATCACATAAAACAGCTGATTTACATTATAATAATATTTCAAGATTTTTTACTGTATGTTTGATCGAATAAATGCAGCCTTTTTTCACAAACAAAAATCCAATCCCAAACTTCTGAACGCTAGTGTAAACGGTTCTAAAAGTGTGTGTAAATGTATACAGAGCACTTGAGTAAAAGTCAGAACATACCCATCTGAGCATCCTTTTTAGGCACAAAGTCATCTTTGGAGAAGTTAAACACTTTTTCCAACCTGCAATACAGTGTTTAATTAGAAACTAGGAAACTTAGATTCTCTATTAAGACCAAACTGTGTGTAATATCTTTAATATTCTGTGTTATTCATCTTATTTAGCTATCAAAAAAGGAACATTTTTCCATGTACTCACCGTCATGTAGTTCTAACCCTGTATAGAGTGCATTAGTGCCCATAGGGATTTTTAAAGCACCATAGTTAAAGAGTAATAAGCCATAAAACAGACTAAGAGGAAAACTTTGATTTGAAGCAATTATTTAGACCTAAGCTTTAATGAAGGAAAGAACTACAATCCCATGAAGCATTGCAAATGACATTAAAATTAGAAAATTAATCTCCTTTACAATGATTCAAGGAAGTGGGGGGATCTTTTGGTGCAATTTGTTTAGATTCTGTGATTGGTGGAGATTTCCCTCTGCGGAGTCATGGGTAATGAAGTTTTAAAATTGTATTTAAATAAGCTTTAACAACAGCAAATACCATCAATTAACAGCCCTGTAGCTCACAGGAGGTCTATCTTCAACGGTTTATGAGTTTTCGTTAATGCATTTAACTCACCCTATGGAGAAAATTAATTTGTTTTTTACGTCATAAACACGACTAATGTGCTCTATTTACTATCTTCCATGAAACACAAAAGATGCTTTTTTTCTACACAATGAAAAAGCACATTATCTTTACTGCCAACCTCCAAAAACATAACCATAAAGTGTATACTAGAATTGTTAAAATGTAAAATGTGTACCTTGAATGCAATATAAGTCGCTTTGGATAAAAGCATTAATGTAAATATAAATGTATACGACTTGTGCACTATATTAGAAGGTTTCTCTTTGGAAAACGTGAACGCAAATGAGATTTAAGAGCTAGAGTGGAGGAATGATTAGGCCTTTTTGAGCACCATATAAAAGAGGAAATATGATGCTGGAAAAACATGAGGTGATTAAATGATAAAATGTTATTTCTAGATGAAAGATCACTTTAAAAGCAACAAATGAACACATTTTATGGCAGTTTCATACTTGGACTGAATGCCCAGCCAAAGCATGTGCTGCCGTTGAGCCACATCGGGATGTTTTCGGACAAAATCCTGATCCGTGGGCAACAGGAACTCCCAGCCTCGGTTTAATCGAGGGACAGACATCTGCTCCAGGAAGTCCTTCACATCCTCTGGGGGAAGCTGAAGTCACATGATGGAGAAAAACATCAATGCCAGTGCAATATGCTGAATAACATGCATGATTATTGCATCATAATCAATAGGGCTGTGCGATATTGAATAAAAATGCGATATGCAACATCTTGAATAATGCGATATTCGATATGTGATACGATATTGCTATTAGTGTGTAAAATCTATTAAAATTATATATTTTTAAAAAATATTTAAAAACTGAGAATAACACCATTTATATGTTTCACATTCTCTCCGGGAAAAGAAAGCATCTCTAGAACCAGCAGTGACCAGCAGTGTTTTAGCATAAATTTGTCACAAATCTGATAATATATTTTTAACATAAATGTTTCGATGTGTGTGTCAGACAGCGCGAGATTGTTTTTCACAAGTTATTGCGTTTAATAACTCGTTTTAACATCAAGCAAGTCCCATAAGTAACAGTCGTAACCCCAGTCTATTCTCTGCTATGCGTCGACCTAAAATTTACACTTTTCACAATGTTGAAGTAGCCTAATAAAATCATTCAGATATTGCGTGCCGTTGCGATATGCGTATAGCGATATATACATTTGCGATAATTCAATATATTGCACAGCCCTAAAGCCTGACATATGACTTTTTATTACAACTTTAGACAGAATATTAAATGTTTTTTGTTGAGTCATAGCTCATACATATGATATAGTGAGAATAAACTCAAACTATGCAAAAATATGCAATTTGGTGCAGATGCTGATATTTATATGTACAAAAAGTGATAATTCTGAAGTTTGTAATGTAAATGAGATATTTATAACAGTATAGCAGATACTCAAATAACATACATATAAATATCAATCTTAGTAAGATGATATTTAAATGCTTAGTTTTATGATCAAAGCTCTGTATTTTTTAAACATATAATGCAATGCAATGATGATTGACAGATGACCTAATAAACCTTCGTCAAAAGACTTAGCATATTTGAGACTCGTTATAAATGCTGTATGGATAATAGGGGTGACCCCTAATAGTCGAAGATTCGATGCATCGATATGCAGGACCGGATTCGACCACTGATCTCATGGTCGAATCTTCGCGGGTGTTATGAACAGGGTATCTGCAGGTTTTACCAAGTCAAATTTAAGACTTTCTAAGACCTTTTTAAGACCATTATGAATAAAATTTAAGACCTATATTGCGCAATAAAAAAAAAACATGCATAAGAAATCCAGAATCACTCAATTACCTAAACTTATATTATTTAATTTATTAATATATTAATATATTAATATATTAATATTAATATATATTAATATATATATATATTAGGGCTGGGCAAAAAAAAATCGATTTTGCAATTAATCGGTTTTTAAAATCTGGTCGATTCAGAATCAATTCTCAAAGGCCATGAATCGATTTTTTTAAATATTTATTTCCGCTAACATTGAACATAAGCTTAACGTAAATCTAATTACTAGTCTTCTCCACTAGATGTCACCCATTTGCCTTGCGCAATCTTACAAAGGAGCGAGAGGCGCACATCATTTATCCATTCAGTGTTTAAATGGCAGCTTCCGGTGCATTGTCGCCTTTTATAATGCTGAGGTGAAATACTGTAGTAATACTAAAAATATGCGGAACCATTTGATGTGACAACACACACAGAGCCGAGCACACAACTGCTAAAAATAATTACATACACGCGAATGCTTGCCTTGCATTAGGATCAAACTTGAGCAGTCACTTAAGCATGTACGTTAGCCATTATAGACATATTCAAATTATAATGATTCAAACCCTAATAGCTTATATTATAAACAGATTTCCTCTAATAATAGTTAGTCCACAGTCAACTTAAGTCAGTTAAGGTATTGTTGTCTGTTACCACGACAACTACTCACCCATAGACTAAAAAAATTATGAACGCATTTCTCATGTATGAAAAGTAAATTTGCACACATGAGCAGCAAAATTGCAAGAAAAGCTTGTCGTGTACTGAAAATTGCTATAAAAAAACATCCAATATCCTAGATTTTTATGTTTTAGAATAAATATATCAAAACATCCATAAAATACTTCTCAGATAATTTTTTTTTTTAAATAAAGTTGCATCAAAATTGTATTTAACAATTGTATGGATTTGAAATATAGAGATGCGTTCTGTTTTAATGTACTCAGGTGTACCTAAAATAAAAAGTTTAACATACATGATTGTGGCTCTTCATTTCTTTTTAATTACACATTTATGTTCACTGTTCTTTTTTATAAATACCTATAGTATTTGTATTAAATCTATATTCATTTGAGTTGAATCGAAAATCGAATTGAGAATCGAAATTGAATCGATTTGAGGACTTGTGAATCAAAATCGAATCGAATCTGAACATCTGAATCGATACCCAGCCCTAATATATATATATATATATATATATATATATATATTTTTTTTTTTTTTTATTTTTTATTTTTTTTGTGGTGGTGGTGGTCACTTTCATACATTTTTATTTTTTCATAATTAGGATGCAACATTAACCATATTATTATGTTAGATGCACAATGATCACACATGGCAATAAAACTAACAAAATGCATGAATCTTGTTTGGTAGGCATATTAGAAAAACAAAGGCTGTTCCAGTAGTGCACTATATATCTCTAATAACACGATCGCTTGGGGTGGGAAATATGACCAACCAGAGCAATAAGCAATTGCTTAATATAAGTAAAACGTTATTAAGTAATTACGTAATCAAGTAATCGGTCAGTAATAAAATATATACTTATAAACAAATGACAATAGGAAAAATAAATACAACATAAAGATGCATACAAAGAGGAACACTCCACTGTTTTTAGAAATAGGGCTTATTCAACTTCTTTTGGATAAACCCCATTTAGATATGTGGGCAAATGCATTTGTCTCAGTGCATGCATTGTTTTAGTTTGGCAGGGTCGCCGCTAGCTTAGCTTAAAATGCATTTCCCCACATATCTAAATGTAGCAAAGTAGAATAAGCCCGATTTCTAAAACAGTTGGAGTGTTCCTTTAAGTGTAAGTGCTGTTTTCCCCGTTTGTGTTGTTGTTAAGCTATATTAGTTTGCTTTCACTTTGAGAGCTTTAATGCCCAGATCCAGTACTTACTGACAGTTCCCAAACTTTTTAACTCAAATCAGGATATAGACATATGCATAATGTGTACATTTGATCGTTCAAGAGTAACGTTAGGCTAATGAGCCTAAAAATAACACATTCAATACACTCGCGCGAGCGCTGACAGGCAGCAAACACATAACGTTACAGTCTGACATCGGAGTTCGGCGTTTGCACCACTGTTATTAACTCTATTTAGTGCAATCGGGTATATTATACTTTTATTTGGTCATTATGCAAGATTCGCGTTCACGATCGCGGAACTGCAAGAACCGTCAGACTCAGCTGAAGAATAAAATCCGTTTTATGCGTCTGTGAGGTACGATCAGAAAGAGGCTTGTACCAATAACACGAAAGCTGATTGGCTGAAATACACGTGGCATGCTTGCCTAATTTGTAGTTGTAATAGAGCGAACAATAGTTGGTCTAGCGAAAGAAAGAACTACAAACACCACGGAACAAACACACACACGTGCGCGTGTGCTGCGGGACGTGAGAGCGTTTCAATGAGGTAGCGTTACATGGACGTAGGAAAATTAAGACCTGTTTAATATGATTTAAGACCTAGAACGCAATGCTTCCGCGAATTTAAGACTTTTTAAGGCCTTATATTTTGATTCTGAAATTTAATACTTTTTAAGACTTTTTAAGACTCCGCGGGGACCCTGTATGAAACAAGGATCATACCATTTTGGCAATATGGGGGTGCTCAATATTAGTGTTATAAAGACGTGTCGCGGCGCTGAGTGATCGCCCCTTTAAGGGCACTGAGCTTCGCACCGGACGCGCCGCGCCTTTAAAATTCGAACACACACACCGACGGCGGCATTCGACGCCTGTCAGCGGCGATTAAATGTATATTTCCCTCAAATCGTGAATGAACACTGATTTCACCCTGTGCTACAAGATACACTCATCGTGCAGCTCTTCTGTCAGAAGTCGATTCAAAATTGAGCTCGCGCGTATATAATGTTCACGTCTGCCTGAAGTGAGATAACGTTACCTGAGACACGGCGCTGAGCTTCAGTCCGGTGTGCGACCCCCTTTAGGCACAATCGGCTTAAGAACGTGCATATAAACGCACTCAGTGTTCTTTTCCTCTCTAGGCAGGTATTTTTTTAGGTTTATTTATCAAAATGTTCTTTTATATATTTGTGTGATGTTCTGTTTCGATCGCGGCTTTTAAATGTTATGAGAGAACGGTTCATTTATGAATGTGTAGTGTAGCCTAGTTTTGATCACTTTATTAAAAGTGGTGGCTGTGTGCCGTGTGTAAAGTAAAATAAAAATAGTCTTGCTGATCCTCCTGCTGACTGGTGTCCTGCCCTTCCCAACCTGTTTATACCGTTTATGTTTTTACGGTCTATGGTTTACACACACACAGATTATTCGACTATCGGTCGACCATAGAGAGATTCGAAAATTCTGATTCGAATGTGTAAATCCTTAGTCGGGGACACCCCTAATGGATAATCAAGTAAACCTGCTTCAGTCCTATTGGAATTATACTAACATTATCAAAAGTTATTATCTGTTTTAATTCAGCTTACAAACCTTTATGATGGCAGCAACCTCTTTTCTCATCAGTGTTCGCTCCAGAGTGAATCTCCACATCTGAGAACGCAAAGACAAAATGCTCTTAGGAAATCAGCAGGTGCTTTGATAACATACTGTAGTAGACGGCTGCATGGTTATAATTTTCTTTCTAATATTATCAATCTTGCAAGCAAAGAAGTTCATAAAGTCATTACTGCTGTGCTGTTTAGAAAACATATGGGGTTAAAGCTTAATTTCTTGTTAATTTAGCCACTGTAAAAAATAAATACCTAGTGTTGTGTTTGATCTCTTCTGAGAGAGTCGAAAAATAAGCAGGTCTAGTCATTTCTAAAGCATTTCTGTTTGCAATAAGGCCGGGGACATACTGCAAGCATGTTGTGAGGGTCTCGGCTGCGTGGCTTGTCCGTTTTTATTTTGGCTCCCATGTTAACGGGTTAGAGCTTGCATACTGCCTGCGTCACACACGGGGTCCGAGCCGCGCGGAAAACATGTGTATGCTTCAAATAGAAGAGACGCCTTCTATTTAATGCATGCAGATATGCAGATATAGGCCTAATTGTAATAATAAAAAACAACATAATTATCGATTTTGAAATATTAAATCTGTCAATACATAACGAAATATTCTGTAGCCTATTCCCTGTACATTAATAGCAGCAGCAGCACCGCATCAGACACGCTTCTGGTGTGCAAAGACGCAACAGAAACGCCACGCTCACATTGTGTCTCCGGCCTAATGCTTTCTTTCCAGGAAATGCAAAAAACCTCTAGCTTTGTAGCATTTCTGTTTGCAACAATGCTTTCTTTCCAGGAAATGCAAAAAACCTCTAGCTTTGTAGCATTTCTGTTTGCAACAATGCTTTCTTTCAATGAAATGCAAAAAACCTTTAGCTTTATTTTCTTCCAGCTGTGCTTAAGAGCCAGAGTGTGACACACATTATACACATTATATTGCATGTAAAGATATGGCTTGTCATTACCATCCAAAGCGGAAATCATATT
Organism: Pseudorasbora parva; assembly: GCF_024679245.1. NCBI lineage: Eukaryota > Metazoa > Chordata > Actinopteri > Cypriniformes > Gobionidae > Pseudorasbora > Pseudorasbora parva. The sequence continues at coordinate 2,200,214 of NC_090192.1, forward strand.
AAGCTAATATACATACTGCAGACGAAAATAAAGCTCACCACAAAGTCTCGGCCACGACAGAGCACTTCAGCAGGAACGCCGCTGTGTGAACTACAGGTGTTTTTGGGATACAGCACATCACTGGCAAAGACACGTCGCAGGATTTTAGAGCTTCATCTACTAAAACGTCATGCATCAGCTTCAGATTGGGCATTAACGTAATGTTAAAAAGCCTGACCTCTTCACGACCCAGTTGCCCTGGACCAGCAGCGCCACCTGCTGTATGCAACGCAGCACGGCGGTAGAGTCCGTACCCGACGCCAGCAGCCCCATCAGATTGGCAAACGGCATTACCTTCACTGTCAGACAAACAAAACAACTATATAGACACTAGTGCTGCATGATATGAGAGGGAAAACATATATGTATGATATACATTACAATATAGAAAAATACAGGAATATTCACCAGATGACTATAGCTGCTGTATATTTGGAAAGAATGAAAAGTGGATTGGTAGTATCGAATTTAGTTTGATTTTTGTAAATCTGCACAGAAAATAAATATTTAAAAGCTGTAAAATTACCATTTTTAAGAGCCGAACAATTTACGAAAAACTACACTGTAATTACACTATTTTTTAAAAGACTTAATTCGTTACTCCCTAAAAAGTAACTAATTGTATTACTTAGTTACTTTTTCTAGTGTGTTGCATTACTTTTTCTCATCTGTGCTGGGCTTGCTCTTGCAAAACTCTTACTTTAGCAATAAAAACTGAATGAAATACAATTGTGATGTTTAACTTAAGTTATTTTGAATTGGATTAAAGGTCAGCAGCAAAGAATTGATTAATAAAGTGAGATTAAATAGAGAAAGTTTATTTACATTCTTTATTTATTATTTAATTATTGCAGATTCATGTAATATGCATCATTTGTTTGTTTTTCATTTTGTGAAATACAAAACATGAGATGAGTAAATGCACAGTGACTCAGATATTTTGTTGTAAATTCAAAAGAAATGCATTATTTGGTAACACTATTTTAAGGTTACACATTACTACATGCCAGAGGTGTCGAGTCATGAATTTGATGACTGGACTCGACTCGACAAAAAGTACAAAGACTTGCAACTCGACTTGGACTTTAACATCAATGACTCGTGACTTCACTTGGACTTGAGCCTTATGACTCGAGAAGACTTGCTACTTCCCATGAAAACCTGGGGCAATTTTTTTTTTCACACGGCCGCACCGCTCTCAGTGTATCTGCATCTGTGAAAAAAAATCTGCACCTGTATGCATGCATGCAGAGCACGCGCGCTGCCTGCACCTCATCCAATCACTGTAGTCCCACGTTGGTTTGATTCGACAGTATCCATAGCTACCAAGTCCGCATATAACACGTGACTTTGGGCTTCTTTTTTTGGCAAGTCGCGGTAAAAAAATCTCGAGTTGCGGGTCGCGGTTTTTTGGGCTCATTAGAAAAAATGGCTTCAAGCGCCTCCAAGGTCGCAAAATGCGCTTTTTTTTTACTTTAAACAGGAAATGACGGCATTTTACCATACATTTTTACAGCAGGTCTATTCGAACGGGATTAGTATTACCCGAGGTCATTTTTCCAGACCTTTTTACAGAAGGTAAAAGTCTTGGTAATCTTTACTGACATTGTCCGTAATGATTACCGAGATGGCACATTCGGACGGGACTAAAATCACCGAGAACCTCTGGTAATAATTACTTTACCCCCACGTCCCCATGTTAAACTAATCCAGTCCGAATAGGGCTATAGACTGTAAAAAAAGTGCATATTAATCCTAAATAGTAGCTATGTGACATTAGTCATTTTCAATACTATTTTGAGCAGATTGTACATTGAGATGCAGGGTTTATCCTTTTTACGGTTTATAGTGTGCATGTTCACCACTGCTCCTAATATGTGTGCAATAACTCAGACTGGAGTTGTCATATTCCTTCACGTCCCTTTTTTCTTTTTCCATCTCCAAACCTCTTCTGTTCACAGTCTTAATTGCAACTTGAAGAATTTTGTAAAATCCCATCTGTATTTGCTTTTTAAACTCCAAGAGATTTCAATTTAATATGTTGCAGGCTCATTTATTGATAAATTATTGATCATAAATTATACTGATGATAATAAATAATATAATATTGGGCTTGTTTTGGGCCCCCCACCCCTCTAGGTATTCTTCATACCTGAGAAGAATATGAAACAGATGTCAGAAAATCCCTTATAGCCTCACATGTTGTATTTGAAACTACTCTTTACTCATATCAGTGTTGTTGTGTTAATATTTTCACTGCTTCAAAAGTCATAAGAAAGCCCTATCCCTCCAGAAACTGAAGTCATATGCTTTATAGCAGTGCTTTTCAAAGTGGGGACAGGGACCCCTGGGTGCCGCGAGGGGATGCTAGGGGGACCATGGCAAGCTGGCATAAAAAGTATAGCAAAACAAAATATTTGAATCAATTAAATTTTTAAAGTAAACCAAAAATAAGCAAAACAATATTCCCATAATGGCCCTAAGTTTAGGCTAAAAGGACCCATGTTTATTTGAAAGTTGAACTGTTTTGCAATATGAGGTCAACACAATACAGGACTGAAGCTGCTGTGCATTGTTTAGTGCAATAGGCTGTTGAAATACAAGCATTTCCTGTGAAAATTTACATTTTCTGTTTTTTTACTGTATTTGCTTAATGTCATTTTATAAAAAGAGGTTTAAATAGATACAAATCTTACAGACATGCATGATTTGTATAATTTCTATTTCTGTGGTAAGATGACTTGAAGTGACTCGAAACTAAAATGGTAGGACTTGGACTCGACTTGAGACTTGTTGTCTTTGACTTCTGACTCGACTCGAGACTTGCCTCATCTTTGACTCGACTTGACTCGGGACTCGAGGGCAAAGACTTGAGACTTACTTGTGACTTGCATAACAATGACTTTGTCTCACCTCTGCTATATGCACTTACTATAATAATAACAACAGTAAATTATGCATAATTACAAGTAACTAACCCCATACCAAACTATAACTTTAGTTATTTGAGTTAGTACAATGTGACTACGTCAATTTGTAATCCATTATTTTACTAGTTACTTAAAACAAAGTAATCTGATTATTTAACTCGTGTCACTTGTAATACATTACTCCCAACACTGGTAATAACACGACATGTAAGACGTTTTAACTGCAAAATTGCAATGGCAAAATATAAGACTTATTTGCTTAATTTCCAAATGATAAACCAGCAAGCTATAATTTTGCCAGCTTTCAGTGTCTCAGAATGGCTGGATTCACAGTAAATGAGCCGACTGACGCTTAAACACAGCAGCGCTATGCCATATTGCGGTATCTATTTTAATTTGATATATTGTGCAGCCCTAAGAGACTGATAAAAATAGACCATAAGCCAAGCTGACCGTTCTTCATCAGCGTCTTGACTTGATCCCCCAGAGGAAGGGTGCGGAGTTGGGCCATGGACAGCACGTTACTGGGACCCATGGGCTTGACCCTAGAGAGCCAGAGACAAAATAAGATCAGAAAAATACCGACCACTATGCATTGCATCTTACAGAAAGTTCCTCTACTTACACTTTCTCTTCAGCCAGAGGAGGCATGAGCATGGACAGATATTCACTGCGGAGAACAAAAACATGAGATGAACACCAACAGCAAACACGGCACACAGTGTTCATTGACAGAAACCATCACTGCACTAACCGTGGCGTTTTCACCAGCTCCGTGTTTTCTGTGGTATCCATGGCCTGGCAGTAAAGATACTGGCGCTCATGCTCAGACCGTCCGTCCTACAGATGCAATCAGAATTAATGAGAACGCATCCATGACATAATATACACTGATCAGGCACACCATTTATTCCCAATATTGTGTTGGTCCCCCCGACCCGTCGAGGCATGGACTCCACTAGACCCCTGAAGGTGTGCTGTCGTATGTTAGCAGCAGATTCTTTAAGTCCTGTAAGTTGTGAGGTGGGACCTCCATGAATCGGACTTGTTTGTTCAGCTCCTCCCACAGATGCTCGATTGGATTGAGATCTGGGGAATCTGGAGGCCGAGTCGACGCCTCAAACTGGTCGTTGTGCTCCTCAAACCATTCCTGAAGCGTTTGTGCTTTGTGTCAGGAGCATTATCCTGCTGGAAGAGCCACAGCCACCAGAATACCGTTTCCATCAAAGGCTGAACATGGTCTCAGCAATGCTTAGGTAGGTGGAGCGTGTCAAAGTAACATCCACATGGATGGAGGACCCAAGGTTTCCCAGCAGAACATTGGCCAAAGCATCACACTGCCTCCGCCGGCTCGCCTTCTTCCCATAGTGCATCCTGGAGCCATGTGTTCCTCAGGTAAGCCACACACACACACACCCGGCCATCCACGTGATGTAAAAGAACACGTGATTCCTCAGACCAGGCCACCTTCTTCCATTGCTCCGTGGTCCAGTTTAGGGACGTTAACCGATGACGGTTTGACCGATGGTTGACTGTATCAACGTTAACCGATCAAAGTTGTCGGTTTAAAAAAAAAAATTCTCTAAATTAGGCTATTATAGACAGAGGACTAAACGCTTCTACCGTTAGCCGTCTCATTCCAAAAACTTTTTGTGTGAAGTGAACAAATCCCTCACACTCAATTTTTCATAACTCGCCTGTTTGTACTTAATAAACCAATAAAACATTTGGTGCGAGGTCACAGCGTTTGGGTTTGCGCTCACAAGGTTTGCAAAAAGTAAACCCTCGAGGTTAGAGCCGGTGCAGACGACAGGATGAAGCGTCATTTCGCTTAAGATGGGCTTACATTTGGAAATATATTTCATCTACATCTCACATTAGGTGTTGATCATCATCTTTCTTTATTATTGTTAGCACTACCTCCAACTAAAGCGGCATCTCTTCGGAGCCTTTTTTTAAATGAGCCGCGGCAATGTTTCAAATGAGCTCCTAACGCTAGACACACGCCTTTATTTTCAACGCGATCACCTCGTACCCAAACCATTCGGAAACTAAGGAGCCATTTATCCTCCGATTACAAACAAGCTCCTCGGCACGGCGTTTGCGGGACTCATGTTTCGTGCTGTAGAGGATTTTAAAAAAGTGACGTGAGTGGAAGGGAGGCGATGGCACCGGGACAGTGTGTGTGTGCGTGTGTGTGTGTGTGTGTGTGTGTGTGTGTGTGTGTGTGTGTGTGTGTGAGAGAGCGGAAGGCAGAGCACCAGAGAGATCATAGAGAGATGAGACAGAGTTGCGAAATTGCAGGCGCAGCTCACGGCTGTTATTTCAAATAGCGCAGCATATTTTAAACTAATCGGTTAACCGGTTTCAAATGGCTAATGAGGCTCGGTGGTCGGTCAAGAAAATGTTTAGTTTTCGACATCCCTAGTCCAGTTCTGATGCTCACGTGCCACTGTTGGTGCTTTCGGCGGGGTCAGGGGTCAGAGGTCACCCTGACTGGTCAGCGGCTATGCCGCCCCATACGCCTCAAACTGAGCTGCTCTGTGTATTCTGACAGCTTTCTATCAGAACCAGCATTAACTTGTGGAGCAGTTTGAGCTCCAGTAGCTCGTCTGTTTGATCGGACCCCACGGGCCAGCCTTCGCTCCCCACGTGCATCAATGAGCCTTGGCCGCCCATGACCCTGTGGCCGGTTCTCCACTGGTCCTTCCTTGGAGCACTTTTGATAGATACTGACCACTGCAGACCGGGAACAGCCCACAAGAGCTGCAGTTTTGGAGATGCTCTGACCCAGTCGTCTAGCCGTCACAATCTGGCCAAACTCGCTCAAATCCTTACGCTTGCCCATTTCTCCTGCTTCACACACATCAACTCTGAGGACAAAATGTTCACTTGCTGCCTAATATATCCCATCCACTAACAGGAGCCGTGAGGAAGAGATCATCAGTGTTATTCACTTCACTGTCATAAAGTTATGCCTGATCGGTGTATATATATATATATATATATATATATATATATTTTTTTTTTTTTTTTTTTAGGTATTCAGTAATGCAATAAAATTATAGAAAACTGACTTCTAAGGGTTTTCTACATACATATACATGCACTAACATTTGTAGCATTCATGTACAAATGGCTTATTTTGTTTACATTTTTAAGTGTTTTTATGCAAAAAATGCAATACCCCCACCATTGGTATCACTATGGTATTTGGTACAGGGGCCCAGCAAGATGGCTTTTGCCCAGGGCACAAAATTTGCTGCTACGCCGCTGGTAGGTGGCGCTAAAAAGGGTAACAAAACCGACACCGCAACTTTGTTTCTGACTCACACTTGTTACAGAGAAAAACGTCAAAGTTATTTACATGTTTTCAAACAGCCATTCAGATTTTTGTTTATCAAATAACACAAAGTACTTAAAGACTTAAAACATTTACTGCGACTGGGGAACGTGACGAAATATGTAATAAAATACAGAATGGTAGCCAATAAACACAATAAACGCCATCATGTGCTCTTGCACTTTTACATTTTAAGATTTTTGTGCAATTTTGGCATTTCAATCCAGTGTTTTTTCACAAAAATGAGTGTGGCAGGATGTGTCTGTCAATCAAGCGTGGGTCATGTGATCACACTCACCTTCAGGCCGTGGTAGTGCAGGTGAACCCAAGGCTCTTCGGCCTGTTTCTTCTGCAGGAACTCGTAGGACTGGATGCGGCGCTGACGGGCCTGCTCCGACTCAGGGCGGGAAAACCTCACCTGGCCAAACAATGAGACGAATGAGCACAACACACACACACACACACACACACACACACACACACACACACACACACACACACACACACACACACACACCCCGCATCCTGTTCAAACAAGGAAAGTTGGAAACAGTCCTTCCCTCCTTCTTTAAACAGTAGGCCAGAGATGTGTTACAATTCCTAATTTTGGAATAAATAAGACTCAAATTAAAGGGTTAGTTCACACAAAAATGAACATTATGTCATGAATTACTCCCCCTCATGTCGTTGGACACCCGTCAGACCTTCGTTCCTCTTCAGAACACAAATGAAGATATTTTAGTGTAAAGCTGAGAAAGGCTTCAGATAGGCCTCCATTGGCATTCAGTCCATTCCCACTCACAAGACCCATAAAGGCCCTAAACACATCGACACACAGCCCATCTCACTACAGCGGCTGGACAATCATTTTACAACACAACAAGAATAGTTTTTGTGCGCAAAAAATCTAAATAACGACTTTATCCGGCGAGTTATTGTCTTCCGTGACGGTCTCGCTCCTCCTCTTCTGGTCATGAACGGCAGATCTGCGTCATATTCTCACGCGTGCGTCGAGTTCACGGCAATAACTCGGCGGATAAAGTCGTTATTTTGATTTTTGCGCACAATAACTATTTTCATCGCTTCATCAAATGATTGTCCAGCCGCTGTAGTGAGATGGGCTGTGTGTCGATGTGTTTAGGGCCTTTATGGGTCTTGTGAGTGGGAATGGACTGAACGCCAATGGAGGCCGATCTGAAGCCTTTCTCAGCTTTACACTAAAATATCTTCATTTGTGTTCTGAAGATGAACGAAGGTCTGACGGGTGTCCAACGACATGAGGGCGAGTAATTAATGAAATCATTTTCACTTTTGGGTGAACTAACCCTTTAAGGGGCTCCGGGCCTAAGTTCACTGTCATGTGGCGTCCTTTCATAAAATATCTCCAAAACCAATTATAACTAACTGGACAAACTGGTGCTGTCGTCAGGTTTTGCTTATGATATACTGATGTTGTTCTTTCTCTTCCCCCTTTTATATATGCACGATCTAAAAACACAATGTATGTCGCGTTGCTGTTGTTTGTGGTGATGTGTGAATGTGTTGTTGATGGTTCAAATAAAACCTTAATAAAAAACAAACAAGGAAAGCCTTACAGTGATTTGTTTAATGTCCTCTTCTGCTTCATCCTGAGAAGAGTCTCCAGCTGTAAACGGACACATTTGTTCTTGTTTGAGAGGCGATTCATTCGACATATGGCACAATTAGAGAAGAAAAGACCTGTGCAACTTCCCTTTCATGTGAGTTTAAGATCAAATCAGACCCAAAAAGTGACCCAAAAGCCCATCCTACCTTCATTGGCCGCCTCTCTTTCTCTGTGTTTACTGTCCGCTTTATCCAAGTACGTGAAGCTGGGTCTCATCTGGAGGATTCCTTGCAGTGGAGTGAGATGAAGCTCTCCTGCCACCAACACACCAATAACAGGACATTACCTCACACTGATTGGCACGTATACACATCAGTTTTCTTAAATGAAAGATCACAAAGTCTTCAATGCTATACTTCATGATCATTTTAAGGCCTCTTATATTTTGGGGGTGGAAAAACAATAAACCTGATGCTGCCTAATGTGATTATTAAACTTCAAAAGGTTATGATCTCATTATGATCTCTGTAAGGGACGGGTTTAAAGCCATCTCATGCATTCTGCCTTATTTAGTGGGACGTGTGATGGAGTATTTCTGTGCTAAATACACTCCTTCAGGATAAGAGAACTAGTTTCAGAAAGTTTTTCTCGAGTATGGCCCTGTATGACATCATTCCTTATATGGGCACTTCTCCATGACACACACAGGCGCGCACACAAACACACATGCGTGGACGCGCGCGCACAAACACACATTAGAACTAGTTTCGGAAAGTTTTTCTCGCCCTGTATGACATCATTCCTTATATGGGCACTTCTCCATGACACACACGTGCGGACGCGCACGCACAAACACACACGCGCGGACGCGTGCGCACAAACACACGCGCGGACGCGCGCGCACAAACACACATGCGTGGACGCGTGCGCACAAACACTCACGCACGCGCACACACACACATGCACAAACACACATGCGTGGACACGCGCGCACAAACATGCATGGACTTGTGCGCACAAACACGCACGCACGCGCACACACACACATGCACAAACACACATGCGTGGACACGCGCGCACAAACATGCATGGACTTGTGCGCACAAACACGCACGCACGCGCACACACACACATGCACAAACACACATGCGCGGACACGTGCTCACAAACACGCACGCACGCGCGCACACACACATGCACAAACACACATGCGTGGACACGTGCGCACAAACACGCACGCACGCGCACACACACACATGCACAAACACACATGCGCACACACACGCAAGCATACAAGCACAAACACACATCGAGCTTGGTTGGGTTACGGGAGCCGTCAGTTGCGCTGGCATTGTGTTTTTAGACACGAGATCAATGTCACTAAAGAAGTGTGTGTGTGTGTTTCTGCTGTGAGGGAAAGATCACCTTGTTCAGCTCCCCAAATAACCCAGCGTTAAGGGAACATTAACATAACATAAGAGCAAATAATGTGAACACCAACATATTGTGTGTGTGTGTGTGTGTGGGTGTGTGTTCGTGACTGTTTGCATCCCTCGTTTTCAAAATATACAAAACTGGCGCAAGGTACATCAGTAATAAAACAGCAGCTGCGTCCGTGGAGGCCTGTGCCGCTGTCCTTCCTCGTGATGAAGTACCTTTGTGAAACACGGCTGCAGCGTAGCGGGACGTATTGGTGGTGGCCTGGATCGATGAGAACGTTTGCTTGTCCATCAGTTTCCTTTAAGCAGAAGGAAAGGATTAAAACCAGAAAGACTAAAGTTTGCTTTCAAACAGCAGAAGCGCTGAGGTTCCTCACGTGGAGTAGACGTTGGAGTCCTCAGAGGTCGTGCCGTCCACATTCAGGGCGATCTGCTCGCCTTTACTGCGGCTGTAGTTCGGGCTCATGGTATCCATCGCTACCTCCAGTTCAACCTGAATACAACACGGGAAAGACTTGACCTCTGGGTAGTGCTGTAACGGATCAGAAATATCAACGTTCGGATCACGAGTCACGGATCGGATCATTTTTTGGATCAGAAAAAGGTGGAGGAGACCATTTTTAATGCTTTCCATTCATAAGATGAAAACTTTTGGTGTTAAAAGGACACTCCACCGTTTTTAGAAATAGGGCTTATTTAACATCTTTCCTACATTTAGATATGTGGGCAAATGCATTAGCATAATGAATGGAATCCTATGTTGCCAGCTACCTTGTCCTGAGTAAAAGGTATTCACAACGAGTACAAATAGCGATGCAGATTAAGACTGGGCGATTTCCTAGGCAGATATTAACTTGGGACTATATAACAGGGTAGCACAGGCGAAGCACTTCTCCTTGGGCGCAGAGATATCACGCAACACATGAAATCCCACAACTCCTAGTTGGGATCACTTTTACTTAGGACATGCTATCTGGCAACATAGGATTCCATTCATTATGCTAAGCTAAGCTAGCGGCGACCCTGCCAAACTAAAACAATGCATGCACGGAGACAAAAATGCATTTGCCCACATATCTAAACGTAGGAAATATGTTGAATAAGCCCTTTCCACCGTTCTGCGTTTCTGCTGTGAATAGGGCAGAGTATCCCTAACAAAAATAACCTATATGGTTATGATTTTAACAAAAAATTCAAATTTTACTCAGCTATTAAAGTGTAACATGTTAAGGTTGAGCTTATAATGACACTTTCTTTCAAAAAGATTAGGATGTCCACAATCTCTCACGCCTGTTTCACATGTATTCAATATTTTCTATATATTTAAAATATAAAAGTTGTTACTAAACATGGCATGTCTCTTTGTAGGCCTATACACTCTTTTATAGGCATCATGTTTAAACGCACTACATTTAAATAATGTTTTATTCATTACTTTATATTTATAGCCTAGTACCTGCTTTAGAAACCGGCTAGACTATTTTAAAATAACCAACATTTTAAATTAGAGCTTACAATAGACAACATTTTTTTAAAAATCTTTTCACAAGAAATCCAGCAGGTCATAAAGACCTATTTTTCCACCCCCAAGAAAGGGCGAGTGCTCTCCATTATATCATCCATCATTATTGACTTAGAAATAGTGGTGTAATGGATCACAAAATTTACGGTTCGGATCACGAGTCATGGATCGGATAATTTTTCAGATCATAAAAAAAGGGGGGAGGAGACTATTTTTATTTGCTTTCCATTTATTGTATGAAAAATATTGGATGTTAGCATAACCTACATTGTTATGGTTTTAACAAATCACCATAAATCACATTTTACTCAGTTGTTAAAGTGTAACATGTGAAATACAACCTGTGATGTGAAAATGGGCCTGAGCATATAATGAAAAACAAAAACAAGATTAGGATGTCAACATTCTCAGGGGAGAGAAAAGTCGCCTATTTAACACTTAATCATTATTTTTATTTAAAGCAGCACTTGGTAACTTTTGCTCTCGGGGTCCCCCTACAGTTGGGAAAAAATAAAAAAAGACTACGCTGTGTGTGTGAAACGGGCATCAGCAGGTGTCTTCAGATAGCCATGCTCGATGTAAAGGCGGGCGTACACTGTGCGAATTCGGACACTCGGAAGGTTGGGAGATATTGCAGACGCTACGAGTCATTTAATTTGATCATCGCATCAAATCAGCTGGTACACGGCACGACTGTTTGCACCGCGAGCCGGCCGCGATCACATGAGTTTTCATGTAACACAGACACCGGAGCTTTCAATGTTGCTACTATAGCTTTAGATACAAAAAATAAAGAAAAAAGGTGTGAAAATGATTTGTTGAAAAGCAGAGAACAGCCATATGGTCCTTTTAACCGAAACAACCATAGGGAGAGAGAAGATTGCACGTGAGAGAGAGAAAGTGTGTGTGTGTGTGTGTGTGTGTGTGTGTGTGTGTGAACGCAGTATGTGGCAGCCACTGAGCTAATAATATATAGATTGAGCGTATGTGACGTGCTTGTGCATGATTTGGCAATAGGGGACAGCCATATGCTGGTAAAAATCGGGCCGACTCCCCGAACTTTTTAAACATGTTTTAAAATGATCGTAAGGTCCGGAGGTGCTCTTAACGTGCTCGGTTCGTCTCGTATTTCCTCTCACACGGTGCGAGCCGCGACCATACGAGCATCCACGATGTCCACGCGATTTCTCCCGAGAAAAAAAAATCGTCTGCGAGTTCGTACGACAGCAAAAATCGCACCGTGTACGCCCGCCTTTATGCCACTTTCTTATGGCTCTCTCATGCTGCCACAATAACGTTACCTACTGTTCCCGTTCTGTCCACCACCATTCTTCCGTCATCATTATATTTCACGGGGAAGCCAAAATGCTCTCATACATGCGATGTGAATGACGCCGGAGGCTTTTCAAATTCTTCTGCGCCTCCGCTAGCCATTGTTGACTGATTATATGCTGTGTAATTTCACTGACACTCTGCGAGTTTAAAGTGCCAAAAAGCAATATCGGCAAATGAAATGATCTTTTACTCTGCGATCTCTAAACAATTAAGATGAATCCGCAAAAAAAACACAAAAAAACCCAATAAATCCGTGGGTAGCGTGCTTTCTGAACCGTGGATCGTGACCCATTCGCATCACGGACCAACTGCGATCCGTTGCACCCCTACTTTGAAACAGAGTGGACTTTACATTATGTGCATCTGTGGTGGGATTACTAGATTTTTGCATCGATACATGTTGGTTTTAATGCGGACAATGCGCTGTCACTTTAATTCAGCGCGTCCAGCACAGCAAAAATAGACGGTATACGCACAGCTTCTTCTGCTCCTCCGCTAGCCATCGTTGACTGATTAACAAGCCCCGTTCACGTGAACACATGACTGCTGTGTATAGTTTCTAGGGCTGTTTCGAATGGCATTTTTTGAGCTTCGAAGCTTAGGTGGCAATCAATATCGAATATTCGAAGCTTCGGTGGGTGGGGCTAAATATATAATAATAGTGTCAGTTTGCATTTGTATCATCTTTCACGACTTCACGTTTCACTCTTCGGCATCGTAAATGTGTTGCGGCAGACCCAGTGGAGTGCAGTGTTGCATTTGGTGCAATATGATCAGGTGGCACACATTCTTTAAATATTAATAAACATTTAATAATCTTTTGAATAGAACAGTTTCCGGTATGCATTACACAGGCAGGTTTATGCTCCGAAAACGCACAGTGCACAAGTGATACAAAACACAAAGTCTGTTGAGAGCAAGAACTTTAATAAGGTATTAATAACGAACCTTTCTTTAAAACAAATGAATCCCAAAACAGAAATTAAATTAGTAACACACAGTGATTTCAATGAACTGTAATAAATAAAGAACACGGTAGCATGCTTATAAACAGTTGAATAAGAATAAATGAATTGTTTTTAAAATGACACAAAATGTAATATCTATTACAATTAGTTTTATTCTATATAAGGGATTTATTTTGTCTTATTCTCACTTTTTGTTAATTTAAATCTTTAAAATGTGCGATGCTTTTATTGAAAGCATGTTGCGGTGTTTTTTTATTTTATTTATTAGTATTATTTCAAGCATGAGTGAGAATGAGTCCGCGTTGAAAAAGTCACGTGTTGAAAACCCCCCCGAATATTCGAATCTCAAAACTGAAAATCGAATGCCACCTCACCGAACGAACATTCGAATATTCGATTATTCTAGTACAGCCCTAGTAGTTTCACTGAAACTTAGCATCGACTTTAAAGCAACAAAATTATTTAAGAAGCAATATCGGGAGTCTTTTACTTTGCGATCGCTAAGCAATTAAGATTAATCCGCAAGATTTTAAAAAATGCCGAACCGTGGGTCGTGGTCCGAACGGATCAACTGCGATCCGTTACAGCCCTACCTCAGGGCATTTAGGAGTCACTTCAGAAACGAGGAGAGAAAGCCAGCTTACCTTCTGCTGCTTGGGTTTGATCCTGGCTGTCAAATGAGTGGCGTTATTGTAGCTCATACTCGCAGGACGCACTGGGTACTAGCAGATCAAAACATGTACAACAACGAGTAAAGCAGTAACTAGTGATAGACCTACTGATTATCAGCCAATAAACAAAACTACTCAAACACTTTCTGCAAAATAAAGTGACAGAAAAGACATTCATAATCTATTATTTCAGATAACAGGGGGTTCTGGATAAATGGAGAACGAAGGTCACGATTCTCCCGTGATTATTAATTGCTCCAGCTTGTTTACAAATATTTAAACAATTTAATAATAATAATAATAATAATAATAATAATAATAATAAATCAACTTTATTTTATATAGCGTCTTTAAATAATACTAGTTTCATTTGAATTATTTATTTAAAAAATTATTTTGATTGAATGAATCTCTTGAGTGAATGATTCAATGACTCACTCATAAAGACTTCACTTGTTTCATTACTGGGTGAATCAGTGTTTTTGAATGAATGATTCAATGACTCATTCAATGACCTCACTTGTTTCATTACTGGATGAATCAGTGTTTTTGAATGAATGATTCAATGACTCATTCAATGACCTCACTTGTTTCATTACTGGATGAATCAGTGTTTTTGAATGAATGATTCAATGACTCACTCACAATGACCTCACTTGTTTCATTACTGGGTGAATCAGTGTTTTTGAATGAATGATTCAAATGACTCACTCAATGACCTCACTTGTTTCATTACTGGATGAATCAGTGTTTTTGAATGAATGATTCAATGACTCATTCAATGACCTCACTTGTTTCATTACTGGATGAATCAGTGTTTTTGAATGAATGATTCAAATGACTCACTCATAATGACCTCACTTGTTTCATTACTGGGTGAATCAGTGTTTTTGAATGAATGATTCAATGACTCACTCACAATGACCTCACTTGTTTCATTACTGGGTGAATCAGTGTTTTTGAATGAATGATTCAAATGACTCACTCATAATGACTTCACTTGTTTCATTACTGGATGAATCAGTGTTTTTGAATGAATGATTCAAATGACTCACTCATAATGACCTCACTTGTTTCATTACTGGGTGAATCAGTGTTTTTGAATGAATGATTCAATGACTCACTCACAATGACCTCACTTGTTTCATTACTGGATGAATCAGTGTTTTTGAATGACTGATTCAAATTACTCACTCATAAATGACTTCACTTGTTTCATTACTGGATGAATCAGTGTTTTTGAATGAATGATTCAAATGACTCACTCAATGACCTCACTTGTTTCATTACTGGATGAATCAGTGTTTTTGAATGAATGATTCAATGACTCACTCAATGACCTCACTTGTTTCATTACTGGATGAATCAGTGCTTTTGAATGAATGAATCAAGGACTCACTCATAATGACCTCACTTGTTTCATTACTGGATGAATCAGTGCTTTTGAATGAATGAATCAAGGACTCACTCACAATGACCTCACTTGTTTCATTACTGGATGAATCAGTGTTTTTGAATGACTGATTCAAATTACTCACTCATAAATGACTTCACTTGTTTCATTACTGGATGAATCAGTGTTTTTGAATGAATGATTCAAATGACTCACTCAATGACCTCACTTGTTTCATTACTGGATGAATCAGTGTTTTTGAATGAATGATTCAATGACTCACTCATAATGACCTCACTTGTTTCATTACTGGATGAATCAGTGCTTTTGAATGAATGAATCAAGGACTCACTCATAATGACCTCACTTGTTTCATTACTGGATGAATCAGTGCTTTTGAATGAATGAATCAAGGACTCACTCATAATGACCTCACTTGTTTCATTACTGGATGAATCAGTGCTTTTGAATGAATGAATCAAGGACTCACTCACAATGACCTCACTTGTTTCATTACTGGATGAATCAGTGTTTTTGAATGACTGATTCAAATTACTCACTCATAAATGACTTCACTTGTTTCATTACTGGATGAATCAGTGTTTTTGAATGAATGATTCAAATGACTCACTCAATGACCTCACTTGTTTCATTACTGGATGAATCAGTGTTTTTGAATGAATGATTCAATGACTCACTCATAATGACCTCACTTGTTTCATTACTGGATGAATCAGTGCTTTTGAATGAATGAATCAAGGACTCACTCATAATGACCTCACTTGTTTCATTACTGGATGAATCAGTGCTTTTGAATGAATGAATCAAGGACTCACTCATAATGACCTCACTTGTTTCATTACTGGATGAATCAGTGCTTTTGAATGAATGAATCAAGGACTCACTCATAATGACCTCACTTGTTTCATTACTGGATGAATCAGTGCTTTTGAATGAATGAATCAAGGACTCACTCACAATGACCTCACTTGTTTCATTACTGGATGAATCAGTGTTTTTGAATGACTGATTCAAATTACTCACTCATAAATGACTTCACTTGTTTCATTACTGGATGAATCAGTGTTTTTGAATGAATGATTCAAATGACTCACTCAATGACCTCACTTGTTTCATTACTGGATGAATCAGTGTTTTTGAATGAATGATTCAATGACTCACTCATAATGACCTCACTTGTTTCATTACTGGATGAATCAGTGCTTTTGAATGAATGAATCAAGGACTCACTCATAATGACCTCACTTGTTTCATTACTGGATGAATCAGTGCTTTTGAATGAATGAATCAAGGACTCACTCATAATGACCTCACTTGTTTCATTACTGGATGAATCAGTGCTTTTGAATGAATGAATCAAGGACTCACTCATAATGACCTCACTTGTTTCATTACTGGATGAATCAGTGCTTTTGAATGAATGAATCAAGGACTCACTCATAATGACCTCACTTGTTTCATTACTGGATGAATCAGTTACTGTGTCTCATTTCCGAAGGCTGCGTCCTCCGGAGGTCGCATTTGAAGGGTGCATACCTCATAAGGCCGTCTCATTTCAAAAAAGTGAGAAGGACACTTCAAACGCGTCCTTCGAATGCGTCCTTCTTTCAGAGGATTTCGGAGTGTGCATGAGGTGTAGCCTTCTCGGCTGGAGATAACCCATAATTCTTTGCGTCGCCATTAACAACCGTCATATATATTTTTTTTATATTACATGAAAAAACACCACCACTGCCAGATATACATGCGAGCGTAGGTGTGGTGTTTAAAATGTAAGTTCAAGATTGTTTTTATTTTTAAGCTCTATTACCTCAAACAGATAGTTGTGGTTAACAGGATTGCAACGCTTTAGTGCTTTTTAAACGTTTAGAACAGTACATTGCTGTCAAGACAAGAAACATTTCATAGTAATTTTCAAGTTATAAATAATTTTCATTCATATAAACTGGCGTGAGAGCGCAACGTGGCTGAATGTGTTGGCATAGCAACGTGATACTTCCTGCCTGTGTGTCCTACGAAGGACGTCTCGTTTAATTCTGATTGAGGACACTCCGTATACTGCATCCTACACAGGACGTGTCCTCCGGAGGACGCAGCCTTCGAATTTTAACGAAATGAGACACAGCTATCATTTTTGAATGAATGATTCAAATGACTCACTCATAATGACTTCACTTGTTTCATTACTGGATGAATCAGTATTTTTGAACGAATCTCTTGAATGAATGATTCAATGACTCACTCAAAGACTTCACTTGTTTCATTACTGGATGAATCAGTGTTTTTGAATGAATGAATTAAAATGACTCACTCATAATGACTTCACTTGTTTCATTACTGGATGAATCAGTGTTTTTGAATGAATGAATTAAAATGACTCACTCATAAATAACTTCACTTGTTTCATTACTGGATGAATCAGTGTTTTTGAACGAATCTATTGAATGAATGATTCAATGACTCACTCAATAGCTGTGTCCCAAAGTGAAGGGTGCGCACTTCGAAGGCCATGCACTTCGAAGGCCAGACCAGGCCACGCCTTCAAAGTGCACGAAGTGCACGAAGGGCGAACCGAGGGACAGGGTTGCCAGGTCTGAATAATAAAACCCCTCCAATTGTTATTCAAAAGTATCTGAATCACAGCCAGAATGGGCTTAAATATCCCAAAATGCGGGGCGCGGGCAGTAGAAATATTGCTTAAGTAAAGACAACTTAACCTGTGGACTATAGGCTACAAACACCCCAAAGCAACAGTAGCCTAAATGCAGCCCCATTCCAGACTTGGCAACAATGAACCAAGCGTCGTTAATGGCCTAGCAGGTTCTGACAACTGACAGCGGACGTTCGTGAGGAGATTTTAAAAAGAGAAATGGAGCATATACTACTACTTATATATATATATATATATATATATATATATATATATATATATATATATATATATACTTTTTTGAGCTTTTATTGGGTTTTGACATGCTTCAAAGCCTGCGACGATGGGCTGGACCATAAGCATGTAAATATGTATAGCCGGTTAAATATGGTCAAATTGCAAATATTAGTTAACAGTTTATTTCTTATGTTAAATGTAACTGTTACAATATATTTTAAACATTTAGCCTATATACGTCCAAGTTTTTGTTTTTTGTTTTTTTAAGTAGGCCTACTTATTTTTATTCAACTCATCATCTCAGATGCATTTTTTATGGCATGCCATGCAGCCGTCGACCGATTCGGCCCCGCAGAGCTGCGGACAGTGGAAATATGCACTCATCCCAGAAGATGATGTCCCGCTCAGGCCTTACCAGAGTCTCTATTGGGCACTATTCCCCATCCCGGTCCAGCTCCAGCTTCTCCCGCTCAGCGCAATGAAAGTGTAGAAAAGGGTTTTCTTCTGGTTTGGCTGATAATAAAAATTTGTTGTTTCTAATGTTAAACTTAAGTTATTTTATTGGTCTATAAATAGGCTATAGTTGTAAAAAGCCTACGTAGGCTAACAGACCAGTTTATTTTCATTTACACATTTTAAATTACATGACAAGAAAATATATGTATAAACATAAATGTGTTTAATGTAGCTACAAATTATAACGTGCATTACAAAAATAAACAATAGCTAGAAAAAGCACTTCTCTTTAATTTAGCCTACGTTTGAAGTTAACGAAAATGAAGAACAATAGACAGCAGTTCGTTTAATTTACAAATAACTTGCATAAAAAATAATAAGCTAGCCATTTAAATTGTTCTGTGTCGGCCACGCACTCAGCCTTTGGAGGATCGATGTTTCGTTGACCGTCGTCAGTGAATATTCATTCATTCATTCATTCATTCATATATATATAGGCCTATATATATATATATATATATATATATATATATATATATATAAACTTTATTTTAGTAGATAAGTCAGCAGTTTTCGTTTGTTTGTATTTTTTCTTATAATTCTGAGTGACAGATGTCACATTTGATTTAGCCTATTTTTCTGTGATATTTGTTTTAGTTACGGTGTTGACATAGGCTACAGCATAGGCTGTAAGAAAAATAAATGATTGCACGGACAATTCCTATCCAGTGTCTCTCTTTCTGTAAGGGAAATTTAAAAGATAGATTCTGGAAACAAAATCTAAATTTAGCTGGGTCGGGAATAAAATAATTTATAGCGGGTCAGCACGGAGTGAATTTTGCGCGAGCGGATCGTGCGGTGCGGAATAGCGGGAGCAGGACGAAAATACAGCGCCGCGCAGATTATATTTTGAAGGCTATTTAAAGAAATTTTGTATGGGAAAAAAAGAAACAGCGAAAAGGGTGATAATGGACTGATTCTTCTTGAGATAATGGTTGAGAAATAAATAGCATTTAAAAATTGGGAAATTAAAGTTTATCTTGCTCAGGGCAGGGAACTGGGAACTGTGTGAATGCACTAACGTTGGACGTTTTATTTACTTCTAGCGCTTGCGCTGTTGTGTTCAATAGTACCCAGGCTACACTTGAGTTACCGACCGCTACCGTCTTTAACTGGAATCTGATCGAGTGCCGCGGGAATGCGGACCAGTCAAATCCTGTAGTCACCAGTGTGCTATGAATTCTGGGATAGGGAAGGCTGCGAAGTTATGTGAAGGTCCCATCTGCTGTACCCTTCCTTTGCCTGAGAACCGAAGGGCGCATTTTGAAGTCGCTCATGAATTGCGGCAGCCTTCGTCGCACCGCTGTGACGCAATCGCACTTCAAATGCGGCCTTCAGAGGTGCAGCTCTCCCTTTGGGACAGCCTACGTAGTGCCGCTGTGACGTAATCGCACTTCAAATGCGGCCTTCAGAGGGTGCAGCCTTCACATTGGGACAGTCTTCGTAGTGCAGGTATGACGTAATCGCACTTCAAATGCGGCCTTCGAAGTGCGCGCACTTCACTTTGGGACACAGCTAAAGACTTCACTTGTTTCATTACTGGATGAATCAGTGTTTTGAATGAATCTCTTGAGTCACTTGTCTCCACTTCTAGTGTAATGATGTAATTGATGCAATCTGTATCTGAAGCACCAAGTTACTTCCAAAAGGTGATTTGCTCTATTTTGATCGTTACTGTAGACATCAGTGTTTATATATTTGAACTACAAACGTATCCCAGTACTTCTGTAATTATTTGTATATTTGTAGCACAGGAATAATGATATTGTGTTGAAAAGACAAAACATTCAACAGTAATGTTAATGATATGACCCATTTCAGGGTCGACAAATTACAGTAAAGATTAATTTTAAGAGTAGACTCCTTTCTGAACTCTGACATCCTTTTTGACATTGGATGACTTTGCTTTAACTTTCTTCTGCATGAATATTATCTGCTATTATTACCTGGAACAAATACAGCTTTTCCACAAGACTTCTGGCCAGGTACACGTCAATCTAAAGAGAAAAAGAAAGAGAAAAAAAGAGAAAGAAAGAGAGAGAGAGAGTTACAGATTTCTGTTCATTCTAAACCAGATTTAGTTACATGTAGCGTTATTATTTTTTAACTATTGAGAGTCAAATCCATGAACTTTCCATCAGAAAAAGCCTATGGGATTTTGTGGCCGCTCTTTTGTCCACTGTGCACACATCGTGGGGCCGATCACTTCGAAAATTCATAACACACCTTTTCTTAATAACCCAGTCAATTTGACACCTAGATCAGGCCCAAAATAATAATATTAATAATAATGAAGCCTAGCCTTGTCTGAGCCCGGCCCTACTGTAACTGTATTGAGCCCAATTTAAACCGCTCACCGGTTAAATGATGTTCGCTCAAATCCCGCTCAGACATGACACTTATCTGTACTGTAGCCTACTGTACTTGTTATAGCCATTAAACAAAGGATTTTGTTTCATATTTATGTTTAAATATTATAACGTTATTTCTATATTTCATCTTGGCTATATTGATTATGAAAAGTGCAAAGATGCGAGTGGGTCAGAAATGATTTTGACCACTTCATTAAGTTTTGTTTTGTAGAAAGCAACAGGAAACAGTTCTGCTGATTAATATTTTGTCATAACCTGTGATACTTTTTTTTAAATAATACTTTGATGAATAAAAAGTAAAAAAAAAAAACAAAGCAAATGTTTTAAAAATAGAAATCTTTTGTATCGACAATATACACTACTGGTCAGTAATTTGGGGTCAGTCGTTTTTTTCTTCTTTTTTTGAAATAAATCAATAATTTTATTAGGGGTGTGCATTGGCACTGCCTTCACGATTCGATTCGATTACGATTCACCAGGTAACGATTCGATTCGATTCGATTCTACGATGCACTGTGATGCATCAAAATTCTACTGCACACAAAGCAAATTTTTCATCAGTCATGAGGGAATACAAGCAGATATTAAACAACAGATTGTATTGGCTGCTATGTGTCTCCTGTATCTTTGACATAAAAGTTATTAAATAAAATAAAATGTAATTAAATAAAATGCAATTAACCATTTCACCAAACATTCTTACATATTCAGGTCATTAGCGACCCAGATCTATATTTAACATGGATAGACCTCTACCTGTCGTGATAAAACTCCTGATTTTAGAGTAACAGCTACAGAAGAATAAAATAAACCCTATTTCGTTACCTTTTGGAGCTTGGAAGGATTCAGTTTGAGCAGATGTTTAATACCATCATCATCTGTCCTCGTCAGAGTTTACCAGTAGATTCAGCATCTGCCTCATATTCGCGATCTCGAGCATATTCTCCAAACTCATTTTCAATGTCTTCAAAATCAATATTTTGATCACTGACAGCTTCTTGACCACATCCATCATCAAGAGACAGTGACACTAACATATGATTGTGTTTAGTACTTGCTCTCTGAAGTAAATCACTGAGCCATTTCAAGTTTTGCAGATTATAATTATTGTTTCGTTTTCTGTCAGAGGTAACTATGAGTGAAACGTCACTTCATCATTGGGTATCAGACATTGCCACCTTGTGGAATAAAGGGGAATTGTGCCATATTTCGTCATGATAGATTAATTTATTATTATGCAAAAATATATACGAACAATCCTGCACACCTCGGGTCGTTAGCGCGTTTTTAATAACCCGTCTATCGCGGTCATCTCCCTCCGCCTCAGCCATCTTCCTTGTTGTTGTTATTCTCTCGGAACCGGAAGTATTTGAAACTTCACAACTTTATCGTCCGCCGGAAAATAAACAGTGACATAATCGATTATGGCACTTTGCCGCATCAATGCTGAATCGTTCATGCCCCGCATCGCGATGCATCGCCGAATCGATTATTGTTGACAACCCTAAATTTTATTCAGCAAGGATGTGTTAAATTGATAAAAACTGATAGTTAAGGAGATTTATATTATTTGAAAATATATTTTTATTTTGAATAAATGCAGCTCTTTTGAGCCTTTTATTCCTCAGATATATTGATCAGCAGAACTGTGTCCAACACTCGTAATGAATCCTCATCTGAGAATTATTTCTGAAGACTGGAGGAACCATCCTGAACATTCAGCTTTATCACAGAAATAAATCAGCATTTAAAGTAGAATAAATTGAAAACCAAAATATTTTAAATTGTAATAATAATATATCACAATATTTTAAAAAGATCTGTGTAATGTGTCCAAACTTTTGGCCTGTACTGTATGTGTGTGTGTATATATATATGGCATAGCTTTCTGCCCACCTAATCAGGCTAATAAAGTAATGATTAAAAACACAAAAGCTTGATCAAGGATAGTGGCGGGTCAGATCAAGTTTGGATTTGGCGAGAGAATCTAAACTCTAATTCATGGGTCTGTGACAAACAGTGCAGGACGAGATACACAGTTCTGTCCAGAAGAAGAAGAAGTATAAGGAATGACAACAGTGACAGTGCAGAAGTTCAACATGTCCATGTCTACCTCTTGTATAATCGGATCGTCATCGTCTCCGCTGGCCATAATGACGACAAGAGGAAGGAACCACTGCTGACTTCAAATCTGTAAACACAAGAAAATGCAATAAGCATTACACACCAATCAGGCATAATATTACGACAGCTGAAGTGATTAACACTGATGATCTCTTCATCACGCCTCCTGTTAGTGGGTGGGATATATTAGGAAGCAAGTGAACATTGTCCTCAAAGTTGATGAGTTATGCTGCCGTCACGTGCTATCAGAAGTTTCCTACTTCCCACTTCAGAAGTCGTGATTACGAGCTTGTTGTGTTCAGGCGCAACATATTCATCATATTAGGTGGTAAAACATGGTACTCTGTGCGGTAAATCACCAACAGCAGATTTAAACAATAAGACTAACTGTGTTGAGCTGGAGAACAATCATTAGTTTCTGTCCATCAATGATCCAAACTGTGTCTAATAAAACACACCAGATATTAAAGCACCACAAATTAGTACGATGTCTTTGATAGGTGACACACACACACACACACACACACACACACACACACACACACACACACACACACACAGGCGGTGTCCTGGTTAAAATCACAGATTTCTCTGGATTTAAACATTCATGATGGCAAAATTTTGGATAATGTAAGCACACAAGTCAACAAAATATATGACACTGTTCTAGTGGATATTCTAATAATAATAATAAAAACTTACATATTGTGCCTTTAATTAAAATGATCGCAATAGAGCAATTTTAAATTACAGAAAATCTATTGCCTACATATATATATATAAAAACACACACGCTTACGTAATGTACTCGTATGTCAATCAATCACTGTTTGTCATGATAATTAGCAGGCGATGTTATGATGATGCAAGAGCGAGCAACGCGATACTGACGGCCAAACACGAGCACAAAAAGTGACATTAAAATTAAAAATGTTAAAAAATAATACACATGACGGGAAACTGCCCGAGTCAGCACATGAAACAACATGCTAAGATGTTAGCAGCTCTTGAGTAAACACAACCACACGGACTCCCTAACATTAGCGCTCTGTATATGTTTACACACATGCTCTCTGTGCGTATGAAACTTTTGATATAACATTGTCACTGCCAGCACGCCTTGAACACACACACACACACACACACACACACACACACACACACACACACACACACACACACACACACACACAGAGAGAGAGGCCTCGATGCTCTAAATCACCCAAACACTGGCGATAAAGTTGAGATCTGACCTGTGACTGACAAGCCGCTCGCGCTGTCGACCCAGCGCTGTGAACTCAAAGCTCCTTCAGCTCAGTGTAAGTGTGTGAGTGTGTGTGTGTGTGTGAGAAGAGCCGCTGTATCTGCTGCCATGTTGCTGATCACTGCAGTCAGTCAACCACGTGGGGAGGAGCCGTGTGCGCTCGCCACAATCCCAGCATGCACTGCGGTCGCGACTCACCGGGCGCGTCACAAACCCCGCCTACCCAGGAAACTTGCGGTCTTTCACGCACGTTATGTGTGAAAATATTAGTGTTTTATAAGCATACTCAAAACATTAACTATATAATTTGTCTTACTCAAGACAAAGCAGTCTGCCATTTTATTAAAAACTGAGGGTTGGTTCTGTGTTTTTTTTCTAGGCTTGGTTGTGTTTATGGGGCGCAGTATAACATGTCTTTACTTCTTTCTTTTTTTTAAACAGTCGTATTTTTCTTCTATTCTCCCTTTATTCCACACCGCTGTCTGTGCTTTGAACGGCTCATTTGCTTCCTGCTTCTATGAAGCCCCTCCCTCTGAAAAACGCAATGGTCTTAGATTGGTTAGATGGCCAAATGTAGTGTCCTGTATTTTTAGTGTGAAAAGTGGTGAAAATGACAATTTAAAGGTATGTTTGCATGCGATTTGACTTTTTTAACTGTAGTTAGTGTGTAATGTCGCTGCTTGAGCATAAACAGTCTCTGCAAAGTTACAGCGCTGAAAGTTCAATGCAAACGGAGATATTGTCTTTTAAAGTTACGGCAGTTTATTGCCTACAAAAATGGCCGCTTTGGACTACAACAAGCTTCTTCCTGGGTTGGTGACATCATAAACCCTCGCTAGTCTCCGCAGATGTCTGCCCATAATGGGAAGGGGCGTGGCCTTAACCTGTGCTTGGCACTTCAACCAATAAAAATACAGGAAACTATGGGGGGAACTAAGGGATGGGCTTCATAGAAGCAGGAAGCAAACGAGCCGTTCAAAGCACAGTGGAGACAGCGGTGTGGAATAAAGGGAGAATAGAAGAAAAATACAGCGTTTAAAAAAAAAGAGAAAGTATTAAGATAATATCTTAATACTTTCTCTTTTTTTTTAAACGCTGTATTTATACTGCGCCCCATAAACACAACCAAGCCTAGAAAAAAACACAGACCCACCGCTTTAAACTGTGTGAGAAGATGAACGGAGGTCTTACGGGTGTGGAGCGACATTAGGGAGACGAGTTAATGACAGACATTTCATTTTTGGCTGAACTAACCCTTTAATAGCGTCCAGTTGCTGACATGCGCATTTCAGTGAGAGCAAAACAAAACCCAGCTACATTAAGAATCTTATTGGTTAAAGAAAACGCATGGGACGCTTGACATCTGTGTCTAATTGGTTCACACTTGCACAAGTGGGCGGGGCCTTTTCTGGCGATTGGCCACTTTCACTCTGAATAACAGCATGAGGAATCATAAATCACACTTAAAGGTGCAACTTGTAAGCTTTTTTTTCAGTAAAATATCCAAAAATCACTTGGCCAGTGTTATATATTTTTGTTCAGTTGAGCCCTTACACAATCCAAAATGTTTCCAACAACTTGTAAATCACTCTCAACTACTTAAAATATATTGTTCTAAAAATTGAAATGTTAAAATGATTGTTATTTGAAGTGGGCGCTTCTTTTGGCGAGATTTGTTTAGTTAGAGAAAACGCTGCATTTTTAAAATTAAATAAATTAATAACTGAAATTAATATCAAACAAAGCAACTAAAGTAGATTTATTTTTTTAAAGTTAATTTGATTTAAATAAAAAAAATAATTATTGATTACAATAATAAATTAATTGAATTATAATAAAAATAATTAATACAATTTAAATTAATTAGTTAGAATAAATAAGTAAAATATGATCTAAATAAATAATATTAAAAATAATAAATGAATTATTGATTAAAAAATAAATAAATTGAATAAAAATAATAATTTAATTTAAATAAATTAATTGATTGATTAAAATAAATAAGTAAAATTTGATTTAAATAAATAATATTATAAATAAATAATATTATAAATAAATAATATTATACATAAATAATATTATAAATAAATATTATAAATAAATAAATAAATAAATAAATAAACACATAGGAAACAATAAATAATTTGAATTATAATAAAAACATTTTTTTGATTTAAATAAATAAATTGGTTCAAATAAATAAGTACAATTTTATTCAAATAAATAAACTAAAAGTAAATAAACAATTTGAATAAAATAAAAATTATTAATTTAATTTAAATAAATGAATTGATTAAAATAAATAATTAAATGTTGATTTAAAGAAATAATATTGAAAATAAATAAATAAATAAATAAACAATTGATTAAGATAATAAATAAATTGGATTAAAATAAAAATATTTGATTTAATTTAAACAAATAAATTGGTTAAAATAAATAAGTACACTTGCATTTAAATAAATAATATCAAAAGTAATAAACAATTTGAATAAAATAAAAATAATTGATGTAATTTAAAGAAATAAATTGGTTAAAATAGTACAAAAAAGTACAATTTAAATTAATAAATAAATAAATACTACAACAGTAGGCTATATATATATATATATATATATATATATATATATATAATATATATATATATATATATATATATATAGTCTTTAATTAAGACTTTTTCTAGAGATGTAAATGTAGATGAAGAAGAGTGCGCGTGATTCCTGCAGTCGCCGCGAGGTGTCGCTGTACTTCAGTCGGAACGGAGGGAGGCGATGAGAGGCTGATCAATTCTCTACAGCGAAAGAAAAGGATCTCTCTCTCTCTCTCTCTCTCCTCTCTCTCTCTCTCTCTCTCTCTCTCTCTCTCTCTCTCTCTCTCTCTCTCTCTCTCTCTCTCTCTCTCTCTCTCTCTCTCTCTCTCTCTCTCTCTCTCTCTCTCTCTCTCTCTCTCTCTCTCTCTCTCTCTCTCTCTCTCTCTCTCTCTCTCTCTCTCGCTGAACACAAAGAGGAAGAGAAATGCACTATACTTCTATCCCAGCTCTAAGTGGATATGCCACCTCGGGCTTCATAAGGACTCGGGCTCGCGGTCACTGTGCGCTTATTTGAAGGTTTGTATCGCCGCCCCATTGATCATCGGCTCGCGATAGAGACCCCATCGATCCGGCGAGTCATGGCGAGAGAGCCCGAGAGGAAACGGCCGCGTTCTGCGCGATCTCCGGCAGCAAGCCGCCGATGACCTGTGCGCGGACTGCGGAGCTCCAGGTAAGAGCGACTCACCTGATCTCACCAGGGAAGCGTTGAGCCTGAGCCACCGCACCTGCTCCGCTCCGACACGCTGATGCTCTCGCGTCCGCTCGGGGAGGGAGGGAGGCCTGCTGCTGCTGCTTTATAACAGTATAATAAAATAATTCATAATAATAATATTATCCAAATACAATATTTACATGTATTATTCATTATTACATTTTAATTAGGCTACGTATATTGTCTATTATTGAAATAAAAATTATATATATGATGTAGTAAGTTATTTGATAAAATATTAAAATAGATTTATGGCATTTATATTTTATTTATATTTGTTGTTTTATTAATTAAGTATATTGTGTCAATATATTATACAAATAAAAAGTAATAGTAAAATAAATATGATTTAATTAATCACATTTAATGAAATTTAATTTTATATTTGTTATTTAGTATTATATATATATATATATATATATATATATTATATATATATATATATATATATATATAATATTATGAATAATTAATATTACTATAGCCTATATAATATATGCTATATAATAATATATTACACTCTAAAAAATGCTGGGTTGTTTTAACCCAATGTTGGGTCAAATATGGACTAACCCAGCAATTGGGTTGTTTCAATCCTGTGGTTGGGTTAAATATTTGCTTAATACAACCCAATCGATGGGTTAAAACAACCCAATTGCTGGTTTAGTCCATATTTGACCCAATTTTTTAGAGTGTATTAATATAATATATATACATCATATATTAACACACACACACACACACACACACACATATATATATATATATATATATATATATATATATATATATATATATATATATATATAAGTGCTGTAAAATTGATTAATCATGAAACACACACACACACACACACACACACACACACACACACACACACACACACACACACACACACACACACACACACACACACACACACACACACACACACACACAGACACACACACACACACACACACCACACTAAATACTAAATAACAAATATAAAATAAAATTAAATGAACTCTATAAATATAGTATTAAATAAACAAAAAATCATTATATTACTATTACACATTTATTTTACTATTATATATAGTGTAATATTATATTATAGTATAGTAGTGCTGTCAAACTAAACAATTGATCAGTTATTACATAATTATACATTAATACATAGGCTATATAGTATATAATAAAGCAATACTTTTGATATATTTCATATTTTAATTAGATTTATGTATTGTTTATTATATTAATAACTGCTCTTTATGTTTAATAGGCGTGTAAGCAGTGAAATAAACACGCATTAGTTCAGTGTAAACACTCACTGACCGCATGTCTTCATCTCAGGGATTGTGCAGTGTCATTACAGGGAATCAGTGTGTGTGACGCCACAGTCACATGACGTCGTGTGTGTGTGTGTGTGTGTGTGTGTGTAACTGCAGTCATGTGTTCCCCGTTATTTGATGATAAACTGGTGGTTTTGATCTGTTCTCCCAAAGGTCTGTACAGTGACACACAGCAATGTTGTTTGTAATGTGAGGCGTTAAACATGAGTGTGTGGTGCGTTCTGAGAGGTGTTTTCAGAGGGGATGTGTGTGTGTGTGTGTGTGTGTGTGTGTGTGTGAGTCACTCAAAGAGAGGGTGACTCAGCTGTATTCTCATCAGGTATACCTGTACAGCTCCTATTTGACCGAGAAATACATGTCCTATTTATCTCAGATACAGTCACACTGTACATATATTTCTCTGCATTGCAGCGTTTCAATACAGTATCTCACACACACACACACACACACACACACACACACACACACACACACACACACACACACACACACACACACACACACACACACACACACACACACACACACGCAATTTTGTTACATGTGGGGACATTCCACAGACGTAATGGTTTTTATACTGTACAAGCCATATTTTCTATCCCCCTAGCACTGACCCTACCCCTAAACCTACCCGTCACACATGCACACATAAACACACACATAAACACACACACAAACACGCATGAGCTTACATACACACTGTCCTATTAAGGCGTTAATAATACGGCGACTCTCAGGAGAGGTTCTGGGATTGTTGCCCGTTCAGGCACTTTACAGGCCGGAGGAAAACAGCCTCTCACTCACTCACACACACACACACACACACACACACACACACACACACACACACACACACACACACACACACACACACACACACACACACACACACACACACACACACACACACACACACACACACACACACACACACACACACACACACCAGATGATTCAGGATGACACTTCTGTTTTCCTTACTTTCGATATGTGTGTGTGTGTGTGTGTGTGTGTGAGAAGGCATATTTTCTTGTTAAAAATCCCCAAAACTCCAACAAATCAGATGCACGAGCTTGTGTTATTTTTAGTGCTGTTAAATCGATTAATTGCATCTAACATAAATGTTTGTAAATATATAATAGGCTATATGTGTGTAATATAACACACACACACACACACACAAATATACTGTATGTTAGGTGCGATTAATCAATTTGACAGCACTAGTTATTTTAGTATCACTGATATACTGTTATCGTTAATATTTTGAATTAGATTAAATTAGATTTTTTGTTTTAGTTTATTTAGTTTTAGTAATTTTATTACTTTAACCATTATTTGGATTAATGTTTATTTTACTTTAAGCAATTCATTTTCTTGTAGTTTTAGTTAACAGACATTTAAATATGTATATGATATATTTATGTTAATTATATATATTTACTTATACTCACAATTAAATAAATTTATCTTAAATTAATTAATTATATATATTTATTTAAACACATTTAAATATTTTTATATTATATATATAATTAATATAAATATATAATGTAAAAATATTTAAATGTGTGTAACATTTATATATATATAATATATATATATATATATATATATATATATATATATATATATATATATATATATATAATATGTGTTAATTATATATATTTAGTTATACACACATTGAAGTATAATATATTGAAAACCAATTAATTTTAATTGTAATAATATATCACAATATTAAATTTTTTTCTGTATTTTTGATCAAATAAATGCAGGCTTGATGAGCAGAAGAAACTTCTTTCAAAAACATTACAAATAGTAATGTGTCCAAAAGTTTGGCCTGTACTGTGTATATATATATATATATATATATATATATATATATATATATATATATATATATATATATATATATATATATATATATATATATATATATATATATATATATATATATATATATATATATATATATATATATATATATATATATATATGCAATTTTACTAATTTTGTTGTGTGTCTGTCTTTTTTAGTTTTTTAAAAATATTATATTATTATATATATTATATTATTTTATAATAAATAATAAATAAATAATATAATATATTATATTAAAATATATATATTATTTATTTTAAAGCTGCTGTCTGTAACTTTTTTGTGTTCAAGATTTACAAAAATAATATAATGAGAATGTACAACATGAATCCATTTTCCAAACTGTGTTTTTGTCTTACCCTAAATCATTATGGTACACTTGTAATAAGCATTTATATTGGGACTATTTCAGGCCAGACTGGTAGGTACCGCAGCGGAGGAGCACAGTCCCTGCGTGATCCGCCATAGACATAAACAGAGAGAAGTAGATCCTGCTGCAATGTTCTTCTGCAAGACGCATGCAGTCCTTTTTATTAACCACTAGAGTAAAGTTACGGACTGCAACTTTAAATATTATGAAGTTATTTTAATAATTTAGCTTAAATTAAACAAAACAGAGAAATGTTGAAATAAACTAAGTTTAAGTTTTATATATATATTTTTTATTTCAATTCAAAATATTTTTTTTGTTTAAGTCGGTAATCGTCTTACTATTATTACACAGAACTAAACGGCCTGTCTCACTTTTGACAGACAGAGAGCATCATGGGAGGGTTTTCACAGAACTCGTTGTGAAATAGGATCCCCTAAAATAGAGAACATGGCAAGAAGCACGTTTACTATTTCTCACACTTAAAGGGTTAGTTCACCCAAAAATGAAATGTCTGTCATTAACTCCTCTCCCTAATGTCGTTCCACACCCGTAAGACCTCCGTTCATCTTCACACACAGTTTAAGATATTTTATATTTAGTCCGAGAGCGTATGCAAGTGTATGCACACTATACTGTCCATGTCCAGAAAGGGAATAAAAACATCATCACAGTAGTCCATATGAGACATCAGTGGGTTAATTAGAGTCTCTTGAAGCATCCAAAATACATTTGGGTCCAAAAATAACAAAAACTACGACTTTATTCAGCATTGGCTTCTCTTCCGCGTTACTCAAATAAAGAATCAATTCGGATTCGGATCGCGTGTCAAACTGATGAAAATCACGTGACATTGGCGAAATGAATCACGATTCAATTTGCTGATTCGCGACCATTTGATTCTTTATTTGAGGTTTGAAAACGAACCCGGAAGAGAAGACAATGCTAAATAAAGCCGTAGTATCGCTAAAGAACCACACATGGGCTTAACAGGTTCTGTATATGGTAACGGTGCTATATAGCACTTCAGTCGTCCCAAAGAGCCGCTGAAGAACCACTGAATCACCCAGATTTGGTGCTATACAGCACTTAAAATGGTTCCCCTGTATGATTACAAGCCAAAGAACCACTTCTAGTACTATATAGCAGCGTTTTTAGAGTGTACATTATGGAGCAAGCTGCCCTCGACTATCCGTAACGCACCGACTCTACAGGTGTTTAAATCCCAACTTAAAACTCACCTTTTTTCTCTGGGCAGTAAATAATGATCTCTCGCCTTTAAAGTGATCTTACACCTGCTCATGCTACATGACTAGTTGCTTTGTTCACTTTGATTGCGTAACTTCTTTGTTGTCTATCTGGAGTTGTTTGTTGTACACCTGCTTGTTTATTTGTTATCATGAAGAGGCTGATTGTTTTTGTACTACATTGTAAAGCGACCTTGGGTTCCTGAAAGGCGCCATAAAAAATAAAAATATTATTATTATTATTATTGAAAGTATTTGGCTGCTCCTCCAAATCACAGAGTTCAGGTGTTCAGTCTCTTCATGTCCACAGGTGTATAACTCCAGCTCTCGGCCTGCAGACGCTTCTACACACATTAGTGAAAGAATGGGTCGCTCTCAGGAGCTCAGTGAACTCAAGCGTGGTGCCGTGATAGGCTGACACCTGTGCAATAAGTCCATTTGCAATGCAAAGCGTGGGATGCAGTGGAGTAAAGCAGCCGCCACTGGACTCTAGAGCAGTGAGACGTGTTCTCTGAGCGACCAATCACGCTTCAGTCTGACAATCACATCGACGAGTCTGGGTTTGGCCGTCGCCAGGAGAACGGGACTTGTCTGACTGCATTGTGCCAAGTGTAAAGTTTGGTGGAGGAGGGATTATGGTGTGGGGTTATTTTTCAGGGGTTGGCCCCTTAGTTCCAGTTAAAGGAACTCTTAACGCTTCACCAAGACATTTTGGACAATTTCATGCTCTCAACTTGGTGGGAACAGTTTGTGGACGGCCCCTTCCTGTCCCAGCATGACTGCGCTCCAGTGCACAAAGCGTCGGTCCATAAAGACATGGATGAGGAGTTTGGTGTGGAGGAACTTGACTGGCCTAAGCTCAACCTGATAGAACAGTTAAAGAAGAGTCCTAGATACACAGAGTATGTCCTTTCTTTTAGATAGGAGGAAAAGCCCAGGAGGGTTGTCACCCAGAACCGGCCCGTCCAACAGAAGGTGGCAGATGCAATATTTGTTTGGGACAGACAAAAAGGCAAAAAATGTCTATAACTTTTCAAAGAATATGTGAAAATTGGATCCTAATGGTTATTTAAAGGCCCACTGAAGTGCTTTGAAACGCGCCGCATTATTCAATATGTTGACGTGATTTCCGCTGAAACGGCTCCAGCTGTTAGCAGCTCCTCCCCTTTTTTGAAACAGCCAATGGCGTTTCGTTAATACACACCATCAGTTTGACTAAAGCCTTTCTGTTCGGTAAAGGTAAAGCCAGTTTGCTCTAACGGTTTCTCCTTATAATCTCCTCTATATCGCCTTGAAATGCAGCATTGATTCTGTGCAGAATTCAAATGGGTTTGATAAGTTTGTTTCGTGTCTCTAAATTCTGGTGTGTGTGTGTGTGTGTGTGTGTACTGCTACAGTGCGTGAAACTAACGTCAAAGCAGACTTCATGACTTCAACTGAAAGCATATTTACACTGAATCGTTTCCTATCGCATTTATAGTGTGCTATGTGCCCATGTAGAAATTAATAAATGTGTGAACAACTGACCGATTTCGGAGCTTCAGCAGCGTAGGGGGCGGGGCTTTAGATGCTAGAGAGCATTTGATTGGACAGAAGAGTTGATGAGAAGGTGAAGTCTGTGATGATGTCATCAGAATCTGTAATTCGCTTTAACGGAAGTGAGAGACTGTAAGATTTTAATGCTTATATCTCCTAAATGCTAATTGTGTCGTTGTTTTAGAACACACCAGTGTTAACTTTAAGGTTAACATAGTCATAGCTCACTAAAAGCTAAAACACTTCAATTTTGATTTCAGTAGGCTGTTAATGATAAAGTGTTTATCGGGTAGGGTTAGGGTTAGGGGTGTGGAGGGATTTAAAGCTTTCTTCATTTTGATTGAATACAAGTGAATTGGACTTGACATGACTATTACATACACACACACACACATTGTTTTTGTGACATATGGGGACATTCCATAGGCACACACACACACACACACACACTGCCCCTAAACCTACCCATCACAGGAAACATTCTGCATTTTTACTTTCTCATAAAAACTCCTCCTGTGTGATTTATAAGCCTTTTGAAAAGTGGGGCCATGGGTAATGTCCTCATATTTCACCCTCTCCTGTAATACCTGTGTCATACCCATGGCATTATACACATTTGTGTCCTCATATGTCACAAAAACATGCCCCCACACACACACACATACACACACAGACATTTGTCTGGTTTACTATCGTAGTGGGGACTCTTCATATATATAATGGTACATATATATATACAAAACCGAATTTTCTATCCCCTTACACTGCCCCTAAACCTACCCATCACACACACACACACACACACACACACACACACACACACACACACACACACACACACACACACACACACACACACACACACACACACACACACACACACACACACACACACACACACACACACACATATATAGGGCGAACATCAAATCTTTCAGATATGTGGCATATACCCAGAATAACTGAACCTCACAGCTACACACACAGAGCGTGGCGATCTATATTGAGAAGGCTGGGGTTTCACAGACGCTGTTTGCAGTAAATGTAGCCGTTGACCCAGTGCTCTTACTCTCTGGTGGAGCACACGATTCATGCGTGGCACTTTTTTCACTCATTGAGTCACCAAGACCACGTTTATTACACTGGCATTAACACTTACAATCTGTGGATAGTTGCATAAACAGTCATCATGCTAAGACTGTGACTTAACAACTAGTCTGCAGTCAGTCAAAGGGTAATCAATCTTACGTTTCAGATTCAAATTAGATTCACATTGATTTGAAAATGCATCTGACCAGTGTTAGCGAGATAAATAACACGACTAACTTGTAAGACTAGCCTGAGCAGTTTGTGCAACCAGACACTGATCAGATGCAAATGTCACACACAATTTAATACACACTCAAGGCTCAATTAATGTAGGAGCTCAAATGAAATAAATAATACCAATAAGATTAGTTTGTCCAAATAACTTTTTTCTTTCATTGAACACAAAATAAGAAATGTATAGTGCATTATAAAAGTATCATAATGTTCTTTATAATGCATTAAATCTTTTCATATTGTAATCAAGTTAATGCTTCAGATTGCTTGTGTGGTTGTTTGCCGTGTGTTTAAACACATTATGCTTTAAAAGGAGTAACAATGAATAGATTAGTAGTATTATAACTGTAGTTACAATTATTCATGAGAAATGCATTATAAGGTGCATTACAATGCATAATAAATCCATTAAAATACTTCTGCATTATATATAAAGGCTTTAAGGAAAGTGTTACCGAAAGGGTGAATCATTTTCAGTCTGTACTAAAGTGGTGTGCATAATTCTGGATTAAAGCCTATTCACACTGACAACCATAACTATTAAATAGTGCTGTTAAGTTTGTGTTTACATACACCGATCAGACATAACATTATGACAGATGAGGTGAATAACACTGATGATCTCTTCATCACGGCTCCTGTTAGTGGGTGGGATATATTAGGCAGCAAGTGAACATTTCGTCCTCAGAGTTGATGTGTTAGAAGCAGGAGAAATGGGCAGTCGTAAGGATTTGAGCGAGTTTGGCCAGATTGTGACGGCTAGACGACTGGGTCAGAGCATCTCCAAAACTGCAGCTCTTGTGGGCTGTTCCCGGTCTGCAGTGGTCAGTATCTATCAAAAGTGCTCCAAGGAAGGACCAGTGGAGAACCGGCCACAGGGTCATGGGCGGCCAAGGCTCATTGATGCACGTGGGGAGCGAAGGCTGGCCCGTGGGGTCCGATCAAACAGACGAGCTACTGGAGCTCAAACTGCTCCAGAAGTTAATGCTGGTTCTGATAGAAAGCTGTCAGAATACACAGAGCAGCTCAGTTTGAGGCGTATGGGGCTGCATAGCCGCTGACCAGTCAGGGTGACCTCTGACCCCTGACCCCACCGAAAGCACCAACAGTGGCACGTGAGCATCAGAACTGGACCTTACTTTGACACGCTCCACCTACCTAAGCATTGCTGAGACCATGTTCAGCCTTTGATGGAAACGGTATTCTGGTGGCTGTGGCTCTTCCAGCAGGATAATGCTCCTGACACAAAGCACAAATGCTTCAGGAATGGTTTGAGGAGCACAACAACCAGTTTGAGGCGTCGACTCGGCCTCCAGATTCCCCAGATCTCAATCCAATCGAGCATCTGTGGGATGAGCTGAACAAACAAGTCTGATCGATGGTGGCCCCACCTTGCAACTTACAGGACTCAAAGGATCTGCTGCTAACATCTTGGTGCCAGATACCACAGCACACCTTCAGGGGTCTAGAGGAGTCCATGCCTCGACGGGTCAGGACCAACACAATATTAGGTCATAATGTTATGCCTGATCGGTGTATATACACATAATAATATTCTGATGTTGTGTTTTTATTGTTCATCAGCTGGAAAAAAAATATTGAAAGGGATCTTTTAATCTTCAGAAGACTATAAAGCTGCTCTATTTACTCTTTTATGATGCTTTTGTGTAACTTCAGTGTAATGGAAAAGAGCAATCGGCACATTCTTCAAAATGTCTATTTTTTATTTTTTATTTATTTGATTGGGACAGTGCATGTTAATGAACACATGCATGTAAACATACCGGACTGTAGCCAAGGGCTAATTTCCATCCGTAGTCCCACGGGCTAAGGTCACATAGCTCACAACAACAAAAGTTATCAAATGTCCTATAAACTACACTTACATAAGACTCAAAGATTAATTCGGCATCACAAATACATCCATATGCACATGACGAAATACAAAAGTTAAAACAAGACGCAACATACTCACTAATGTGTGCAACTTTGGTTTGCCCATAACCATTTTTTTAATTGGACAAACTATAAAACAAATGTCTCATTTTGGGTTGCACGGAAGAAAGAAAGTCATACAGATTTGGAACAATTAAATTATGCCGGTGAATAATAATTCGATCCCCAAACCTTTACGACCAAGTTTAACAAATCTGCTCATGTGTTTGTTTAATGAGTAACTTTATGAGCACACAAATCCCATCAGCAAGCCTTGAGGAAGGTGTGTAGCAGAGCCACGCCTCGATCTGCAGATAACCGGTCAAGTGGGTAAAAGACAACACAAAGTCCATTTCATTTGGTCACAAGCCTCTCTATCTCTCTCTCCTTCTCTCTATCTCTCTCTCCTTCTCTCTGTCTCTCTTCAATCGCCCCTCTTTCTCCTTCAAACAATCACTTCACTGTTTTATTCTACACAGACGCTCGTATGACACAGTTTCTCATGGATTGCATCACTTCAAGAAGTCAAAAAACCTGACTTTCAGTTTACGGTTGTGTTGTCACACTCCCCGGTTTGCCTCTAGGGTTTCCAGCTCAGCGTTTAGCAACACTCACACCTGAAGTGTGTCAAAAAGTTCCTCTGAGATTGTGACACAATTGTGTGAAGGGGAGTGTGTGTGCAAAGGGGGCGTGTGTGTGAGATGCGGCTGACTTTACAGACCTTTCTGTCGCCCTTTTCTTGTGGCTTCACTTGTGTTTAACATTTTAGCTGAGACTAACGGTGTAGTTAGTCAAAAAAAACTAAACAAAAAAACATCAAAATGCGTATTTTTCCGGTTAGCACTGTAAAGCTGCTTTACAATCTGTGTGTTATAAAAAAGAGTGCACAAACAACAAATGGCTCGTACTGAACCAAATCTGTGGACACTAATTCCTTCTGTGTGTATTTGTATGTTTTATAACTATAAGTTACATTAATTGTATTTTCTTGTCTTTTGTGATTTTATAATTGTGATTATTTTTAAGGTTGCCGATGAGAATTAGCACTTTTTAGCTAACTCGGGCATACATTATCATAATGTTGATTAATGTACATTGTCCTCTTTTAAATAAATAAACAAACAAATAAATTGTATAAAGCGCTGTATAAATAAAGGTGACTTAGTTATTATAGATAACTCTTTGTGGTTTTTTCTAGGTCGCTTTTAAAGCCTCTCAGACCTCAGAAATAACCACAAAGGGGAACAGAAACACACAGTCCTAATTTTTAACCAGTTGTTAAAGCGGTCTTTAGTATTTTGGCCTTCACTAACTGCACATGGAAACATTTCCATTTTATAATTTTGCAAATAATACGGATTTGTTACTTTTGAATGTAACCAAATAACATAAAAAAAGTATAACATCCGACTAAACATTTCAGGAAAAAAGTACACTATAAAAAGGGGAAATGGTCTGGTAATTTTCTGACAGTAATTTTACAGAAATTTCCGTTAACTCTTACACTCAGGGCCATTTTTTGGGATTTCCGCCTGGATTTGGCCGACCCAAATTGAAAAGCCTCCCATACACACATACAGTGGTCTGGGTTCAAAATATATTGGTGTCATTTTACAGGAAACCCTTTAAAGTTACATAAAACACTGCTAAAAGTCATAAACATGTAAGTATATATGTTGTGTAAGCTGCAATAACCCCCCCAAAAAGTAGGCGCTTTTTGATTTTTTTTCCCATAAATTAATTTTTGAAAGTGTGTAACTCAGGCCCTGTGTGCTCTAGGACCCTGCAGACACTTTGGGCTGCTTCCACTAAACTCCAGAAAATAGTGGAAAAAAGAAGTTTGTCTGTGTCATGATGTGCCAGATGTATTCAAATGAGTCTGAAGGGATGACCCCCCCCCCACACCTCCACCACCATATACAGTGATATAAATGCAATATTCCAGTGTCATTAAATTAATTATATATGCTGGAAGCAACCCAAACTGTCTGCAGGGTCCTAGAGCACACAGGGCCTGAGTTACACACTTTCAAAAATTAATTTATATAAAAAAAATACAAAAGCGCCTAATTTTTTGGGGGGGTTATAACAGCTTACACAACATATACTTACATGTTTATGACTTTTAGCAGTGTTTTATGTAACTGTAAAGGGTTTCCTGTAAAATGACACCAACATTTTGAACCCAGACCACTATATGTGTGTATGGGAGGCTTCTCAATTTGGGTCGGCCAAATCCAGGCGGAAATGGCACCAGAGTAATTCAGTGTAAATACATTACTTTGTGTAAAACAAATCCTAAAGTGAAGCATATCTCCAGAAAGAAGAGACTCTAAGCTTTCAAATGGTGCCACATATGAGGTCCGAGCTCCTCCACAGACATTTAAAATGGAAAGTATATACACGACGATGCCATTCCCGTCCCTGTATGGGGTCCTCGGAGTTTAAGAGGTTAAAACACAAACTAATGCAATGAGTAATTCAAAATACAGGTAAAACACCTGTCAAAAACCTATACAGAAAATTCCTTCATATTTATACAGTACATTGTGCTCTATTTTTATGGACTTTTTTAAAAGTGTAATGTTTTTTGTGCTAACCTTCGCTAAAATAGGGCCTGAGATGTTTAATGCTTGACAGCTTCAGTCAACCTTCATGAGGATAAATAAACAAGGAATGAAGTTTTAATTTTTGGGTGAACTATAATATTGTATATTATATATGATTGGGAGTTAGGACACAGGCAAGCCCTAAGGGAGCGCTGCAATATAGCGACATATTTATGATAAAATACATTCGAACCATACCTACTGTTATTATTAGTAGCTACTTGTTTTTTTTTAATTTAATTTTTTTTATAATAGCCCGTAATAATAAATACATTATACAAATATTTTAAAAATTGAATTAGGTGCCTCTCCTCCCTGTTTCCTCTCCATCTCTCTACATCTCTGCTGGTTGCATTGTTTGTAAAAAAAAATCTAACTATCATTGCGTGCATTTATAACGTCACATCACATGCCTGCACGTTGAACGCAATTTTTCTTCCATGAGGACGAATGACTGCAGCATTTGTATCATTGCACTGAATGGCCATTAGCTGTGAGAAGACAGTGTCGTGATCATCTGTCCGTCATCGGCTAAAGCCCGCCCTGATGATCTCATTGGTCAGTTTCTGTTGATCATCTGTCCATCATCGGCTAAAGCTCGCCCTGATGATCTCATTGGTCAGTTTCTGTTAATCATCTGTCCATCATCGGCTAAAGCCCGCCCTGATGATCTCATTGGTCCGTTTCTGTTGATCATCTGTCCGTGATCGGCTAAAGCTCGCCCTGATGATCTCATTGGTCAGTTTCTGTTGATCATCTGTCCATCATCGGCTAAAGCTCGC
The DNA here is from genome assembly GCF_024679245.1 of Pseudorasbora parva. NCBI lineage: Eukaryota > Metazoa > Chordata > Actinopteri > Cypriniformes > Gobionidae > Pseudorasbora > Pseudorasbora parva. The sequence goes on from NC_090192.1 coordinate 2,240,951, forward strand.
CCTGATGATCTCATTGGTCAGTTTCTGTTGATCATCTGTCCATCATCGGCTAAAGCCCGCCCTGATGATCTCATTGGTCCGTTTCTGTTGCTCATCTGTCCGTGATCGGCTAAAGCCCGCCCTGATGATCTCATTGGTCAGTTTCTGTTCAGGCATAATTGCTCCTCTATGGATCAAGTCCAGACCGAACCGCCTGAGCTCAGAAGTTTGACTGTGGGCGGGGCTGAGTTCAGTTATGGGCGGGGCTGCATTTGACTGTGGGTGGGGCTGAGTTCAGTTATGGGCGGGGCTGAGTTCGGCTGGTATCCAGGCTACTAATATGCACCTTTTAGGAGTAAAAAATTTACAAAGATGTCATTTTAAGGGTACTGCCCCAGCGAAAAGCTGTTGTACCCCTAAAGCTACAATCTTGACTCCATTTTTCTCTGCCTGAAGAAAAAGCCCGGTTTTGCTACACACTCCCTTCATCTAATTTTACTGTTATGTGTTGGTTGATTGTTTGTGTCATTCTATATTTATAAATTTTTTTTGTTATTTTTTCCCTTTTCCATTGTTGCACTTTGAGATTCTTCGAAATGAAAAGTGCATTATAAATAAAATCTATTATTATTATTATTATATTGGCATGCCGTTATTGAGCCTTTTTCTTTCCTTCTCTTCCTCAGAGCCGGATTGGGTGTCGGTGAATCTGGGTGTGTTTGTGTGCCAGGGATGCTCGCTCATCCACAGAAGTATTCCCAGCCTCAGCCAGGTCAAGTCCGTTCTGAACGACGCATTTGAAGATAAAGAAATAGAGGTGAGGCAAAGCAGATTTGGGCTGAAGGCTGTTTACTCAGAAACGCAGCTCTGTCTGATCTCCTGAACACCGCCCAAATCTGCAGTAATCTCAAGAGCCACAGAGATTGATTGGCTCTTTGCCTACATGAAAGACTGAGGATGAAAGCCATTAGTGCGCAACATGAGCCTGGCCATCCTTTGAGAGCTGATGTTTGAGATAATCCTAACACAGAGAACCATCAGACCGGTGAATAATCGAGAGGCGCACGAGCAAATGGTGCATTTCATTTACAAAACGCCTATTATAACAGTTCTGATGAATCAGGGTTGCTACCAATGCTTAGATCTGATTTCTGGATGATGAAATAGGCAAAAAAATCCATTACGTTGAAAATTTTATACTTACACTGCAAAATATGCTTTTCTTACTGAGTATTTTTGTCTTGTTTCTAGTAATATTTACTAGACAAGCAAAAGTAATTGTCTTGTTTTGGGGAAAATAACTCAAAATGAAGAGAGTTTTTGCTTAAAATAAGATAAATAATCTTGTTTTCTGTTTGAATTAAGATTATTTTTCTCACCCATTGGCAGATTATTTATCTTATTTTAAGCAAAAACTCACTTCATTTTGAGTTATTTTCCCCAAAACAAGACAATTACTTTTGCTTGTCTAGTAAAAGTTTCCTAATGTAAGAATTTTTTTAAATTTTGACTAGAAACAAGAAAAAATTACTCAGTAAGAAAAGCATTTTTGTGCAGTGTATAGGGTATCAAGATTCGCATGTTCTTCAGACTGGAAAATTCCAGCACATTGTGCTCTATTTTTACAGACTTTTTTTACAGTGTAATGCATTGCAATATTGCATTACTCCCTAAAAAGTAATTAGTTACATAACTTTTTTTGGACAGAAAAACATGTTTTTTGTTACTTTTTCTCATCTGGCTGAGGCTCGTCTTTAGCGGGTGTTTTTTAAAATCAGTGTTCATAAGTAACTCAACATGTATTAGTGATTTCCGGTTCTTGAACGAATCGTTCTTTTGAGCCGCTGTCAGGACGAATCCTGTCCGCCTGTGAAATCGTGTCCGCTGGTAGCGGTTTTAAATGCCTGATCAAAAGTTGTTATACATGGTTTTGGACACGCAATTGTTTAAAAATAAAGTTCATTGCCATACTAAGTACACACATACACACACAACACATTTATTTGAAATATGTAATTGATCGCTATAATGGGAGCAAAAACATGTTATAATAATAATAATAATACGTTTTATTTATATAGCGCCTTTCCCTTACTCAAAGTCGCTGTACACAAAATATACATATATAAAATATACATGCATACACAATATAGGACATAAACATACAAATATACAGAGGAGAAAAACAATTCTAAGCAGAGAAAGATTGGAAATATTGTAAGAAAAGATGAGATTTTAGTTGAGACTTGAAGGAGGATATAGTTACAGTAGAGAAAAGAGGAAGGAATTCCAGAGTTTCGGGGCCACAGCACTGAACGATCTTCCACCCATAGTACAGAGACGGAAACAAGGTACAGTGAGTAGTCTAGAGTCAGATGACCGAAGAGTACGCGGAGGACAATACCAGTGCAGAAGCTCAGATAAATAATGGGGAGCAAGTCCATGCAGACATTTAAATGTTAACAGGAGAATTTTGTATTGGATGCGGACAGAGACAGGTAGCCAATGAAGATTACAGAGCAAAGGGGTAATGTGGTCTGATCTTTTGACTTGGTGGATGACTCTGGCAGCAGAATTTTGTACATATTGTAGTCTAGCGATAGTTTTAGCGGGAAACCCAATAAGCAGTAAATTACAATAATCAATACGTGAGGTTATTAAAGCATTGATTAGTGTTCTGAATTATTTCGACTGATAAACTAAGTACCAATACAAAATCATGACATAGTAATGTACCTATAATGTAAATAATAATAGCAATATACAGAACAGGTGCACAAAATAAATAGATTATATACGAGATATGCTTGTATATATCTTATATACTTATATAAGCACGTATAGCTTCAGGTATATAGTACTAGTATATGAAACATATGCTTTGTAAGACATTAAAGACTATTTTAACACAATTTAAACAGCAAAAATCAAAACACGATTTTGTAAGAATTGTAATCAGGCTCTGAACAGATGACCTATTAAAATTTCTTTCAGCCAATAGAATCGCTCTGGGGGTCCTTGCGGACATAATTTCACAGGCGGACAGGATTTGTCATGACAGCGGTTCATTAATCGAACTGAATCGAACTTTAGGCCCCGTCCACATGGAGACGCGTTTAGCTGTATACATGTTGTACCGTATCAGCGTTTCGTTCACACGGATCCGGCGTTTTGGAAGCATGAATACGATATTTTTTCGGGTCCCAAAGCGGATAAATCTGAAAACGATCATCTTCCGTTTTCGTGTGTACAGCGAATCCGTATATTTTCTGAAACGGTGATGTCCACACACTACGTCCGGCACGGTGAAGAGTAAAGGGATACAGCTACAGGCTCTGGGCATGAGCACATCAATATCGCCTCATTTAATGACCGTATCTGCAGTACTGTAAGGGTATGTTTAGGGTCGGGGTAGGTGTAGGCGTTAATAAAACACATCTGTTAAGTAGCAAATGTATTTATTGTTATTTTACTGTGAGATTTTGCCTCACCTCCGACCACTGCTATACCCCTTCTAGCCACAACTCTTCTTCTCCGTTTTTAGTGTATTTCTGTGGCAGAATTACAGCGCCACACACTGGCCTGGCATGCAAACTACATCGTTTTTAGTTGGTTTCGGTAATCTCGAGTGGACGCAGATATTTCTTGAAACGAGGGGAAAAAAGATCGGATTGGGAAAGCTCTGGCTTCGTGTGGACGGGGCCTTAATTCCACGTTGATGACGCAAAAGCCCATGTAGCACGTCCAAATAAAAATAACCGGAAGCCGGTTATTTTTGTCGGTTTTGTCGGACACATGTCGGTTCGACCAGCTGTCGAAGTTTGCAGAGGTGATTTGCTGATGATTGATTTTTCAGTCCTGGAAATAAAGCTTATTGTTGTGTTTTCTCAAGTGTTGTCAGATAACGCATTGAGTTAGTGTTCAGTTGAGTTTGATTGTGCTGAAGCATTGTGTTATGCCTGATTAATGTAGGGGTTCGTTAACTCGGGTCTAGAAGAAGACAGAAATTAAATAAAAGACACGATAAGTTGATGCAATTCTCTGTGTCAGTGTAACCAAACATAACACTTGTTATGACTACTGTTATTAAATAACATTTTATTAAAACCTGCAAAAACATTTCTGTCGAGAGATGTAAATAGCCTACAGATTACTGTAGTTTATTGTGCATGCAGATTACATTTTAAGTTGTTAAGCGAAATGTATATGTTTATAAGACTGGTTTATTCTTTCTTTATAGGCTACTTTAGACATATCCACATTTATGCACGTTTAGGCTACTCAATAATGGTCAGTCGTTTCCGGCATAAAGGCTCAGTGAATGAAACTCTAACCGCAAACACTATTAACTAAGACAATAATCAGCACTCAAACAAATAACTTTATTCGATTGTTTCAATATTGACACACTCCTTTATTTGAATGTGTCACATGCCTGTCCTGTCTTGTGTGCACATGTGGGTTTTGTCATGTTTAGCATGTGCTCGTGTCATTGTCAGACCCCTCCCAATTGTTTTCTGATTAGTGTTTGATTTCTTCCCTTTATAAGCTCCTTGTGTTTGTCGGTCTTGGTCGGATCGTTGTATGTCTTGTCTTCGTCTCCCGGTTCCCTGTGTTGGTATGTCTTCAGTTTATGTATTTTCTAGCTTATGGTTTCCCTCCCTTGTGGGTTTTGTGTTTATGTTTTATTTTGTCATAATAAATTATAATTCTTGCTAAAAAAAAAACAAAAAACATACCAGAACAGAATCACGGGGAGGATGGGAGACGCAGACATTACACAAGGATCCAACCCAGACTGACAAACACAAGGAGCTTATAAAGGGAAGAAATCAAGAGGGAACAGGTGGGAGAAATCAACACTAATCAGATAACAAGGGGGAGGGATCAGACAATGACAGGAGCACTGCTAGACATGACAAAACCCACATGTGCACACAAGACAGGACAGGCATGTGACAGAATGTATCCTCCATGTAACAAGAGACTGAGAAATGCATAAAAAAGAAACAACAAAAAAGCATAGTGGCGTCTTTACCTCACTGTAATTATTTAGAAAAAAAAGTTACCTAGTTGCCTTAAAATTTTTAGTTAATACAATGAACATTTTTTGAGATTCGATTACCTTTATTAAAGGATTTTGTAAGCATATTGGGTAATTGTGTGTGTTTTATTTCTGATGACGCAGTGAAACATGCCATGATTTATCACATTTTTTATGTGGTTCAAATAATAAAATATTTTGAGTTTCTATTTATTAAACCAATTTCCTTCATTGTATCAACTCAAATTTTTAATTTCAATAAACTCAAAATTTTAAGGCAACCAGGTTACTTACTTTTTTAAGTTAAACCAACAAAAACCAACACATTTTTTTTTAAATGATGACGTCTTGAACCTACGATTCGGCATTTTGAACCGGTTCATTGAACCAAACTGTCCGAAAAAGAACCGGTTCGTGGAAATAAATCAGACTTTGTATCACTACAGGAAACGGGCTCTTTAATAACAAAACTCCCACCGAATACACATCAGACACGTATAATCATTGATAAAGACCGACAAACACTGAGAGAGAACTGAAGGCTTAAACGACGTAATTAAAGGAATATTTCACACTAACATGAAAATTCAGCCATCATTTACTCTACCTCAACTTGTTCCAAACCTGTATGAGTTTCTTTCTTCTGCTGAACACAAAAAGAAGATATTTTAAAGAATGTCAGTGAACACAGTTGATGAGCCACATTGACTTCCATAGTAGTAAAACAAAATACTATGGAAGTCAATGGGGCTCATCAACTGTGAATGACATTAATTAGACAGACTGGAGACTTGACCAAAAAACGCATTAGAAGCACGAGACATGTAACTATAACGTGTTAGTTGTGCTGTGTTACGCCTAGCACTGGTCAACAAATGAAACCTTATTGTGAAGGGTTTCCTACTGTGCCAGTAAACCATGCAATGCTTTCTCTCTCTGTAGTTTATCACCTCTATGGGGAATGAAGCAGCAAAGGCCAAATACGAACAGCAAGTTCCTCCATTTTACTACCGTCCCTCGCACACAGACTGCAGGTAGGACTCGCACGCCACATTAGGGTAAGAGCCTCAGTGCGCCTGGTCCCTGTTGAGTGCACTTACAGCCTTGCCACTTTAAAGGGATAGTTCACCCGAAAATGAAAATGACCCCAAGATTTACTCTCCCTGAAGTCATCCTATAGTGTGTATGACATTCTTCTTTCAGACAAATACAATTTGAGTTATATTAAACATGTCCTGGCTCCTCCAAGCTTTATAATGGCAGTGAATGGTTGTTTCGTTTTTGAAGTCCATAAACGTGCATCCATCCATCATAAAAGTGCATCTATCCATCATAAAAGTGCATCCATCCATCATAAAAGTGCATCCATCCTTCATAAAAGTGCATCTATCCATCATAAAAGTGCATCTATCCATCATAAAAGTGCATCCGTCCATCATAAAAGTGCATCCATCCATCATAAAAGTGCATCCATCCTTCATAAAAGTGCATCTATCCATCATAAAAGTGCATCTATCCATCATAAAAGTGCATCCGTCCATCATAAAAGTGCATCCATCCATCATAAAAGTGCATCTATCCATCATAAAAGTGCATCCATCCATCATAAAAGTGCATCCATCCTTCATAAAAGTGCATCTATCCATCATAAAAGTGCATCTATCATAAAAGTCCATCCATCATAAAAGTGCATCTATCCATCATAAAAGTGCATCCGTCCATCATAAAAGTGCATCCATCCATCATAAAAGTGCATCCGTCCATCATAAAAGTGCATCTATCCATCATAAAAGTGCATCCGTCCATCATAAAAGTGCATCCATCCATCATAAAAGTGCATCTATCCATCATAAAAGTGCATCCATCCATCATAAAAGTGCATCTATCCATCATAAAAGTGCATCCGTCCATCATTAAAGTGCATCTATCCATCATAAAAGTGCATCTATCTATCATAAAAGTGCATCCGTCCATCATAAAAGTGCATCCATCCATCATAAAAGTGCATCTATCCATCATAAAAGTGCATCCATCCATCATAAAAGTGCATCTATCCATCATAAAAGTGCATCTATCCATCATAAAAGTGCATCCATCCATCATAAAAGTGCATCCGTCCATCATAAAAGTGCATCCATCCATCATAAAAGTGCATCTATCCATCATAAAAGTGCATCCATCCATCATAAAAGTGCATCTATCCATCATAAAAGTGCATCTATCCATCATAAAAATGCATCCGTCCATCATAAAAGTGCATCCATCCATCATAAAAGTGCATCCGTCCATCATAAAAGTGCATCCATCCATCATAAAAGTGCATCTATCCATCATAAAAGTGCATCCGTCCATCATAAAAGTGCATCCATCCATCATAAAAGTGCATCTATCCATCATAAAAGTGCATCCATCCATCATAAAAGTGCATCTATCCATCATAAAAGTGCATCCATCCATCATAAAAGTGCATCTATCCATCATAAAAGTGCATCTATCCATCATAAAAGTGCATCCATCCATCATAAAAGTGCATCCGTCCATCATAAAAGTGCATCCATCCATCATAAAAGTGCATCTATCCATCATAAAAGTGCATCCATCCATCATAAAAGTGCATCTATCCATCATAAAAGTGCATCTATCCATCATAAAAGTGCATCCGTCCATCATTAAAGTGCATCTATCCATCATAAAAGTGCATCTATCTATCATAAAAGTGCATCCGTCCATCATAAAAGTGCATCTATCCATCATAAAAGTGCATCTATCCATCATAAAAGTGCATCCGTCCATCATAAAAATGCATCCGTCCATCATAAAAGTGCATCCATCCATCATAAAAGTGCATCCGTCCATCATAAAAGTGCATCCATCCATCATAAAAGTGCATCTATCCATCATAAAAGTGCATCCGTCCATCATAAAAGTGCATCCATCCATCATAAAAGTGCATCTATCCATCATAAAAGTGCATCTATCCATCATAAAAGTGCATCCGTCCATCATAAAAGTGCATCCATCCATCATAAAAGTGCATCCGTCCATCATAAAAGTGCATCCGTCCATCATAAAAGTGCATCCGTCCATCATAAAAGTGCATCCATCCATCATAAAAGTGCATCTATCCATCATAAAAGTGCATCCATCCATCATAAAAGTGCATCCATCCATCATAAAAGTGCATCCGTCCATCATAAAAGTGCATCCATCCATCATAAAAGTGCATCCGTCCATCATAAAAGTGCATCCATCCATCATAAAAGTGCATCTATCCATCATAAAAGTGCATCCGTCCATCATAAAAGTGCATCCATCCATCATAAAAGTGCATCTATCCATCATAAAAGTGCATCCGTCCATCATAAAAGTGCATCTATCCATCATAAAAGTGCATCTATCCATCATAAAAGTGCATCCGTCCATCATAAAAGTGCATCCATCCATCATAAATGTGCATCTATCCATCATAAAAGTGCATCCATCCATCATAAAAGTGCATCTATCCATCATAAAAGTGCATCCGTCCATCATAAAAGTGCATCTATCCATCATAAAAGTGCATCCGTCCATCATAAAAGTGCATCCGTCCATCATAAAAGTGCATCCATCCATCATAAAAGTGCATCCGTCCATCATAAAAGTGCATCCATCCATCATAAAAGTGCATCTATCCATCATAAAAGTGCATCCATCCATCATAAAAGTGCATCTATCCATCATAAAAGTGCATCTATCCATCATAAAAGTGCATCTATCCATCATAAAAGTGCATCCATCCATCATTAAAGTGCATCTATCCATCATAAAAGTGCATCCATCCATCATAAAAGTGCATCCATCCATCATAAAAGTGCATCTATCCATCATAAAAGTGCATCTATCCATCATAAAAGTGCATCTATCCATCATAAAAGTGCATCTATCCATCATAAAAGTGCATCTATCCATCATAAAAGTGCATCCATCCATCATAAAAGTGCATCCATCCATCATAAAAGTGCATCTATACATCATAAAAGTGCATCTGTCCATCATAAAAGTGCATCCATCCATCATAAAAGTGCATCCGTCCATCATAAAAGTGCATCCGTCCATCATAAAAGTGCATCCATCCATCATAAAAGTGCATCTGTCCATCATAAAAGTGCATCCGTCCATCATAAAAGTGCATCCATCCATCATAAAAGTGCATCCGTCCATCATAAAAGTGCATCCATCCATCATAAAAGTGCATCCATCCATCATTAAAGTGCATCTGTCCATCATAAAAGTGCATCTGTCCATCATAAAAGTGCATCCATCCATCATAAAAGTGCATCCATCCATCATTAAAGTGCATCCATCCATCATAAAAGTGCATCTGTCCATCATAAAAGTGCATCCATCCATCATAAAAGTGCATCCGTCCATCATAAAAGTGCATCCATCCATCATAAAAGTGCATCCATCCATCATTAAAGTGCATCTGTCCATCATAAAAGTGCATCTGTCCATCATAAAAGTGCATCTGTCCATCATAAAAGTGCATCTGTCCATCATAAAAGTGCATCTGTCCATCATAAAAGTGCATCTATCCATCATAAAAGTGCATCTATCCATCATAAAAGTGCATCTGTCCATCTATAGATTGTACTCGTCTGAAAGAAGAATGTCACACACACCTAGAATGACTCAAGGGCGAGTAAATCATGGGGTAGTTTCCTTCTTTGGGTGAACTATCCCTTTAAGGCTCTTGAGTTGTTTGTTTTCATGTGGTCATTCTCACATTGTGGTGGTTTCTGAACCGACACACACACACACACACACACACACACACACACACACACACACACACACACACACACAGAGGAGCCGTGTTTTCTCACATGTCATAGAGATATGTTTGCTTCCTTCCTGTTTGTGTGTCGGGCCTCACATTACGCCGCTCAGAAGTTCTGTTCACATGCAGTGATGTAGATTACAGCCTGATCATTTTCCTGTAGTGGCATATTTTAGTAATCATCATTAATAAATCATCATTACTCATCAAAATCATCATTAGTTTTTATTGGAAACTCATCCTGTGAGAACCGTTTTGAAGTTGGACATTGTCACCTTTGAAATTAGCGGCTCAGTCTTCAGCTTCAAATTTGAAACTACTCAGTTAGACACATAACTTTGATTTTAGATTTCAAATTATTTTATATTTTGTATATAGAATAAGTTAATATTTAGTTAAACTTTAGGTCTGTTTTCCAAAGCATTCATAAACTACAAGCATTAAAGTTCAGATTTATGCTCAAAAAAGAAAGTTAAGCAAAAAAACAAAAACAAAATGAGAGCTGAATAAAGACCGTATTCAAAGGCTGAACGTTCATTTCAGTCATCGTTTGACTGCTGTATAGGACGTTACGTGTTATCTTCTCTACACTGTAAACTGATTCGTTTTATTTACATGAAAATACTATTTCAGTCTGTCTACTTTTACTTCTGATTATTTCAGCGTTACTTGATGTTTCTTTGTAATTATTTGTGAAGTTTAGCAGTTTCTGATTTAAAACTGTCACAGTAGTAAGACATAATT